>NW_024871192.1:1942500-2542500 GCF_019054845.1 Dipodomys spectabilis
ATTTTTTTGGTCGGTTGTGGCACCTGAACTCTGGGCATGGGCACTGTTCCTCAGCTTTTCAGCTCAAGTCTAAAACCGCTGATCTAAACAACAGCATATATCAACTAGATTTAACAGACATCTATTGAATATTTCACCCAGCAGCATCAGAATACACGTTTTTCTCTGCAGAACATAGAACATTTTCCAAAATAGACCACATTTCAGGTCACAAAACATTCTTGTCCAAATTCAGAAACATTGAAGTTATACCTTACATTTGCTCACATCACACGGGAATAAAATTAGACCTCAACACCAAAAACCACCAAAGAAAGTCATGTAACATATGGAGGCTGAACAACACACTGTTGAATCACCAGTGATTCAGGGAAGAGATTAGAAAGGAAATTCAAATGTTCACGGTATTCAACAAAAATGAGCACACAAATTACCAGCTCTTCTGGGACAGAGCAAAGGCAGTAGGCAAAGGCGAGTTTATAGCTTTGAGTACCTACATCAACTAATTGAAGAGATCTAAAACCAACAATTCAATGAGACATCTGAACCTTCATGAAAAAGAGCAGCAAGATAAACCCTAATCCATGAGATGGAAAGAAATAATTAAAATTAATTCAGAATTAAATGAATTAGGATCCAAGAAAACCATAGAGAGCATCAACAAAACAAAGAGTTAGTTCTTAGAAAAAATTAACAAAATTGGCAGACCCTTAGCAAATCTTATCAGAAAAAGAAGAAAACTCACCCAAATAAATAAACTCAGAGATTAAAATGGAAACATCACCAGAGCAATAACCAAGATTAAGAAAAGTAAAAGGGAATACTTATCAAAATTATGCTAATGAGTTTGAGAACTTGGCAGAAATGGACCTTTTCATAGCAAATATCGACATGCCGAAACTAAAACAAGACGAGTTAAAACATTTTAACAGGACCATATCTACAAATTCAATGCAATACCTAACAATATCCTTAATTCATTCTTCAAGGAATAGAAGAGACAATCCAAAAATTCATAGGGAACAATAAAAGACCCTGAATAGCATAAAAGATCATTAACAGAAAGAAAAGTGGAGGAATATCAATACAAAATTTCAAACTGTGCTAGTAATCAAAACAACTTGGTAATGGCACAAGAACAGACCTCAGGTCCAATGGAATAGAATTGAACCTACAGATATATAGCCATCTAATCTTCGATGAGGAACCTAAATAATTAGAATGGAAGAAAAACAGCCTCTTCAGTAAATGGTGCTGGCAAAATTGGTTAATCAATTGTAGAAAACTAAAGCTAGATCCTCATATATCACCCTGCACCAGAAACCACTCCAAATGTTTCAAAGACCTCAGAGTCAAAGCAGACACTCTGAAAACATTATAGGATGGAATAGGAGAAAACTTAGAACTCCTTGGCACAGGCCGAAATTTTCTTAATAGAGACCCAGAAACACAACAAATCAAAGAAAGGTTGGACAAATGGGATTGCATGAAATTGCAGAGCTTCTGCAAGGCAAAGAACATAGCTAGCAAGATCGATAGAAAGCCCACTGATTTGGAGAAGACCTTCACTAGCCATAGAACAGACAAGGGTCTCATATCTAAAATATACCTGGAACTCAAAAAATTAAATACCCCAACAACAAATCCTCAGAGAAACAAATGACCAATAAATAAGTGGGCTAAAACTTAAAGGGAAACTTCTCTGAAGAGGAAAGAAGGATGGCAACATATGAAGAAAAGTTCAACCTTTCTAGCTATAAAAGAAATTCAAATCAACCCAACATTGAGGTACAACCTCAGCCCAGTTAGAATGGCTATAATCAAGAACTCATAACAACAGATACTGGAAGAGATGGGAACCGAAAGGAATCTTACTGCATTGTTGGTGGGCGTGTAAACTTGTTCAACCACTTTGGAAAGTAGTATGGAGTTTCCTCAAAAGACTCCACATAGAGCTCCCCTATTTCCCAGCAATCCCACTTTTGGGCATTTACCCAAATGATCACAAACAAGGCCATACTAAAGCTACCAGCTCAACTATGTTTATTGCAACATTATTTACCATAGGTAAGATATGGAACCAACCCAGATGCCCCTCATTAGATGAATGGATCTAAAAAATGTGGTAGATACACACAATGGAATTCTATGCCTCTATCAGAAAGAATGACATTGCCCCATTTGTTAGGAAGTAGAAAGACTTGGAAAAAATTAAGTGAATTAAGCCAAGTCCAAAAATATAGTTCCCATGGTTTCCTTTATTTGCAATAACTAGTATATTTTTGAGACAAGCAGAAAAGGTAAGTTAAGTTCATGTTAGGTGTAATGAACCCCAAGATAAGTATTGAAATGTTTTTTTTTCTTTCTTGCAATTGTTTCTAACATATTTATAGTATTATTTCTTTGTTGCTTTTTATGTCCCTCCCCCATGGTATAACCCCATCCTTCCATTTTATTTGATGTTGGTATAATTTGTTGAGGCAATGGGCAAAAACCAACCTTTAAATAGGGATACATTGGACCCATTGCAACAATGAGCTATACAAATCATTATGTCCAATAAGGAACTTAACTTTTGCCAGGGACAGGGTGTTGCAGGGGTGGAGAGGGGAGATGGGAAGGGATGAGAAGGGGAAACAGGAGGAGGCAACAATGCTTGATAAGAAATGTACACATTACCTAGCCCATGTAATTGTAACCCCTCTGTATGGTATTTTGCAAAAAAAATTTTAAAAAGTTTGTCAGAGGGGCTGGGAAGGTGGCTCAGTTGTAGAGCGCTTGCCTTGCATGCTCAAGGCCCTGTGATAAGATGTCATCAATGTAATAAATGAAAGGGGTTTTATCACAGTACAATCAATGATAAATAAATGAATAAAACAAAAAATACAAGAACAACCACACCAAACATGTATGGACTGAATATCTATAGGTAAGTATAAATCCTATCTTTACAATTTATCTAAATAGTATGTTTCCAGGACTGGGGCTTGAATTCAGGACTAGTGAACAGGCATGAGTTTTTGTATGGTGATCTTCCCCTTCATCCACATTGCTCCAGATTTACCCAGATCCTGAGTTCAAATCCAAAGCCTGGAAGAATAAGCAGCGTGAATTGCAAGCCAGGGAGCTAAATGTTTATATTTTATTTTTCTCAATATGGCGCTTGAACTCAGGTCTTGGCAACTCTGCCTCAGCTTTGATCACCCTACCCTGGGGTGCAACCACTAGATCTACGGCTCCTCCTGGGATCCTAGACCCCCAGGCCTTGCAGGGAAAGCAATGCAGAGAAAAAATATGGCCTTTTTCTGTTTTCTTCCTTTGCATGGTGACGCTCATGGGTCTGAATGACACTGATGCAAAGGGTAATTCACCTTTCATTGTTACGTGGCAACATAGGCCCTGATTTCGAATCCCCATCCTGACACCAACCAATTTCAGGAGATACTAAGAAAATGGTTGCCATCCATAAGATTAACAATGGAATGTTGTCAAAGTCACGGTTGAATGAATTGATCATAAATGATGCTCCTATAAAATTAGACAGCTTCATTTCAGGAGGCTGATTGATTTCATTTAATATTTATTAAGCTTTGAAAGAATATTATTACTTAAAGGAACACAATAATATCAGAACACTGATTTCATTAATAATTTAAGGATGAATACAATTAATTAATTACATTACATTAATTACATGGATGGAGTATTAATACCCAGGAATTGGTAAGAATGTATAGATGAATAATGTAAAGGCATCTCTGACACTCTATAAAGATATATATATTTATTAGTGTACTTCCATCTGCATGTCAATATTTTCTTATTTTGGTAACCCTTGGTGCTTGATCTGAGGTCATGGGAACAGCCTGTCAGCTCAATTTGCCCCAGGATGGCATGCTAACACCCATTCATGAATTGGGCCTTGTAGGCTTGTATGCCTTGAGTTCAGATGCCAGCACTCCCAAAAATGAATCGTGGAGTAAGAAGATGATGGTGACACATGTTTTCCTTTTCTGTGAAAATCCTGGGTGTCAGGTATGAAGTGGAATACATATGCAGACATATATCCTGTGTAATCAATGTAATCAAAGTTTTATGTTCCATAATAGTCAATAAAATAACAGGTCAATACATGAATAAAACAAAAAAAAATAAAATAACTACACTCTATGCAATATGGAGTCATATGTGAATTGTACATGAATAGGAAGTTTTCTAGTGGTGGGGATCTATTTCAGGCCCAAGGAGCAGACCTGAATTTCTTGACTTCAAGGAGGCCAGCTTCCCATTCCCACACAGTGCAACAGACTTACCAAGACCATGAGTTCCAATCCCAGTCCTGGCAGAAAAATGGCACCTTTGCAGTATGTGAGGCCCAATTCTTAGATATTTCATTATGCCTCCATTTTATGAATGTGATTTTTAAATGCTTACTAAAGAATTAACTAAAACTAAAATCAGTGTCCTATAATATAATTGTGTATAATTTTATCCTAGAATCATTCAAGAACTGCCCATTCAATCATGACATACATCACATTCCATTGATATTCATATGGATAGGAATGAGTTCCTTAGGATCTCCTGCCATTTGGAGATGGCAGGACCAAGAGTCCAACTGTGAGCTCCAGCTCCCACCACTTCAACCTGGGGATTGGGTACGCACCAGTCTGTCCAAGAATATCAGCAAGACCAATGATTAGGCAGGCAGCAGTGGCTCTCAACAGTCCTCCTTGATACTTACAAGGCTGTGATGGGAGGATCATGGTCAAACTGATCCTAGGCAGGAATGTCCTTGAGTCGCCTGTCAAACTTCAGTGTCAACAAAGCCAGAAGCCCTGGGTTCCAGTGTGGAGGGCAAGCCTTGAGCAAAAGCAGCTTACAGACTGTGCCCAGATCCTGTGTTCAAGGTCCAGGTCTGGCAACACACAGACAGACACAACAATCTGTGCAGCAGCCATCCAGCTAAAGCAGATCACCCTCTTGTCTCCAACTCAATTGGACATTGGTCCCTGGGTAAAGGGCTGCGGGAGCTGCTGTCTTCTCGTCTCCGCCCATGCTGCTTTCATCACAGGATTCTGGCCACACCCCCATTCTTTCATGGTTCTTTCTGACCAATGGGATACAAGAATGGTGGCCAGGCCCACATTCCATGCTGCCCAGTAGCACCCGGGATTCCCTCTGTTAGTTTACAAAACTACCAGCAGTTGAGGAAGGGAGAGGTGGCTGAGTGTTGAGGAAGACTCAAGCAACTTTGGAGTAGAGTAGGAAATTGAGATGCCTGCCCACACCCTGGCTTCCTCCTCCCCTTCTCAAGGTGTAGGATTTCAAACCTCAGCCAATGGTGCACTGCCAGCCCGCTTAAAGCCCTGACCTGGTCCCTGGCCCTGGTTCTCTGCTCTTGGCCCATGTGTTTGCAATGCCAATGCCATTGCTGCTTGACCCACCTGGAGCAGCCACCAGCAGCTTCTCCCAGCAGCACAGGTGAGTGGCTGCCCCCAAATCACCACTACCTGGGGTCAGACACCCCTCTGGGGGCACCATGCAAACCTTCTGGTTTCCTCTCCCTGGCTCTGAAGAGCCACCTTTCTGTGTTGGGCATTTCTGAAACAGAGACTCAATATATGCTCTGGCTGGACTGGATCGAGGTCCTCCTATCTGGTCCTCTGTAGTTGGGATGGTAGACATGTAGCGCCATGTTCAGTTATCGATTTAGATGGATTATCCCAAACTTTTAGTCCACAGCATCTGATTTTTGACCAGAGGTGAAGCTCTGGGTAGGGCCGCAAAAATCAGACCTCATTCTCCTCACAGAATAGTTTTGAGGAAACAAGGGATTTATACAGAGGGATCCCTGCAGCATGGCTTGGCACAGAGGGAGTGGCCTTCAGAGAAGGTTCTCAGAAATTCTGTGAGCAAATGATAGGAAGATACCCGGAAAGGGTTCAGGTGGGGCCAGTTATTAATTGTGCAACAGGTGAGGATTATGAAACAAAACATTTCTCTCTTTCATCATTACCTTATCCCCATGAGGAAGGGGATGCTTCACTGTATTGAGTTTTGCAGCTGGGGAAGCCAAGGCACAGAGAAGCCAGGGGAACTTCTTATGACTGCAACTTCACAGGAAGTTCGGCATGACTTCACTATCATGCTCCCAAGGACAATGGGTGCTATTCAATCCACTTCTTGTGGTAGGTAGTCCACTTCTTGTCAGTTGTGTGGCTTGAAGCCTAGGCATGGGCGCTCTTCCTGAGCTCCTCAGAAAAAGGCTAGTGCTCTACCACTTGAGCCAACAGCACCACTTCTGGTTTTCTGGTGGTTCTTTGGAAATAAGAGTCTCATAGACGTTCCTGCCGGGGCTGGATATGAACCATGATCCTCATATATCAACCTCCTGTGTAGTTAGGATTAGAGTTCTGAGCCACCGGCACCCAACTTAATTGTAATTCTGACTTTTCTCTCTCTCTTTCACAAGACCTGGTTGAATGGGTGCTGGAGAAGGGGGCATAGCATCACCATGTGGCTGGAATCCAAGGTGACCATCTCATCCTGGAGGTGGGTTGTGGGTCAGGAGCTATTTCGCTCAGACTTGAAACAGCTCCCTGAGGTAAGCCCCACTGTGCCCTGGCTAGACCGTGAAATACATTGTCCATCCAGCCTACTGGACTTATTGTATTGTATTCCTTTGTACATCATTTTCTAGCACCTGGCTAAACTTATGATACATAGTTATGGAATGAAAATGTAATGTTTTCTTAAGAAAGTCATTTAGGGTTCTGGGAATATGGCTTCATGGTACAGTGATTGCCTAGCACGCATGAAACCCTGGGTTCAATTCCTCAGTAACACATAAAAAAGAAAAACACTGGAAGGAATGCTGTGCCTCAAGTGGTAGAGTGCTAGCCTTAAGAAAAAAAATAGCTCAGGAATAATTACTTACCCTTGAGTTTAAGCCCCTGGACTGGCAAAAAAAATTATTAAATGGAAAATAAAGAATGCATACTTGAAATATATAATAGCTCCTTCCGTACTGACACTTGAAAATAGTCCCTAATTCATGTACTATATTTATGTTAGGATACTGTGTTGAAAAAAGTTTTGTTCATTAAGTCACAGCAATTAATGACAGGAATGTGCTTAGATGTCGGCTGAAGATTAATTCTGGAAATTCAGGATTCCAGGATTTTGTGTCATCACTGCTAATCACAAAGGGAAAAGTAGTCTAAGTGTGATTTTGAAATCTTTTTGGTCAGTTTTGGCACCAAAAAGGCAGAGGCTAATTAATAGTTGTGAAAGAAAATAAGGAATAACTCCAGATGGAAGGAAAAAACGATAGTAAAAAATGCATACCAGAAACTGGTCTAGAGAACCATTTTTGGTAATTGAAGAACTAGTTGTCAACTAGGCTTTTCCTCATTGCCTTCAGCATTCTAAATCTCTTAGGCTAGTTCTTAATCTCTGTGTGGTAAATGTATCTCCTTCTATGCTGTTCTTTCACACCTTATCTCCTTTGTTTTCTAAAAATCTCAGTCTTTCTATATTTCTCTATGAACATTTCCTGATCATAAATACACCTATACAGATGTCACAAGATGCTAATGTAAGGGTCCCATAGCTCATGACTCATTAATGTAACAAAATGGAAAAGGAGGACATATTTACTGCTACCTCAATTTTTCTGAAAAGCTGCAATGTCATCATTTGGTTAAAATTTCCATTCTTTGTGTACACAGTGTCATTCAGTTCACATAAATACAAATATGAAATGGGTGCTGGTGGATTACACCTGTAATCATAGTTACTCAGGAGGTTGAGAACAGAGGATTGTGGTTCAAACCCAGCCTTGCCAGGAAAGTCCATGAGACCCTAATCTTCAATTAACCACCAAAAAATCGGAAGTGGTGCTGTAGCTAAAGTGGTAGTGCGCTCAACTTGAACTGAAGACCTGAGGGACAGTGCCCAGGATCAGAGCTCAAACCCCACAACCAACAAAAAACTGAAATATGACTTTAAGTTTCCCCAAAAGGAATGACAAGATAAATAATCTTCCCAAGAAAACAAAATTAATTCCAAAATGATTCAGTGCACCTACTTTTGCAGAGTTATGTTATGGATTCTTTGCTGGACATATTCTCTAAAACCAAATCGTTTAACTAGGGTTACAGGTGGACCCATTGCAACAATGAGATGTACAAGTCGTTATGTCGAAAAACGAACTTTACAACTTTGGTGTGGGAGGAGAATGGGGTGGGGGAGAGGGGGAGTATGGGAAGGGATGGGAAGGGAAGGGAAGGGGAAACAAAGAAGAGGCAACAATGCTTAATAAGAAATGTACTCGTTATTTTGCCTGAGTAATTGTAACTCCTATGTACGGTATTCTCACAATAAAAGAAAAAGAAAAAAATGTCAAATATTAGCTTTACAATAAACTTCATCTAATATTTCTTGTTGGAAAAGAGACATCTATACAATTGATGTCACTTGGCTTTCTTACTATCTTAGTTCGAAGCCAACCCTGGCAGGAGAGTCTGTCAAAATCTTATCTGTAATTACACAGCAAAAAAGCCACAAGTGGAGTTTTGGTTCAAGCAGTAGAGTACTAGCTTTGGGGCAGGTGTGCAGGAAAGAAAAATGTTCAGGGACAGGATCCAGCCTATGAGTTCAAGCCCCATAACCAACACAAACTAAAAAAACAAGCAAAAAAACCCCAGATATTTCATTGGGACCCTCTTTAAAGGAGTACTGGTCTGAGAAGAGGCTATTTGCTGATGATACTCACTGGATGCTTTTTTGGAATCCTTATTGCTCTGGAGAATTTAGGACCAAACAAAAAGAATTGATAACTGACTCCTGCAACAAGAGAATCATCTCAGGGGTGAAATATCCATCCATAAGACACTTTAAAACCTCCATGTCTTTATTTTTTTGCAGTAGGATGTTTTTTTATTGGCGGGGGGGGGAACAGTTGTGGTCCTGAACTCTAGGCCTGGGCGCTGTCCCTCAGCTCTTCAACTCTACAATTTGTGCTACAGCACCACTTCTGGCTTACTTTTTGCTTATGTGTTGCTGAGGAATTGAACCTGGGCCTCATGCATGCAAGGCAAGCGCTTTACCACTGAGCCACCTTCCCAGTCCCTGCAGTAGAACATATTTAAATCAACGTTATTTCCTTTTGTTCTATGCTAGCCTTCAAATGACACATTATTTCTCTTTGTAATACTCTCAACTAGAAGTTTACAGAAAAGTTATATATGAGTAAAAACACACACGAAAAAGTCAGGGACAGAGTTCCCTTCAAGCCTTGGGTTTTTTTCTTGTACAGTCAAAAGGAAAGCACAAGTTAACTTGAACTTTGTCAATCCTCTATGTTCCATTCCTCTCCTGGGATCAGTTTCCACATCCAGTAACAGTTACTTTCAGGAACAATCTATGGTGCTACCTGAGGTATAATGAATGTTTTCTTGCTTCACCGAAATAACACAAGGACACCCTGACCTGAGGTAACAGGTGTTTCAGAGACAACTTAGTTAAGAGAAAATATGAAATTATATTGCTTATAAATACATTATCCATGAGTATATTGAGTTCAAACTTTTGAAATTCTCTATAAATTAAGGCGAATTTTAAATGGGAAGAAGTTTCTCAGATCATTTTTTTTTGAGTGTATGTGCTGCACATTATTTTCCAAGTGTACATGAGTTAACAGTAAGGAAACAATAGCAATAATAGGAGAAAGAGAAATTTTGTGTTTAAGTGTAAGGGTTCAATACACTATAGAAGATTCTACAAATAAGACAACATTGAAACAATAAAGCCAAGTCCAGTATGTAGATTTATGAGAGTGATACAGAGAAAGCATTACTCCTACATAGAACATGAAGTATGAGGCCACTCCCCTTCTAAATCACGCTTGCTCATCATGCAACGTTGTAGAGAGTAGAATGGAAGCATAATTAAGTTTCCAATGCAAATCAGATATAAGAGCATGAACTTAACTGGAAAAAAAATCCATCCTGAGAGAGCAGGGATTATACTAATCATGAACTGTTGGATAAGACCACATTTTTTTCTTTCCTTTACTTATATATTTTATTTTTGGTGGTGGTCTTGGCACTTGAACTCTGGGCCGGGGAGCTGTCCCTCTGGTATTCAGCTCAAGGCTAATGCTCTATCACTTGAGCCACTGTGCCACTTTCAGTTTTCTTGTAGTTAATTGGAAAAAGAGTCTCTGGGACTTTCCTGCCCGAGCTGGTTTGAAAACTATCCGAAGATCTCACCACCACCCAGCTTAAGATCACATTTCTCACAGTGTACACTCAGCATATGTAATGTGCATGTTCATCTATCTTTATATGAATTCTTGAGTTAAAAATCTATGCTACACCTTAGCCTTTACACTCACAAAATGTTTGTAAATTGTTATTACTGGAGAAATAAAACTTAAGAATGTAAAGAAGTCTGGGAAGTTCAGTTTTCATCCAGCCTGAGCAGAACAGTCTTTGAGAAACTATCTATAATTAACCAGCCAAAAGTTGGATTGGAAGAATTGTTCAAGCATTGGAATACCAGTCATGAGCAAGATTACTGAATAAGAGCTTGAGGCTTTTGCATACATACATACAGACATACACATACATAGAGGCACTTATATTTGCACACACAAATACACAAATGAAGCAAATATCAGAATATGTAGAAAAGTTAGAAAACAATAGAAAATATGTCCTGTGTAAGACTAGAATCAAGTGATAATTTTTAATGTTAGAAAGTCCTCAAGTGAACGTTCTTCAAAACGTTTAAAACTGTTACATAGATAGGGACCAGAGATAGTAAGAGAGTCAAGTAATCATTATTAAAGGGATCGAATCCATGGCTGTCTGTTTAATTGGTCATTCCTTAACAGAACAAAGGTGGGTTAAGTTGTTAAGGGGAGGGGGACCCAGAGACATTCTTTTCATTCCAAGAACTGGGCTGGTTGGAGCCAAGGATTTTTTTTTCTATAATCCCTAAAACAAAAACAAAACCTGTAAAGAAGCTGTCCCAGCTCGAGTCTCCTCTCAGAACCTAGTTCAATGGGCTTTGAACTGTAATCTTCCAACCTTAGCATCCTCATTATGTATGATAGTTTAAAAAGTATAAATATAAATAATATTTGCAAGAATACCAGTAGAGGAAAAATGATGCAACACAGTTAATTGCGGTGTTATTTCCAGAACACGGAAGGCATCACATTAGGAGAGGTGCAGTGTATTTTCACAATGGAGATTAGCTATTCTTGATGTGAATTAAGGGAAATTTGAGGTGCACCCTAAAAGTTGGAAACTGTTGGTCTAGGATGACTTTATGGCATAAATCATAGAAATAATAGCTTAATCTGAGAAACAACTGCTACTCTTGAAGAATTAATTATAACATGCTTCATAGTTTTATCCTATACCAGAATGTGGCTTTTTTCTGTTCACTTCTCAGTCTGTAACACCCCATTGGAAAATGCATCTATTGCAGAATTACATAACATGCAAACAGGTATATTTTGAATCTCTCATGTACAGAATGTTCAGAATTTGAAAATGAGTAGTTATTAATCATAGGAATTTTGAAGAACACATACATTCTGTCCTCTTGACAACTTATTTACTTTTAAAAGTTATGGGTTTCCATAGAATTAAACTGTTTTCTGTTTTAGTATAAGAAAGTACTAAATTTATTCTATTTTCAAAATATTGGCATGTATATTGTGAAAAAATTGTCTAGTTGGATATCATTGAAGTTGATCAACCTCTGATAAAGAAGAGGTAAATAATTCAAATTAGATGCCAAATAATACCGATTTTTAAAATTTACTACATAAAGAATAATATTTACAATACCAAAACAGTGAAATTTTATTTCATCAGCTTATATTTTAAATTTAATTTTAATGTGAAAATGAAGTGCAGTGGGGTTACAGCCATTGTAAGGTAGTGAATATATAAATTTTCAAACTTGTTATCCCCTCTTTAATCTTTCTCACAATTTTTCCTTCATCCCAATATCCCTCACAAGTTGTAATGTACATTTCCAACTTATTGTCTTGTGAGTATTGCTATTGCATTGGTTTGCCCTTTGTCCTTTGTCTCGCCATTTTGTTGTTCCTGTTCCCTTCCCTAATTAATGTAAATGTATACACAATACACAGGGCACCAAAATCAAACACCCCAGGGGATAAACCATAGGGGAAAATCTCAAAGAAAATAGAAATCACATAGTACATCAAAAACAACAACTGCAAATAAATATCTCTCCATATCTTGGAGTTCATGTTGCTCAGCATCAGCTTATATGGTCATATATACGCATAACAAAGCCACTAAAAAATAATAGTTTCATGGACACTATATCATGCAAACATATGTTAACTGTTTTTGATGGTAAAGGTGGAATTAGGATTGTTGAATTCGCGATTCTCATAAAGGAATTTCAAAAGAGTTTTAAATTTAATGACAGGTAAATTTTAATTGTTCAAACTTTTTAACAACTTAGCCTATCAAGAAAATTTAAAATTGCCTGGGAAAATAGGCTTTCATGCAAAGAAATCCATGGAGACTTAGCTGAGAGGGAGCAATGTGGGCGAATATGGCTCATTTTCACACTAAACAAACAAACCTCACAAACCTTGCAGTAAATCCTTTAGGTTCCCTTGAGAATTTTCCTTACCCAGGAAATGTACTCTCACTGTGTGAAACAAGGTTGCAGTGGAATTTAAATTCAAAGTTCTTAAAAAAAAAAGACATCAAAATTTGTGAATTGACATTTAATTACCAAACATAATTCTCTGAAAAAGAAGGAAAGATATAATTCAAAATGACTTGATTTTATTAAAAGTATGAGAAAAGAGTAGTGAAGAGAGATGAGAGAAACCATAGAGGACTGTTTTCTCTCCAGTGTTGTAATGGGTTCCTGATATTGTTTCTTCCATTCTATTTTCACAAGCTATCAAGTGTGGCTGAGGACTGGAGTAACCAGTTCAGACAAACAATACACACAGAAGAAAATATTTCCAGTACATGTAGATGATTTATAACCTTTAACAATCTATTTATATCTGTTCAAAATTCTCCCCTACCACAAACTGTATTCTTTGAACATCTTTGTTTGCTTTTCCAAAGACTGCCTTTCATTAACTGCTTAAAATTTTGTGAGATCATATACACACACTTTAGAGATTGCTGTTTGGTGGTGATTTTTGTGTGTTTTTGTTTGTAGTTGTGTTTTTAACTGAATTTCAAAAGGTTGTGCAAGTGTGTTACAATTAAATATGTCTATCTAATTTTCAAATGCTCCTGGATCAGAGTCACTCCTTCTATCAGTCTGAACCAACCCTTTCTCCAAGATTTATTTCAGATTTACCACTTCCTTTATTACTTGTGTACATTGAGTATTCTAGCTGTACTTGCCTCTTTTCCATTTTTCATTCATTTTATGTCTTTACTATTATTTCTTTCTGGTTTCAACTTCCTGATAGTCATTCTGTTAAACTGTCTGTTAATAATTTGAAAGGTTTATATACTTTCCATGGAGTTTCAATCCTGCATACACTTGAACTGCAATAACAATTTGCAAGACTGGAGACGTGAAGAACCTAGACCTGATTTTATTCTCATCTTTTTGGAAGATTAATCTTTAGTCAACAAGGAAGTTTAAAAATCGCTTAGAAATTATAGCTAACTACCAGTTTTTATAAATGGCTTTGTACAATGGTGTGTGATTATTTTATTTTACATGGGATGATATTTTCTACTAGCTATAAGTTTTGGAAAAAGAAGAAAACTAATATTTACTACTGTAGAGGAATATGATAGAAATAGAAGACAGATTTTATGTTTGTCACATCTATGATGAGTACCCATATGCAAAACTTAAAGTCATATTCCTTGCTAGGTTAGACAGATAGGGAAAACATATGATAAGGCAACACATGATAAGGCAACTATTAGTGACTTTAAACTTTACCTTCTTATGTGATGAAATTTACTTTATTAGCTAATATTTGGGTTTGAATCATGGAAGGCTGATCTATTTAACAGATTTCTGGAAGGCACCTACTGAACAACGCAAATGGTGGGAGATACTATTTCTACACTTTAATGAATGATTGAACTTACTTGGCATTTATGCTTGGTAAATAAATCATCTCTATGGTAACTTGATTCCTACACTTGAAAAACTTTTAATGTCATTATTTTCTACTTGTCAAGTGTTATTTTGGTGAATAAGATTTTTAAAATTTATTTGAAAAGGAATATACCTTCAGAATATTAAATGTAGGCTATCATTGGTTTGAGAATGATAACATTTTTATACTACAGAACTAAGTTTTACTGAAGTACCAGTGTTTTGAAGCACTAAGGATCTTCTCAATTAATGGTTTTCTAAATTATATTTGACTTCTAAGTCAAGTTTTCCTAGCCTTGGTAGAACAATTATGGATCTATCATTCCAGGAATTATTTTTGGCCTACTTATGCTGGACTGAAATCTTTCATTTATCATTAGGAGAGGGGTATAAAAATAATTTGTGACATTTGTGATTTTGTTTACTCATATGGGCTGGTCATCTGTAAATTGAAAGTT
The DNA here is from genome assembly GCF_019054845.1 of Dipodomys spectabilis. NCBI lineage: Eukaryota > Metazoa > Chordata > Mammalia > Rodentia > Heteromyidae > Dipodomys > Dipodomys spectabilis. The sequence goes on from NW_024871192.1 coordinate 1,957,113, forward strand.
TGAACTACAGTAATTTCTCTCATATTTTGTGATCTCATCTTTCATTTTAAGTTGCCTTACATTTCACAATTGCTTACTACTAATTCCTACAAGGAATTGGGGCGCTGAAATATTATAGGAAATTAGAAATTGAGATGGGTCTTCAATTACTTTTCGTTAGCATGTTGCATGGGCCAAGGTCAGAAGTCTTGACCTTGCTTTCTGATGATGCGGATAACTGGGACCTTGTATCCTCAGACCCGTGGATACTACCTGGTTGGATGGTAGACAGACCAGGATATTATGTAAACATGCATATGAACAATTTTTTCATCTTCTTGGCTTTACCTACTTTTGAAATGATAGGTATAATAAACAATTATATTTTGATAAAATACCTTCTATTCTGAACAATTCGGTCTAAACTGGGAATCTCTCTCTGAACCCTTGTAACTAAGATTAGTTTTGTTCCAGTAAGACAATCTATGCTGTCAGAGTAAATATTCTGGTTGGTTTGTTCCTACATGGAAGAAGGGTAAAGGGTCTGGAAGACATTTGTGCCAGTGAGACTTCGTTGCGAAATTTTAAGCTGCAGAAGTTTAGAAGTAGCTCTTAAGCAAGGCTTACTTTGAATCCATTAGCTCCACAAAGCTAACTCAGTTGATAAGTAAGTACTTGAAAAGCCATCACCTTTGGACTTAGCTATAAAGGCTTCAAAATATGATCAAATTTAAAATGAAAATGACAGTATAGTCATTGACAAAAATTGCAAATGTGAGTAATCCACCAAATAATATAAGTTTTTCCCACTAAACACAGAAATTTAGAGAAATAAGATCAATAGCATTTTAGGAACAATAATGGTTCCTTGTTACAAATAGGCAACCAAGGATATATGCCTGTATAAAGATTACATCATGAACTACTTAAATTTAGAGGATACTACATGCTTCAGCAGCAGGTCTACCCAAATGACAACAATACAGAGATTAACATGGCACTTGCAGAAGGATGATACAAAAATTCGTGAAATATTCCATATTTTTCATTCTTCAAATGCAAGAAATGAAAAACAGTTATTAAAGAATTGATTACAAAAATACAAGTGTAACAATACATGTAATTCATAGAATTAAAGGTTAGTTTGACACCAGTGTATTAAATCTTCACTTTAGAAAGGCCCTTACATAGCATAACCTTTACAAAACTTGAAATTAGATAACATTGTCATCTTCACCCAAAGAAATAAAATACTATAAGGACCTAGGAAAAAAGGAATCTTAACTTTTTCTATATGAAATGTAATCTGAAAGGACACATTTATTAATGAACCTATATGTTATAAAAATGTAGACTTTAAAGTATTATATCTAGAAGATAATGAAATAGATTATGGACTTTATACAAACCTAGATATACTTTTTTTCAGGCAAGCACCAGGAATAACTTTAGTTTCTATACTATTCATTTCAACAGATAAGTTAAAATTTAAAAAAAAAAACACAATCTCTGCAGAAATCATTATAGATGCATAAAACAACTCTTGAATACATTTTGACATCAAAGTGAGGCAATTCACGTGGAAGAATACCATGGAATCGATGAATTTTTAAATTAAGATATTGCTGTTGCTTTTTATTATGAAAATATTTTGTATGGACACAAAGGATGGAATGGCACTTTAGAAATTTAAGAAACTTAACCAAACCATTACTACGTAGGAGAATAATTTGTACAGCCTTCTACAACTTCAAAGAGGTAGTGATACATACTTATCCTTTTGGCAATATCAAATGCAGTTTCTTCCAAGTTGTTCTTCAGACCCGGTTTGAAATAATGGTTCACCAGAAGGAGATACAGAATATCTGCTATTTCTATTCCCAGCAGCAAGATGCAAGGGGGTCAAGAGGCCTTTAGTTTGCGGATTGGTATCTGCATCATGATGAAGTAAGAAAGAATCCATTCTGGTATTAATCCACATATAAGTACTATGCAGGGGTGCCAAGACATTCACAGTTATTGCATGAATATCTGCCTTGAGCTACCAACTCATGGACAATGTCTACATGTCCACTCTAGGCTTCCCGATGAAGAGGGGTATACGTATCCTCATCCCTGGTATTCATATGAGTGGCCTTTTTGAAAAGTAGTCTCCCCACTGCAGTAAGACCAAAGAAGAAATTTGCATGCATTCTTCTTCATTATTTTCTTGCAATTGCTACCATTCCTCACGTTTGCATCTTGTTCCTTGACTTCATCATAATTGCCTAACTAGAGACTTTGAGTACCAGTGGGAATGAGTTGTCCATGTATTTCCCCAATAGTTCACGTTGGTTGAACTGGTCAGAAAAATCTGGTGAATTTTCTGCATGTTTTTTCACCATGATTTATTTTCTCTTTCTTCATTTTTACCATTTTAAATTATTCTAACTGGAGAGTAGGGAATTGATAGAGAGCAGAGGAAAGACTTTCCTCTGTATTCAAATGCACAGACTGAAAATGAGGACCAGTGGTGTCTTCATATGTAGCTTATTCTAGGAATGAGAAAATAGGAATCAATGCCTTCTACGTAAATGATTTGGGAAATACAATGATATACGGTAAGAGAACTTACTATTCAATATATGAGCTTTAAGAGCTTTCTAATATATCCATTATTTATTGGTACTCAACATTAGAAAAAAATGTATAAAGCAGTAGTGAAATAGAAGTCCTTTGCATGACTACTTAAATACCATGTTTTTTTTTATTGTGAAAATACTGTACAGAGGGTTTACAAATACATGGGCAATATAGTGAGTACATTTCTTATCAAGCATTGTAGCCTCCTCCTTTGTTTACCTTTCCCATCCCTTCCCAGCCTCCCCTACTCCACCCACCCAGTCCTCCCCCCACCACACACACATAAAAGTTGTAAAGTTCGTTTCAAGGTGACAACGTGAACTTCTCATTGTGGCAACGGGTCCACTTGTATCCTTATTTAAACGACTTGTTTTTCCCCTCCCTCTCCACAAATTATGCCGACATCAAATACAGTGAAAGCAGGGGTTATACTATGGGGGAGGGACATACAAAGCAACAAAGAAATAATCTTATAAATAAGTTAGAAACAAATGCATGAAAGAAAAAAAAACATTTAAATACATATCTTAGGGTTCATTTTCCTAACTTCGCTTTATCTGACCTATTCTGCCTGACTCATATATATACTAGATATTGCAAATAAGGGAAACCATGGGACCTATGTTTCTTTGGGCTTGGATTACTTCACTCAATATAATTTTTCCAAGTCTTTCCATTTCCTAACAAATGAGGCAATGTCATTATTTCTGATGGAATAATAGAATTCCATTGTTTATATATAACACATTTTCTTGATCCATTCATCTATTGAGGGGCATCTTGGTTGGTTCCATAATTTAGCTATGGTAAATAATGCTGCAATAAACATAGTTGTGCTGGTAGCTTTAGTGTGGTCTTGTTTGAAAACATTTGGGTAAATGCCAAAAGTGTGATTGCTGGGTCATAGGGGAGCTCTATGTGAAGTCTTTTGAGGAACCTCCATACTGCTTTCAAAAGTGGTTGAACAAGTTTACATTCACAACTACAATGAAGTAAGGTTCCCTTCTGTCCACATCCCCTCCAGCATCTGTTGTTGTTAGAGTTCTTGATTTTTGCCATTCTAACTGGTGTGAGGAGTTATCTCAATGGTGTTTTGATTTGCATTTCTTTTATGGCTATGGATGTTGAGTATTTCTTCATGTGTCTATTGGCCATCCTTCTTTCTTCTTCAGATAAGTTTCTCTTCAAGTCTTTAGCCCACTTATTTATTGGGCAGTTGTTTCTTTGAGGATTTGCTGTTGGGGGATTTAATTTTTTGAGTTCCACGTATATTTTAGATATGAGAACCTTGTCCGTTGTATAGCTACTGAAGATCTTCTCCCAATCCGTAGGCTTTCTATTCATCTTGCTAGCTATTTCCTTTGCCATGCAGAGGCTCTGCAACTTCATGCAATCCCATTTGTTCAATCTTTCTTTGATTTCTTGTGTTTCTGGGTCTCTATTAAGAAAATGTCCGCTTGCGCCAAAGAGACCTAGGTTTTCTACTATTCAGTCCTGTAATGTTTTCAGAGAGTCTGCTTTGACTCCAAGGTCTTTGATCCATTTGGAGTTCATTCTGGTGCAGGGTGATAGATTAGGATCTAAATTTAGTTTTCTAAAAGTAGTTAACCAATTTTGCCAGCACCATTTACTGAAGAGGCTGTCTTTCTTCCATTCTAATTTTTTACCTCCCTTTTGAAAGATTAGATGGCTATAGGTCTGTACGTTCATTTCTGAGTTTTCAATTCTATTCCATTGGCCCTGAGGTCTGTTCTTGTGCCAGTACCAAGCTGTTTTGATTACTATGGCTTTAGAGTAGAGTTTGAAATTTGGTATTGATTTTCCTCCAGCACTGTTCCTTCTGTTGCGGATTGTTTTTGCTATTCGGGGTCTTTTATTGTTCCATATGAATTTTTGGATTGCCTCTTCTATTTCATTGAAGAATGAGGTTGGAATTTTGATAGGTATCGCGTAGAATTTGTAGATAGCCTTGGGAATTATTGCCATTTTCATGATGTTAATCTTTCCAATCCAGGAGCATGGGAGTTTTTGCCATTTTCTAAGTTCTGTTTTGATTTCCTTTTTCAAGTTTTTAAAGTTTTCTTCATAGAGGTACTTCACTTCTTTGGTTAAGTTAATTCCTAGGTGTTTTATTTTTTCTGGGGCTATGACAAATGGAGTTGCTTTCCTAATTTCAGCCCCACTTTTCTCATTGTTGGCATACAGAAAAGCCATTGATTTTCAGGGGTTAATTTTATACCCTGCTACTTTGCCAAAGTTTTGAATCAGCTTGAGTAATTTGGGAATGGAGTCTGTGGGATTTTTTAAATACAAGATCATATCATCTGCAAAGAGGGAGAGGTTTATTTCTTCTTTCCCAATTTGGATCCCCTTTATGTCTGCAACTTTTCTTATTTCTGTAGCTAGATATTCTAATACTAGGTTGAAGAGAAGTGGAGAGAGTGGACATCCTTGTCTTGTTCCTGAATTAAGAGGAAATGGCTTCAGTTTTCACCATTAAGTATAATTCAGGCTGTAGGTTTGTCATATACAGCCTTTATTGTATGAGGAATGTTCCATGGAATCCTAATTTTTCCTAAACCTTCATCTTAAAGGGGTGTTGGATCTTGTCGAATGCTTTTTCTGCATCTATTGAGATAACCATGTGGTTCATATTCTTGCTCCTGTTGATGTGGTGAATGATATTAATTGATTTGCGTATATTGAACAAGCTTTGCATCCCTGAATTGAATCCTGTTTGAACATGGTGTATGATTTTTTGGATGAATTGTTGAAGTCGATTGGCCAAAATTTTGTTGAGAAATTTTGCATCAATGTTCTTCAAAGAAATGGGTCTATATTTCTCTTTCTTTGCTTAGTCCCTGCCTGGTTTGGGGATGAGGGATATGATGGCTTCATAGAATGTGTTCGGTAGTGAACTTTCTCTTTCAATTTCATTGAAGTGTTGGAGGAGTATTGGTGTGAGCTCTGCTTTGAAGGCCTTGTAGAATTCTGCTGTAAAACCATCTGGCCCTGCACTTTTCTTAGCTGGGAGGTTTCTTATTGCTGTTTCTATTTCAATGCTTGATATGAGCCTGTTAACATGGTATAATTCATCTTGGTTTAGTTTTCGCATGTCAATATTTGCTAGGAAAAGGTCCATTTCTGCCAAGTTCCCAAACTTATCATAAAGATTTGAGAAGTATTCCCTTATAATTTTCTGAATCTTGTTTGTTTTTGTGGTGATGTTTCCATTCTCATATCTGAGTTAATTTATTTGGGTGGGTTCTCTTCTTTTTCTGATAAGATTTGCTAAAAGTCTGTCAATTTTGTTAATTTGTTCGAAGAAACAACTCTTAGATTTGTTGATTCTTTCTAAAGTATTTTTGAATTCTAATTCATTTAATTCTAATTTAATTTTAATTATTTCTTTTTGTCTACTGGATTGGGGTTTATCTTGATGCTCTTTTTCAAGGAGGTTCAGATGTCTCAATAAATTGTTGGTTTCAGATCTCTCCAAATTGTTGATGTAGGAACTCAGAGCTATAAACTTGCCTCTGAGTACTGCCTTAGCTGTGTCCCAGAGGACCTGGTAATATGTGTGCTCATTTTTGTTGAATAGCATGAACATTTGAATTTCTTTTCTAATCTCTTCCTTGACCCAGTCGTGATTCAGCAATGTGTTGTTCAGCCTTCATTTGTTACCGGATTTTCTTTGGTGGCTTTTGGTGTTGAGTTCTAATTTTATTCCCTTGTGGTCAGAGAGAATGCAAGGTATCACTTCAATGTTTCTGAATTTGGACAAGTTTGCTTTGGGACCTAAAATGTGGTCTATTTTAGAAAATGTTCCATGTGCTGCTGAGAAAAATGTGTATTTTTATGATGCTGAGTGAAATATTCGGTAGAGATCTGTTAAATCTAGTTGATCTATGCAGTTATTTAGATCTGCGGTTTCTTTGTTGAGTTTTTGCCGAGTTGATCTATCTATTGGGGAGAGTTGTGTGTTAAAATCCCCAACAATTAATGTCTTTGGATCAATGTGGGATTTGAGGGAAAGTAGTGTTTCTTGGATAAATTTGGGTACTTCATTGTTTGGCGAATAGATATTTAGAATTGTAATATCCTCCTGAAGGAGAAATCCTTTAATTAGCATGTAGAGACCTTCTTTATCTCTTCTCACAAATTTTAATTTGAAGTCTATTTTATCTGATATTAGGATTTCAACTCCTGCCTGTTTATAGTGCCGTTTGCTTGGTAGATTTTGTTCCAGCCTTTAATATTGAAAATGTGTTTGTTTTTACGGGCAGGAGGTGACTCCTGAAGGCATGAGATAGAAGGATCTTTTTTTTTAATCCAAGGTGACATTAAATGTCGCTTAATTGGAGAGTTAAATCCGTTAATGTTGAGATATAGGACTGAGAGATATTTGGGAGTTCCTGCCATGTTACCCACCTTCTTGCAGGATGAGAAAACTGGGTGCTTCCTATGGTTCTTGGATTCTCAGTTTGGGTTCTGTTTATTGGCCTTTATTGTGGTCTTGTTGGTTTTCTATGTGTAGGACATCTTTAAGAACCTTTAGTAGGGCTGGCTTGGTGAAGATGTATTGTTTCAATTTTTCTTTGCTATGGGAGTTTTTTATTTGGCCTTAGCTGGGTACAGTATTCTTGGTTGATAGTTGTTTGTTTTTAGGGCATTGCATATATCATTCCAGGCTCTTCTTGCTTTGATTGTCTCTGCTGAGAAATTTGAGTTGATTCTACTTGGTTTCCCTTTATAGGTGATTAATCTTTTCTCCTTGAAAGCTTTAAGGAGCTTTTCCTTGGTCTGAATTGATACTGTGTGGATTATAATGAGACGGTTGGATGTCCTATTCTGATCTGGTCTATTTGGAGTTCTGAATGCTTCTTGTATCTGAATAGGCCTATCTTTTTGCATGTTTGGGAAGTTCTCTGCTAGGATCCTGTTACACAAATTTCCTAGACCATTAACTTCTGTTTCTAGTGCTACTCTACACCCATTATCCTTAGATTAGGCCTTCTGATGGTGTCTTCCAACTGTTGGATAGATCTATCATATTTCTTGGACTTGTTTTGGATGGTTGTATGTTCTTTTTCTATAATATCTAGGCTGTCTTCAATCCCCGAGATTCAACCTTCTGCATGGTTTAACCTGCTGTCAAGAGTTTCTACTGTGTTTTTTTATTTCTTTTCCTTCTAATTGGTCAGCTTTTTGGCTTCAAATTCTTTGTTGAAGCTTTGTTTTTTATCTTGTATGTACTTCTTTACTTCCTTAATTTGGTTTTCAGTGTTTATTCTCAAATCCCTTAGTTGATTGTTTATGGTTTCCTTGGACTCCCATTCCTCTGTTGGGTTCCAGTCAGCATTCCTTTTGTGGTCTATCTGACTTTCTTCAGCTCTTTGTTAATGGATCCCATGAATTCCTTTAGTGATCTTTGTGTATTCTCATGCTGCTCTATCAATTCCTGTATTACTCTTTGCTTAGCTTCCTCCCATTCATGCCATTCCTGTAGTTTTCTTTGAGTGTTCTCAGCCTGTTCACGCCATTCCTGCCTTTCTCTTTGAGTATTCTCAAGCTGCTCATGCAAATCCTATATCAGGTTTATGAGTAGCTTCCTCACGCTCATGATATTCCTGTATAAACCTTTGGATTGCCTCCTATCTCTCCCTATCACACTCATACAGAGTCCTTTGTATGTTTTCAATCTTTTCATTTATCATGTTTGCCAGCAATGTTTGTAGAGCTATTTGAGAACTCTCCTCTGGATTATTCATTACCTGTTCTGTCCCCTGATTATCATGAGTGGGAGTTGAGATACCCGAACTTGCCATTTTTCTTGTGTTTTTCCGACTTACTATGCCTATTTGGGATGAAAATAACACCAATTTCCTGCTAGAACACTGTCTTAAGGCAAGCATCAACCAACGTCTGTATTTGCACAGTCAATAATCTGAACAATCTAGTTCAACAGATACATCTATTCAACATCAAACAACTATATATTAATGCGCTAAGAACCACAAAGAATTTGGTGAAGCAAAAATTATCAAGTTTTGGAAGAGATGTGGGTAAAAAATAGGAATAGAGTGATGTGGGAAGGCACAGGGAGAGTTAACTAAGTCCTAATCTCAAAGCAGGAAATAGTTTGGATAGGATGAAAACAGAGAGAGAAAAAAAAGAAAACAGAGAAAGGGAACAAAAAGAGACCAGAAAAAATAGAAAAGTAAAAATTAAAAATATTATGCAGTTTCGAAGACAAATTATTCAGTGAAGAATGTGAATATAGTGAGAGAAGGGGAGAGATATAAAAGAGATGTGAAAAATTTAAAAATAAAAATACTTAAAATATTGTATAGGTATAAAGTGGTAGTACTGCTATTAAGGAATGTAAGTCTAAGAGGTTTTGAATTGAGTAAAAAGTTTGTGGATTAAGTGTGTACACCATAGGGGATAAGGTCTAATAATCGATTACGTTTATCTGAGGATGAACAGAACAAAAACTAAGTTACATAAAGAAGAACGAAAGAGAAGAAAAGGTGAAAAGTATAAGAAAGAAAGAAAAAAAACATCAGAAGTTCAGTAGAGGTAAACAAAAAACGGAAAAAAAAGAAAGAAAAACGCACACACACATTTTCTCCTAAAATAAAATTCTAAGAGGAAAAAAGTTACTAGAAAACTACTGTTTTTTCAAAAAAGTTAACAATTAAAGATTAAAAAAAATTTTAGAAAAAAAATTTTTTATAAAAGATACAAAAAAAAAAAAAAAAACTTTTTTGATTTTTTTGGGATGGGTGGGAAAAATCCTATATCTCCCTTGTGACCTGAACGAGCCTCTTGTTGGAGTCTCTGGTCTGCTTGCGTTCCTGTGGCTTGGTTGGTTTCTTAAGTCAGTTTGTTTGAACAGGCAGAAAAATGCTCTGCTTTACCCAGGTTTTTGCGATCCTCTTCCCAGGTTAGTTCAATGGGAGGCAGATCTTCTTTGAGTATCACAAAAGAGGGATATGGCTTTTCCCTCAATTTTGGAGATGCTGTGATTAGGCTAGGTTCTGGGTAGAGTTGAGGCTTTTCAGCAAACAGTAGTTTTTCCCGGGGGCTGGTTTGTGAGAAACTTACAGAGCTCAGCCTGGAGCTTTTCTCAGAGTTTCTGTTTACTGATTTTCAATTGATTTTCAAGGCTGCTAAAGGGAGGGTCAGCCTCTGGCTCTGATTACCCAGTGAAGAAAGCCACTCCTGGGGCTGGTGCCCGAGCTGGGTGCTTTTCCCTGGGTGGAGCTGAGTCTGGTAGATCAGTTATGCTTTTGTGACCTGCTAAATGACTCTAGATTTCTTCCAAGGCCTGAGTTGGAGAGTGAGGATGTCAGGCTTCTACTCATGCCTAGTCTTGGTTCCTGGGTGGTCTCTGGTCTGCAAACTGCAGGATGAAGATGTCTGTTCCTTGTCTGCTCTTGCTGGTGTTGAGTAGAATCTGCTATCCCACCCCGTCTGGCTCCTTCGTCCTGTACTCTCTGTGATTCAGGTATGGTGACTGATGCGGCTGCCGCCACTGCTGCTTCCGCGGCAGCGGCTGCTGGCAAGTGCTCAGAGCTTTCTCCTTGCCTGGATTTTCCCTCTCTGGCCTAACTCTCTGTCCTATGAAGGCATTCTTGGTGTGATTCTCTGGCTTAGGACTGTTCACTGGAACTCTAAAACTGCTTCCTATTCGAGAGCTTGTTTAGCCTCTATCTTCTCCTCCGCCATCTTGCAATTTCTTGTTTTTTTTTAAGACACTTGTTTTTCATTAAAAAATAAGCCTGTCTATTGTCTTCTGTTGATTTTGATGATTGAAGATGCTTAATGACAAGTCAAAATGTGTTAGTAGTCCTTTGATATCAATTGTTTCATTTTTTCCTCTTGGAGAATGTAATGATCATAGCAATAGTTCAGAATCACCAATCAACAGTTCAGCATCATGCTTCCAGTGCAAGTGGATCACGAGTAAGTAATCCTTGTTACTATTTTCCACAAAGTTTTGTCACAGATACAATCAGCCTGCATTCTCTAGCTGCTTTCCTTAGCCTGGACCTGTTCCTTCATTGTGCAGGAAACGTGTGATTCAACTGATTTCAGTCAGATCTGTTCCTAGATTTATCAAGGATTTAGATTCTTTTTTTTTTTTTAATTAGTTGTGGGGCCTGAACTCTGGGCTCGGGCACCATCCATGAGCTCTTCAAATCAAGGCAAGTGCTCTACCACCTGAAGCACAGCACCACTTCTGGGTGGTTCTGTCTATGTGGTTCTGGCTTGGGAAATGGCAGAGCTTTTGTGCTTTGTGCTGCTGCAATGTTGCTTGCCAATGTGGACAGGGTGAGGCTGAAAAGAGCTGTGTTGTTATGTTTTTATTTATCAGTGTTCCATTCTGTCATTTCAGTGGAACCACCCTTCTGTACATTTTATTTGTCAAATGATAACAATATCATTATCAAAACATTTACACCATTAAGTTCGATAAAAGAGATCACTTTCAGCTCTTAGTATATGTTAGGTAAGAAGATACACATATAATTAGGTAGTAAGTTATTGCTATAATATGATCAGTACAAAATATGTGTTTGACCTCTTAAATTGGTTAAACTTTTAAGATATACTCATGGAGTGATTTTGACCGACTTGACCAAATAGTTATTACTCACTGGTTATTTCTGTGAAACTTAAGGTGGATATACTCTTTCCGGATTTCTGTTGAAAATAACTTTCTTTGTAAGATCGTATCTATTCACACTAAGATAATAAACTCCATATTTTTTAGGTTTGAATATCCCATCAGATTGACTGAAAATCAGTATTGTGGCTATGCTTGTTAGATATATATTTCAAAAAAAAACAAACAAACAAAAAGCAAGTGTCACCTCCAGATTGCGGATGCATTTGTAGTTGTTTTGTACATACAAATTTTCTTCATTAGTAGATTTTTTGTGGGAGTAACTATCACAACTTTAACAAATAAGGCTTTTTGAATATCTTTTCCAATTTAACATCCCAGAGCAAGTTTTGCAATTTCTGAAAACCCCGTAAATATCAGTATTATTTTAGTTCATTGACTATACAGCTAAAGACATTTCTGAAACAAATATTGTTAAGATCTGAAAATGTAAGTGGGACTATGGGCTTTTTTTTGCATCATTTTATGAAAAGTCAGTTTTTTTGAAACTAAAATAAATAGAAGAAAAGAATGTAAGTGAATTGGGTAACATACTTATAAGTATAATTTTGTTTTCTATTAGCACAGTCCTTTGAATGTATATGATGCAGTTAAATTATTTTTTGTGTCACTTTGCTTCAGTTATTTTTAGAATCTTTGTAGTTATAAGAGTGAGTTTTTATTATAAATAAAGGTCTTTTATAATGATTAGGATTAATCTTGTGTTTTGTGTTCTACTCCCAAGAAAATGAGTTATTTTCAAGTGTTAATAGTTTATAATTGAATCTTCAGTATCATAAGAAATTTTGAAAAAAATGTGGTAGTATTGATGTCTTTTGTTTGGGGGAAGGGAGTCTGATAGTGGGGCCTGAACTCTGGGCGCTGTCCCTCAGCTCTTCAGCTCAAGGCTAGCGCTCGACCACTTGAGCCACAGCGTCACTTCCGGATTGTTTCTTTTTGCTTGTGTGGTGCTGAGGAAACGAACCCAGGGCCTCATGCATGCAAGGCAAGCGCGTTGCCACTAAGCCACCTTCCCAGCCCTTCACGTCTTTTTAAACCAATTGTATTCAGAAGTTGGAAAGTCTTTAATTCATGCTTTGGTCTTGGTGTCTATGATTTTTAACCTCTCATTCCTAACATTAATGAGAGGTCAGAGTGCATTGTTGGATATAGGAAAGGTAAAATATTTATCTAGGGTCAAAGTTGATTTTTATATCAGTCTTGCTTTAACAGCATTTTAAATAGTACCTTTCTGTCAAAATATTGGGTATAAAAAGCAATCAAAATACTTCGAATGATAAACAATTTAGTTGAGTTACAATGTGGAAATGATTGGTCCATAAGACATGCAGTCTGTTTCCATCAGGAAATGGGGAGGTCATTCTTTCAGTAAGACTGTGTTAAACAAAGATAGGATCCAGGCAGTGCAGTGTTGAGTGAAGGGATAAAATATGATTTCTATTATTTTGAGCTAGAAATCAAGAATCTTATACTTTAGCAGTTCTTTTCACCAGGGAGGTATGCATTGATTATGAACTTTGAGTTTTCATATTACAATTCCCTATTTTCTAACAATGTTAAAGAGAAATATAATGAGTGTACACAATAATTCTGGGAAATTTTCCTATTATTTGTAGACTAAGTGCTGGTATTTTAGTCATAAAATAGAATGTGGTTTATTGATACAGTGGGAGATGAACCTCAGTCTAACACTTACAATGTGTGCAACGTTGTAGTAGTAATTACAACTCGGAAGACTTCAATATCATCATCTGAGAATTAAAAATGTAAGTAGTTCCACTTTATGCAATTATTGTGAGGATTAAATTAGATACAGTAGGTAATGTACTTGGAAAATCAATCAATTAGCATTTGGTACATTCTACCTCTTATTTTACGATGTGATGAATTCTAACATTTTTACGTTGATTTTATATGTGCAATGTGATGTATTAATATTCATTGCATTGATCACTTTTCTGTCACTATGAGGAAAATAAGTACAAAGAAAATTTCTGAGGAGGTAACTATGTTATTGACTCATGGTTTAAGAGAAAACGGTTTAAGATCAAATGTCTCCATTGTTTTTAATCATATTTTTCTTATCTTAATTAGTTGTAAATGGGAATTTCCATTCAATAAATGACTTTTTTAAGTATAACGGATCTTTATATAACTTTTCCCTGCCCTTCCAAACTTCACCACACTTTAATTTTTTCTAGTTTCATATTATTTGCCTTAAATATAATGTCTTCACTCTTACTCCATAACTCTCTTTATTCCTTCCCTTTGACTTCCCCTCACATCTTCCAAGTGATAGTTTCCTGGTATTCATTTTGTTGGATTAAAAGTTCAATTTTATAAGAAAATACACCATTTAAATGCGCCTGTGCAAATAGCACTATTTGGTTACTATTGTTGTGTAAACTTGTATAAAGTTCTAGCTTCCAAATATGAGATAGAACATGGGTCCTTTTTGTGTCTGGCTCTGACTTTTTTTACTTAACATATTTTTAGATCTATCCATTTCTTTGCAAATAATGTATTAGTCCTCATAATGGATAGGGGCAATCCAATTCTGTATATATGACACACTTTCTCCAACCATCCCTCTGCCAAAGGACATCTTGACTGTTTCCATAACTTGGTTATGTTGAATAGTGCAGTAATGAACATGGTTGTGAAAGTGATTTTGCTGTAACCTTTTAGAAGAATTCATCACTGTCTTTCTGGGAGCAATCCTCTAGCCAGTTTTAAAGAATAAGCACATCCCTCCCTTCATATTCATTACAATGTATTGCAAGTCCTCAAAAACACACTACCCCATACAGGTCTCAATAAGCTAAAACCACACTGTGCCCATATTCTTTCAATACATTTTTAATAATTGTACATATAATTTAGTGAGAACCTCCTATGTACTTTCCTAATGTGGGAATGAGAGACATAACAACAGAGTAAAATAAGAAATATGCATTTTAATTAGCTATTATCGTATTTAAAATCTTTTTCAACTCTAACTCACAAACTTGCTTATTATTATTTTAATCTTTACTTGATTACTTCATCTATCACCTAAATTATAACAGGTGAGTTAAATACAAAGGCAAAAAGTGTGGTTTGATTTTGACACTCATGTGTGAGGATCCACAATATGGGCAAATAGGTGGATTGGAATTAATAGCAGTTATCCTTTTTGTTAAAGTAGAGATGGTTTGCCCAAACTGATCCATATTTCATTCAACAAAAAGAAACATGCAACAATTCCCTTTGTTTTCCTCCTATTAACTTTTGTTGCCATTTTATTTTATAATGAAGGATGATTTCATATATCTACTGTAGATACAATAATATGTTAATATATTTCTATCCGTATGTATTGATATATACATACACATATATAACACAGGTTACAATGATAATTTATAACTTCTGTAACTATACAATTTACTAAATTATTAAATACATCGACAGCTCATGCCTGGAATCCTGGTTACTCAGGAGGCTGAGATCTGATGAACATGGTTTAAAACCATCCTGGGCAGGAAAGTCCATGAGCCTCTTATCTCCAAACAACCAACAGAAAATCAGAATTGGAACTGTGGCTCAAAGTAATAGCGTGATAGCCTTGAGAAAAAAGCTCACGGACATCACCAAGGCTCTTAGTTCAAGAACTACAATCTACCCAAAACAATCAATTTAATTTACACCTGTGAAAGGAGCATATTTCCATGACCCAAATGCACATCCATGCTCATTTGCAAGGTAACTCTGTTTTGTCTGAAGTACCAATAAACATTATCACTAAAGTAGAAAGCATTGGAACGTGGGTTAATTCTATCTCTCTCATGGATTTTTCTCCACTCAAATACTCAAGTGTTACAATTATTCCCATTATTTATAATCATAGCTTTTATCTTTAATACACCTAATATTACAGTTTGAATTCAGTGTCTTGTGCCCCCTAAATGGGTGTTCTTACCACTTTGTCCTGTGCCCAGCCCTAAATTATCCAGATTATTTTTTCAGATAGAAACTGGCTTCCAACTTGTATATGATCTTGGCCTGATTCCACTTTATGTTAATCTTCCTGGAATTTAGAATAACAAGTTCATGGTATTATGTACTGATCTTTCTGTCTAGTATGGGCTTTAGCCACTGTTCTCACAACAGTGCACTTGCATGTAGTCAGGATTTTCATAAGCTTGCCATAGCTGATTTTTTTTTAAATCTTTCATTTCCTGCAGGTTCTTGAGTACTGAATTAATTTGTGTTTTCTTGGGTTGTTTTGTTTCATTTGAATCTATGTGTTGAGTTGTTCCTCACTTTTCCCTTTGTTTCTTTCCTTCAAGTTCTTACCTAAAGTGCTGAGAAAACAATTCTTCTTTCTCAAGATAGTCAGTGTGAACATTATTTATTCCAAAGCAATTTCAGTAACATTTAAACACCATCATATCTATGAATGGTATACAAGTGCTAAGCACTGAGAAGGATGTTTTTACATTTACGGCAGTCTTAGGCATCACAGAGAGATCATGAAATATATGAAGATAATATAACTGCAGATGCATGCCAGGAGGAGAAAAACCTATTATTAATTGTTTGACAGAGGCTTCCCTTTTAGTGAAAGAAATATATTGCTTGATGCAGGATTTCACAAAATCATATTACTAGGAGGAACCTAAACAATCATCTAATACTATAGATTCAGAGTGATGAATTGAATTCCTGAATAATTTACTTTTGGGTCAAATAAAAGCAGACTTCCAAAAAGAGAGTAGATTTTAGAGAAACATGATGATTTTTATGTAAATAGGTCCTTAGATGATTCTGTTAATTTGTAAACTAATACAGGAAAATAAAATACAGCAAGGTAAAAGAATAAAGAACTTCACATTGAAATACTCATTTGTGTGTGTGTGTGTGTGTGTGTATGTGTGTGTGTGTGTGTGTGTGTTCATGCCTATGCAAGTATGCACATGTGCATGTGCTCATGCATGCATTCATCATTCTTGAAGCTTGATAGTGGCTAAGAACTATTACTAAGCTTCTATACCCAAGGATAGTGGTCTTCCACTCCAGCCACTTCTGTTTTTTTTAGATAATTGCTTGTACTTTCATAATTGGACTGGCTTTGAACAGTGGTCATCAGATCTCATACTCCTGAGTAGCTAGCTAAGCTTATTCAGCCTCTGATAACCTAGTTAAAATTCTGAATGTCCTCTATTCTTCACTGCTCTTTTATTCTTTTCCTGAAGTAATCACAAGCCTAAGTCATATATATGACTAATTGCTTTAAAAATACTGTTACTGCTTGTCACCAGGGGCTCCCATTGATACTCTTAACTACTTAGGAGGCTTGAGAACAGAACCCAGGCCAAAAGGTTAGTGGAATTCCTTCTCACTCTATAGCTGAGTGCATTGGATCATTTCCACCATCCTTCACTATCTAGTTACTAAGATTGGAAGGACTGAGTACCCATGCCAGTCAAGGTAGCAGGCTAGACAAGTTGGTGTTCATCTCTGATGCCATTGATGATGGGAAGGCTAAAAGGACAGATCAGGTGCATGTTCTTGTGGAAAGGTAACACCTATCCTAAAATTAACCATTGATATGACACCAGCCTAGCTAGAAAAATATACCCCAAGTTGAAATACCCACAATTTCCCACAACCAAAATAAGTATATACATGAACATTCAAGAACTTAGTACAATCTGTTCTTTGCTCTAATATCAGCTTCATCTGATTATCATATGATGTGACAGAATAGTATTTCAATTAAACTTATGCTAATTTAAAAAGACCTAGAAAATTCTTTCTCACTTATTACGTTCAAATGTATGGCATATTGCCTCATTTCTTACATATTTGACTACCACTATAAATTAATCTTATGAGTATTATTAATAGTAATATATTCTGATTTATTACTCTACTTTGTAACAGTTTTTGAAATTTTTGCTTCTCTGCTGAGGTTGAAGTATATAAATAGTTTCATCAAAATATATTCCTTGGGTACTTAGGGCAGTTTTTTACAAAGTTTTTAACCAATGGCTTCTAAGAATTCTTAATTGGTATATTATTTGGTTTATTTTTAATTTCAATTTAATTTTATTTTAATGGTAATGTACACAGGGGTTACAGTTACATAAATAAGGTCAGGTAATGAGTACATTTCTTAGGGAAGGAACATTGTTATCTCTTCCATCGATTTTTTTTGTACACTCAAAACAAGAACTACTGATGCTTTTGCTGTTGCTATTGATCCATGGGTATTTTTGCTTTCTTTATTAATGCATTTTTATTATAAAATTGATATACAGAGGGTTTACACTTCATTAAGTGTACACATCATTTTATTTTCTAAATTTCAAATTTTGGGCTTAAATGTTTCTTTTGTTTCTTTAGGATAATTCTTTTCTTCAGAGGATTAGTTAATTTATTTTTGCATGATATTTACATATGTAAATTATTCAGACACATATATTTTGCTTTTATAATATTTAATATGTGACAATTAAAAATTTTCTTAATTTTTATATGATTAAAGATTTTAAATAAATTTATTTTCTTACACTTACAAACATATTTGTCCAGGTAACAAATACTTACTGTATTTTCAAGAAACACATATTTATTAAGAAAGGCTTCATTACTTGTTTACTTTTTGGAATTTTACTTGAATTAAAAAAAGTTTGAGCTCGGCATGGTGATTTGTGGCATCCATTTTCTAGCTATGGTGGGAAGTGTAAATAGGATTTGTAATTCGGGAGACAATGAAATGCTGTGACCTTATTATAAAAGTATTCAGAGTGAAATGATTAGAGATA
Organism: Dipodomys spectabilis; assembly: GCF_019054845.1. NCBI lineage: Eukaryota > Metazoa > Chordata > Mammalia > Rodentia > Heteromyidae > Dipodomys > Dipodomys spectabilis. The sequence continues at coordinate 1,975,221 of NW_024871192.1, forward strand.
TAGCCATCGCTAGTGTTACATAGAGCACCTCGCTATTGTATTCTAAATCTTGAGTTAAAATACCAGTAACATCAAATTTTTGTCAAAATTAAAGGATACATGTTTCAAAATATTTATTATTTATAACTTATTTGCAAAGGTTCTCATGTCATTTATTAATTTTCAGTTTACTTAATCTATTAAAATCCAAGTATATTGTGACTATTTTATTTCTACTAAACTTGTAAATAGTACGTGCAATATCATGATTTCATATATTAACACACTTTTACTATTTGTGATAATTTCCTGCGTTTATTATAATTGTATCAATATTCCAAATGTGTGTATGTGGTGTATATGTGTGTGTTTATGGGGTATTTGTATGTGTGTGCTTTGTGTTTACTTTGTAATGTTTGGGAGATAACACCATTGCTTCACACATGCTAGGCCAATGTTTTAACACTGAGCTATGCTTCCTAATTATAATCCAAATAGTGTTTTACATCATTACTTTGAAACTTTCATTCCTAGTATGTTTTTTCAAAATTATAAATGATAAAATGTGATCCATATTCTATCCACGCTAGCTATTTTTATTGTTACTTAGAATATTCCCACTGCCTTTCCACTTCTAAACTCTTGTGTTTGTTATTGATAAAGGTTTTACTTTGCATTTTTTCTCTCTTCATTCCTTTACCCTTTAGAGTTTAACTCTTCTTTCTCTTATTTCTTTGGGAATTAATTATCATATTCCTATTACAAATTCTTAAAATTGTAACAGGTATATACAATGCTTCATATTCTATTTTATTTTTTCCCATTTTCACTGACTTTTGGTCCAAACTATTAGATGGATTAAAAAGAAACTTGACTCAGGACACTTTATTTTTCTCCTTCTCTTCTCTGAAGTCTTTCTGTTTTTTGAAACACAATAGCAATGACATATAGCTGCTACATGGTCCATCATTCCTTCCCCTCTCACTCTCTTCTGTTGTACAGCTCAAGTTGTTATCATTCAGATTTACTATGCTACAGCATTATCTAAATCTTAACTCATTCCTAAATTAATTTTAGTTGTTTCAAGTATTCTCTAAAGACATTTTTCTATATATAATATCTGGGGTCTTGTTTTGTACAAGGTACAAAATATGAGTGACTATCAAACATCTAGATATCTCTGTAGAATATTGTTCCACCTGCTCAATAAACTCGTATGTAAATTCAAGGAATACAGGTCATTAAGAACAATCTTGTAAAATGGTGTAGCTTGAACCTTCATACTAGCTTTGAATCTTATTACCATGTTTAGTAGTGAAGACAAAATAGTTCTACTATAAGAGCAGACACATAGAAGAATGTAAAAGATTTGTCAAAAAAAATCTTAGTTTTATGGTCAATAGATTTTGAAATCTATCCTATGACTTTATGAAATAAAAATAGAATCTAAAATGGGTGTATTTGCACTATTGTCTCTCAAGATTTAAAGAATGATCTCAGACTACTACCTCAATCCTTTTTTGTTTTGTTTTGTTTTTTTGTCATTCATGGGGCTTGAACTCTGGGCTTAGGCACTGTTCGTGTGCTCTTCAGCTCAACGCGAGTGCCCTACCGCATGAGCCACAGCACCAGATCTGGTTTTCTAGTGGTTTATTGGATATAAGATACTCATGGACGTTTCTGCCGGGAATGGCTTTAAACTGTGATCCTCAGATCTCACACTCCTCAGTATCAGTTATGAGCCTCAGGCACCTGTCTTACCTCCATCCTTATACTAAAATTTAACATAAAAAATGATTATCAAACTAAATGTGAGATGTGAAAACGTACAAAACATAAATGTAAAAATTCATGACATTGCATCAGTACAGGTTTCTAAAAATTTGACATGGAAAGCATTAGTGGAGCTGAGGAATCGAACCCAGGGCCTCATGCATGCAAGGCAAGCGCTCTACCACTGAGCATTCTTCCCAGCCCTAGACTACGTTTTCTAATTATATGAGCTTTTTAAATTTGCACATCTCTAGTGGTAGATTATGAAGTAATGGTTGGTCAAGTGGAGGGTATTTTCAAATGATGACAGGAAGTGACTACTACTAAATATTGGAGTATTTTGAGAAGGCAGTGATGATAAAATGTTTTAGAACTGAAGATGATGTTCATAGTCCAACTTTAGACATTCTATGAATCATTGTACTTTATCAAAGAATTGCAGATTGCATTTACATTAACCTTAGGAAAAATTTTAGAATAGTAGTGGGTGAACCTGAGTGATAATTTAGAATTTAAAATCAGAGAATTCTGTAATAAATGAGTTTAGTATGTTGATGAATAAGACTATCAATAAAATATTATCTGTAACATATCCTCTGAGTGACTATGTGTGACATTGCTAGCGAGTGAATATTCTACAAAATTATGTAAATTGAGGGATGAAATAGGATTGAGAGGAATGAGGGATAATGAACATCAAGGTGCATTGTATTATCCATGAAATATGTCTTAGTGGTAGACTGTTTGCTTTGCATGTATGAAGCCCTGGGTCTGATTCCTGAGTACTACATAAACAAAAAAAGCTGGAATTGGCATTATGACACAAGTCGTATATTGCTAGCATGAGGAAAAGAATTGCAAGGACATTGCCAAGGCCCTGAGTTCAAGCCCCAGGATTAGCCAAAAATAAAAAATATGCATTGTATTAAGCCGGGCACTAGAGGCTCATGCTTGTTTTCCTAGATACTCAGGAGGCTCAGGATGGAGGTTTGAAGCCAACCCTGGCAGGAAAGTCTGTGAGATTGTGAGATTCTTATTTCCAATTAAATATCAGAAAAATCTGAAATTGCTGCTGTGCCTCAAGTGATAGAGTCCTAGTGTTCATCCAAAGGAGCTCAGGGACAACACCCAGACCCAAAGTTCAAACTTGAGGAGTGAAAAAAGAAAAAAATACTCACTTTACACTATTCATAAACTGCTTTGTCAAACAGCAATTCCCATTCAACTACTTAAAGTTAATTAAAAAATATGATGAGAATAAAATACGAATCATTTTGGGAACAAGACATAGAATTGAAATGTTGTTTACAAGGGACAAAGTAAATTTTATATCAGGCAGTTTGAGTTGAAATTTGTTCTTTAGTCTTCTTACATCATTTATGAAAGTGATATTACTGCCAGTTATGGGTCAATTTCCTTGAGGTACAGATTGTATTCTGCTTTCTTTTCATAGGAAACCATACAGGTGATTTTTTTGTCTCTTTTTTTATAATTGTGAAAGTACCTTACATAGGGATTACAATTACATGGGCAAGGTAATGAGTACATTTCTTATCAAGCATTGTTGCCTCCTCCTTTGTTTCCCCTTCCCAACCCTTCCCATCTCCCCCTCATCCCCCCAAGCAAAGTTGTACATTTCAGTTTTTGAAATAAAATCTTGTACATCTCATTGTTCCAATGGGTCCATCTGTATCCCTATTTAAACAATCTCTGTTTTCCCTCACCTCCACAAATTATACCAACATCAAATACAGTGAAAGCAGGGGATATACTGAGGGGGATGGATATACAAAGCAACAAAGAAATCATCTTATAGGTATGTTAGGAACAATCACAAGAAAGAGAAAAAAAATGAATCCTTATCTTGGGGTTCATTTAGCCTAACATCAGCTTCACTGACCATTTCTGCTGGTCTCAGACATAAATTAGTTACTGCAAATAAGGGAAACCATGGGACTTACATTTCTTTGGGCCCAGCTTACTTCACTTACTTTAATTTTTTCCAAGTCTTTCCTCTTCCTAACAAATGGGGCAATGTCATTCTTTCTGATGGGGGCATAGAATTCCATTTTTTATATATACCACGTTTTCTTGATCCATTCATCTACTGAGGGGCATCTGGGTTGGTTCCATATATTACCTTTGGTAAATAAATCTGCGATAAACATGGTTGTGCTTATAGCTTTGTTTGTGAACATTTGGGTAAATGCCCAAAAGTGGGATTGCTGGGTCATAGGTGAGCTCTATGTGGAGTCTTTTGAGGAACCTCCATACTAATTTCCAAAGTGGTTGAACAAGTTTACACTCCCACCAAGAATGCAGCAAGGTTCCCTTCTCTCCACATCCCCTGCAGCAACTTTTTTTATTAGAGTTCTTGATATAGCCATTCTAACTGGGTGAGGTGGTATTTCAATGTTGTTTTTGTTTGCATTTCTTTTATGGCTAGGGAGGTTGAATATTTCTTCATATGTCTATTGGCCATCCTTCTTTCCTCTTCAGAGAAGTTTCTCTTTAAGACTTTAGCTCGATAGTTTTTGTCCTTCCCCTCCACAAATTATACCAACATCAAATACAGTGAAAACAGGGGTTATACCTTGGGGGAGAGACATTAGTGGTTATGTCAAAAACCGAACTTTACAACTTTGGCGGGGGGGAGTTGGGGCGGGGTAAAAATCGGGTTGGGGGAGGTAGGGGGACTATGGGAATGGATGGGAAGGGGAAACAAACAGGAGGCAACAATGCTTGATAAGAAAGGTTCCCTTATCTTGCCCATGTAATTGCAAATCCTCTGTATGGTATTCTCACAACAAAAAAAAAAAAAAAAAAAAGAAAGAAAGGAAATAATCACCAAAAAAAAAAAAAAAGAAATGTACTCATTACCTCGTTCATGTAACTGTAACCCCTCTTAAGAGTATTTTCATAATAAAAACAAATTTTAAAAAAAGAAAAAAAAGACTTTACCTCATTTATTGGGCAGTTTTTTCTTTGAAGATTTGTTGTTGGGGAATTAAATTTTTGAGTTCCAAGTATATTTTAGATATGAGACCCTTGTCCATTGTATGGCTAGTGAAGATCTTCTCCCAATTCGTGGTCTTTCTCTTGATCTTGCTAGCTAGGTTCTTTGCCATGCAGAAGCTCTGCAATTTCATGCAATCCCATTTGTCCAACATTTATTTGAATTGTTGTGTTTCTGGGTATCTATTAATAAAATTTCGGCCTGTGCCAAGGAGTCCTAGGGTAGCTCCTATTCTGTCCTGTATTGTTTTCAGAGTTTCTGCTTTGACCCCGAGGTCTTTGAACCATTTGTAGTTGATTCTGCTGCAGGGTGATATATAAGGATCTAGCTTTAGCTTTTTACAAGTAGTTAACCAATTTTGCCAGCACCATTTACTGAAGATGCTCTTTCTTCCATTCTAGTTTTTTAGGTCCCTTACCGAGGATTAAGTGGCTATAGGTCTGTGAGCTCATTTCTGAGTTTTCAAATCTATTCCATTGGTCCTGAAGTCTGTTCTTGTGTCAGTACCAAGCTGTTTTGATTACTATGGCTTTGTAGTAGTGTTTGAAATTTGGTATTGTTATTCCTCCTGCAGTGATCTTTCTGTTGAGGATCGTTATAGTTATTCGGGGTCTTTAATTGTTCCATATGAATTTTTGGATTTCCTTTTCTATTTCGTGGAAGAATAAGGTTGAAATTTTGATGGGTATCGCATTCAATTTGTATATAGCCTTGGGAGGTATTGCCATTTTCAAGATGTTGATCCTTCCAATCCAGTAGCATGGGAGGTTTTTCCACTTCCTAAGTTCTGTTTTGATTTCCTTTTTCAGATTTTTAATGTTTTTGTCATAAACATTCTTCACTTCTTTGATTAAATGAATTTCTACTTATTTTATATTTTGTGTGGCTATTTTGAATGGAGTTGCCTTCCTGATTTCACCCATGCTTTACTCAGTGTTGTCATACAGATAAGCCATTGATTATTGAGGGTTAATTTTATACCCTGCTTCTTTGCCAAAGTTTTGAATCAGCGTCAGTAATTTGGAAGTGGAGGCCGTGGGATTCTTTAAATAGAAAATCATGTCATCTGCAAAGAGTTTTACTTCATCTTTCCCCATTTGGAACCCCTTTGTGTTTCCATCTTGTCTTATTGCGGTAGCTAGGCATTCTTATACTAAGTTGAAGAGAAGTGGAGAGAATGGACATCCTTGTCTCATTCCTGAGTTAAGAGGAAATGGCTTTATTTTTCCAACATTAAGTATAATTATATGCTGGCTGTAGGTTTGTCATATGCAGCTTTTATTGTATTGAGTAATGTTTCCTGGATTCCTAATTTTTTCAGACTCATCATCATAAAGGGTTTGATGGATCATGTTAAATGCTTTTTCTGCATCTGTTCAGATAATCATGTGGTTCTTATCCTTGCTCTTTGTTGATGTGATGAGTTATATTAATTGATTGTGTATATTGAACCAGCTTTGCATCCCTGAAATGAAACCTGTTAGATTGTGATGTAGGATTTTTTGGATGAAATTTTGAAGTTCATTGACCAAAATTTTTTGGAAAAGTTTTGCGTCAATATTCATCAGAGAAATGGGTCTATAGTTCTCTTTATTTAATGAGTCCCTACCTGTTTTTGGAATAAGGGTTATTATGGCTTCATAGAATGAGTTCTGTAGTGAATTTTCCTTTTCAATTTCATTGAAGAGTTGGAGGATTATTGGTTTGCGCTCTACTTTGAAGGACTTGTAGAATTCCGCTGTAAATCCATCTAGTCCTGGGCTTTTCTTCGATGGGAGGTCTCTTATTGATGTTTCTATTTCAATCCTTGATATGGGCCTGTTAAGATGGTTTATCTCATTTTAGTTTATTTTTGGCATGTCCATATTTGCTAGGAAAAGGTCCATTTATGCCAAGTTCTCAAACTTATTAATATAAAGGTTTGAGAAGCATTCCCTTATAATTTTCTGAATCTTCTTCTTTCTGTAGTGATGTTTCCATTCTCATCTCTGAATTTATTTTTTGGGGTGTGTTCTCTTCCTGTTCTGATAAGATTTCCTAACGGTCTTTCAGTTTACTTAATTTTTTCGAAGAACCAACTCTTTGTTTTGTGGATTCTTTCTACGGACATTTTAAAACTGCTAATTCGTTTAATTCCTATTTAACTTTAAGTATTTGTTTCCATCTACTTGATTGGGGTTTACCTTGTTGCTCTTTTTCAAGGAGATTCAAATATCTCATAAAATTGTTGGTTTCAGATCTCTTCAATTTTTTGATGTAGGAACTCAGAGCTATAAACTTGCCTCTGAGTACTGTCTTTGCTCTGTCCCAGACGTGCTGGTAATTTGTGTTTTCATTTTTGTTGATTATCATGAATATTTGAATTCACTTTCTAATCTCTTCCATGACACACTGGTAATTCAACAGTATGTTGTTCAGCCTCCATATGTTACAGGACATTTTTGGTGGCCTTTGGTGTTGAGTTCTAATTTTATTCCCTTGTGGTCTGAGTGAATGCATGCTAAAACTTCAATGTTTCTGAATTTGGACAAGTTTGCTTCATGACCTAAAATGGGGTCTATTTTGGAAACTGATCCATGTGAAGCTGAGAAAAACGTGTATTCTCTTGGTGCTGGGGGAAATATTCGGTAGATTTCTGTCAATGATCCATGCAGTTGTTTAGATCTGCAGTTTCTCTGTTAAGTTTTGCCGACTTCATCTGTCTTGTGGGTATATTGGTGACTTAAATTCTTCAACAATTTATGTCTTTGGATATATGTGAGCTTTGAGGGAAAGTAGTGTTTCTTGGATAAATCTGGGTGATCCGTTGTTTGCCAAATAGAGATTTAGAATTGTAATATACTCCTGAAGGAGAGATCCCTTAATTAGTATGTAGCAACCTTCTTTATGTCTTCTCACTAATTGTAATTTGAAGTCTAGTTTATCTGATATTAGGATTGCCACTCAAGCCTCTTTATGGGGCCATTTTCTTGGTAGAATTTATTCCAGCCTTTCACTTTCAAAATGTGTTGGTTTGTATAAGCAAGTTGTGACTCCAGAAGGCAGCAGATAGAAGGATCTTGCTTTTTAATCCAACTAGACAGTCGATCACTTAATTGGAGAGTTAAGTCCGTTAATGTTGAGTGTTAGGACTGAGAGGTGTTTGGGAGCTCCTGCAATGTTATCCACCTTGGGTGCTGGAGCAACTAGATTCTTCCTATAGTTCTTGGATTGTCAGTTTGGGTGCAGGTTCTTGGTCTTTATTGTGGTCTTGTTGGTTTTCTATGTGTAGGACATCGTTTAGTATCTTTCATTGGGCTGGTTTGTTGGAGATATATTGTTTCAGTTTTTCTTTGCTATGGAAGGTTTTTATTTGACCTTCGGTTATGAAGGAGAGCTTAGCTGGGTACAGTATGCTTGATTGATAGTTGTTCGTCTTTAAGACATGGCCTATGTCATTCCAGGCTCTTCTTACTTGAATTGTCTCCGCTGAGAAATATGAGGTGATGCTAATTGGTTCCCTTTGTAAGTAGTTGATCTATTCTACTTGACAGCTTTAAGGATTTTTTCCTTGGAATTGATCCTGTGTGGATTATAATGTACTAGTGAGATATCCTGTCCTAATTGGGTTTATTTGGGGTTCTAAAACTTTCTTGTATCTGAATGGGCCTATCTTTTTGCATGTTTGGGAAGTTCTTTGCTATGATCATGTTAACCAAATTTCCTAGACCATTAAATTCTGTCTCTGGGGGCTGGGAAGGTAGCTCAGTGGTAGAGCTCTGGCCTTGCATGCATGAGGCCCTGTGTTTGATTCCTCAGCACCATATAAGAAAAAATAAAAAAAAGCCGGAAGTGGTACTGTGGCTCAAGTGGTAGAGCACTAGCCTTGAGCTGAAGAGCTGAGGGACATCCCCCAGGCCCACAGTTCAGGCCCCACGACCGGACAAAAAAAAAAAAAAATCTGTCTCTAGGGTCTCCTCTACACACATTATCCTCAGATTAGGCCTTCTGAGAGTGTCTTCCAAATGTTGAATATATCTATCATATTTCTTGGCTTTCCTTTGGATAGTTTATATTCTTTCTCTGTAATAAGCTGGCTGTCCTCAATCCCTCAGATTTGCTCCTCTGCATGGTCTAACCTACTGTTGAGACTTTCTACTTTGTTTTTTGTTTCTTTTCCTACTAATTGGTCAGCTTTGATGGCTTCAAATTCTTTGTTGGAGCTTTGTTTTAGATCTTGTATGAACTTCTTTACCTCCTTAATTTGGGGTTCAGTGTTTATTCTCAAATCATTTAGTTGACTGGTTATGGTTTCCCTGGACACACATTCTTTCTGTTGGGCTCCATTCAGCATTCCCTTTGTGGTCTCCCTGAATTCTTTCAGTATTCTGTTTATGAATTCCATGAATGCCTCTGTTGATCTTTTTCTATTGTCATCCCGCTCTCCCAAGTCCTGTATTACTCTTTGATTAGCTTCCTCATGTTCATGCAATTCCTGTAGTTCTCTTTGACTGTTCTCAGTCTGCTCACACAATTCCTGTATTTCTTTTTGACTGTTCTCAACCTGCTCACGCAATTCCTGTATCAATCTTTGAGTAGCTTCCTCATTCTCATGAGATTCCAGTATTAATCTTTGGTTTCCCTCTCTCTCCCTATCACGCTCACATTGAATCCTTTGCAGGTTTTCAATCTTTTCATTCATCATGTTTTCCAGTAGTGTTTGTGGAGATTTTTGGGAACTCTCTTCTGGATTATTCATTAACTATGCTGTCAACTGATTTTCATGAGTGGGAATTCAGATACCTGGTCTTGCCATTTTTCTTGTGTTTTTCCTGCTTGTTCTGCCTATTTGGTATGAAAGTAACACCAATTTTTTGCTAGAACAAAATTTTAAGGCAAGCATCATCAAAGTTCTGTAGTTGCACAGACAAAAGTCAGCAGATACAATGTAGTTCAACAGATAAAATCTATTCAACATCAAAAAACTATGGCTTAATGAGCTAAGAACAGCAAAGAAGAATTTGGCAAACCACAAATTATTTATTTTAGTGAGAAATGTGGGCAAAAATAGGATTAGAGGGATTTGGAGAGGTAAAAGGATAGTGAATTTAACCAAATCCTAATCTTAGAGAGGGAAATGGATGAGACAGAATGATAGAAGCGTGATTAAGAAAAAAAAAGAAAAAATGGAAATACAAAAATTTAAATTTATAAAGTGAAACACTTAAAAATTATGTGTTTAAAGACGATATTTAGAGAAGAAAAGGATAGGATGAGAGGAAAGGAGGGATAGAAAGGAGACATAAAAAACTAAAAAATAAAAATTCTTAAAAGAAGTTACTTGAAAATTATATAGGTATAAAGAGACATAATACTGCTCTTAAAGAATTTTAGCCTAAGAGGTTGTGAACTGAGTAATAAATTTCTGGATTTAGTATGTACACAACGGGGCATAAGGTCTAATATTCGACGATGGGTTAATATCTGGGGATGATCAGAATAGCAATTAAGTCTCACAAAAAAGAGAAAAAATGAAAAAAATTAAAAAATAAGGACCAAAAGGTCAGAAGAGATCTTTTAAAAAAGCACACACACACTTACACCTAAAATAATAATGATGAGAAGAAAAAAATTAATAGAAAATATTATTTAAAAAATTAAAATTAAAGAAAGGTACAAAAAAGAGTTCTTTGATTTTTTTTTTGGGGGGGGTAGAATGTGAAGATACTCTATTTCCCCTATGTCCATAACCAGTCTCTTAGTGGAGTCTCTGGTCTGCTTGTGGTGTTTGTTTTTCCTGTGGCTTGATTAGTTGCTTAAATCAGTTTGTTTGAGCAGGCAGAAAATTGCTCGCCATTACCCAGAATTTTGTGATCCTCCTCCCAGGCTAGTTCACTGGGAGGGAGATCTGCTTTGAGTATCACGAAAGAGGGAGATGGCTGTTACTTCTAATTTTGAGATGCTGTAATGAGGCTAGGTTCTGGGTAGGGTTGAGGCGTTTCAGCAATCAGTAGCTTTTCCCTGAGGTGCTAGCTCCTGAGACTCACAGCCCAGCCTGGAGCCATTCTCAAGGTTTATGTTTACTGAATTTCAATTGATTGTCTCAGCTTCTGTAGGGAGGGGCAGCCTCTGGCTCTGTTTACCCAGTGAAGAAAGTCACTCCTCCAAGGGCGGGGCTTCTTTGCCTGGGCTGGGTGACTTCTCTTGGGTGGAACTGATCCTGGCAAGTCAGGTCAGGTTCCTGTTACCTCCGAAATGGGTCTTGTTTTCTTCCAAGGCCTGAGTTGGAGATAGCTGTTCAAATGGGTCTTTGTCAGTATCAAAGTTGGAGATCTCTGGTGGTGGTGTTACCTCCTCAGCTTCCTGAGAAGGAGTAAGGATGTCAGCGTTCTAGTCATGTCAGAGTCTTGGTTCCTGGGTCATCTCTGGTTTGCGATCTGCAGTATGAAGATATCTGCTCCTTGTCAGTTCTTACTGGTGTTGAGTAGAATCTGCTGTCCCGCTGTGTCTGGCATCTTTGTCATGGACTTTGTGTTATAGGTATGGCGGCTATGGCAACTGCCACTGCTGCCACAGCCGCCACAACCTTGGCTACCAGCAAGTGCTCTGATCTGTCTCCTTGCATGGATTTTCCTTCTCTTGCCAAACTCTCTGTACTGTGATGGGACACTTGGTGTGATTCTGTAGCCTAGGACTGTTCACTGGAACAGTAAAACTGCTTTCTATGCGAGAGCTTGTTTAGCCTCTAGCTTCGCCTCTACTCTCTCCTTCTGAACACATTTTTTGCCTCTTAGTGAAGTATATCTGATATTTTAAAGTAGCTTTGTCCAAATATAATATTAATTTAATCAATTATTTCATTAGGACAATGTTGGCCAGATTTATTTCCAGTAAATCTTATCCATTATAGTAAATGAGAACATGCTGTGTCAGTCTCCTATTAATATTACAAAATACTTTATAAAATTAACTTCAAAGGAGGAAAAATTAATCTTGGTTTCTGATTTTATACATTTCAATTTACATTTCTTATCCTCATTGCTTTTGGTTGGTGGTGGTACAGTACCCCATATCAGGAACATGTGATGGAGTACGTGTATTCATGGAAGCGAGGAAGTAAAGAAAAGGAAGAATAGGAGTAGGATAGGGGGAAAGGGGAGGAGGGGAAGAAGGAGAGGAAGAAGGAAAAGTAGAAGGAGACAGAGAAGTAAACGAAGGAAGAGGAAGAAAGGGCTTTGATCTTAAACCTTCTTTGATCACAAGTTCTCAGTGACCTAATCTCTATAACTATGCCCACTTGAAAGGTTTCACCTCTTTATGGCAATATAGTGAAACCTAATTATTAATCCCAATCCTTTATTATTTCAGATTTAATTTCTGGGTAGATCTTTCTATACAATTGTGTTAACTTCTGTTCCTAAATATGAGAGATGCTATTTGGCATAGAGGTGGTTTGCTTATACCATTGCTGGAGAGATGAAGGAAATATTTTGAGCTCAAATACATTTTATTTAATAGATAAGGAAGCTCCTAGAGATTTCATTTTGTGACTTTCAAAAATGACTATTTCATCTAACTCATAATGACTTGAATTTTTCATAATTTTATGGCATTTCCATTCAAGTATTTGTCATCAATAGTGAAGTTCTTTACTTCAAGTTGAAGGAAAAATAAATACTATCACGATCATTTATCAGAATTATTCTTTAAAGAATAGGTATAATATGAATTTACTACCATTCAAAAATTAGTTATCTTCAAGTCTATAGGAATAATTGGATAAGGGATTAAATATCTTGATTTAGTTATCTTATACTGAGGTTGATTCCATTTCTAAAAATCACTGTTGACATAAAATACATGAAATTCAGTGTTTCTCTGAAATGACTTGGTAATCAAACCTCAGAAATACATGACTAGTAAGAATGATATTTATATACTCACAAAATGTATGAATCTACAAAACCTAAAAAAGATTAGGTTTAAAAGAAGATAAATTCATGTGACCGCAGTATATAATATTTAATTTAATGAAAAATTGCTTCATCCAGCCTTACAGAGCCTTTTGTTTTTAGCTTACATGAGAAATTTGATTAACAATTCCTTTTTTGCTTTTGAATATTAGAATATTTCAATTTGTTTAAAGATTCTGTCATTTAATCCTTTGAATGCATATTTTTTCATAAAAATGAAAAATATTTTTTACAATGCAAGTTCAGGTTTAATAACAATAAATATCTAAATGTTAATTTGTTAAATTGAACCTCTAGAATTCAAATAATACAATTTATTTTATTCTTAGATATATTAAATCTGTGCTAAATATGGATGTCTCAAGCTTGTAATTCTTGCTACTCAGGAAGATGGGGTTCAAAGTCAGCCTTGCCAAGAAAGTTTATGAGACACATCTCAATTAATCAAACACACACATCACAACACACACACACACACAAACATACACACACACAAAGCCAGAAATAGAATGGTGACTCAAATGATAGAGCAATATCCTTGAGGAAAAAAACAACAACAACTAAGAGATAGTTCTTGAGTTAAAATCACAAGAACAACACACACACACACACACACACACACACACACACACACAATATTATGTCTAAATGCTTATTTTAGTTTGAAGAAATAAACAATATCATGAAAAGTAATATTTTTTACATATCTTGGAACATTTGAGAAGTTGTTTTTAGTATAATTTGTGTTAAGATATAACATAGTATTAAAATTAATATTAATCTAGTTATTTTTTATAATTACTCATAACACCTTAGAGTACAACAGTTGGGATTTTTCTATAGCCATAAGAGATATTCTGAGTAAAAGGAAGAGAGGAATATAGGACGAAAGAAGAAAGAAAGAAAGAAAGAAAGGAGAGAAAGAGAGAGAGAGGTAGGGATGGAGGGAAGGAAGGAGGAAGCAAAGAAGAAAGGAAAGAAGGAAGGGAGGGAGGATGGGTCAAAACAATTTAATTCATAAAATCTATTTAGCCCAACATAACCTTCATGTAATTAATCCTTTAGTAAAGTCAAGTTTGCAATTTTCACTTCTTTGCATGTTCTCCATGCATGAATGAAACCAACAAATGAAGGATCATAAATAACCAGGTGAATCTGTTTGCATCTGTAGTAATATGTATGCAAATCTTTTTCTCATTTTTTATACATCATCAAATAACATTTGCAAACAATTTACATTTAGTTATATTCTAAAAATTGATGAAACTAAAGGATTTCAATACATTATATAATGTGAATACAATTATTTTTAATGTTATTAACATTAAATTCTTCATGTTATATTAATTATAAAATTTTATTATGCATTTTATCAGATTAATTAGCATCCTCTGATTTAGGTTTCTGTGGGAGTCCTAATATCCGACTGTAATTAAAATCAAAGTGTATCTGTATTTCTTGGCACAAACGAATATTTCTGAAAGCAATTAACTCATCGGAGATTGTTGAAATAAGTTATCGGGTCCTTTAAATGCAGTATCATTTCATCTGTAAAAAGGGATAGGTTTACTTCTTCGCTATTTGGATCCCCTTTATGTTTTTCTTTTTATTTACTTATTTATATTTTTATTGTGAGAATACCGTACAGAAGAGATAAAATTTCATGGGCAAGATAACATGCACATTTCTTATCAAGCATTGTTGCCTCCTCTTTGTTTCCCCTTCCCATACCTTCCCATACTCCCCCCACCCCACCCAAACCTCACCCCACCCCCCCACCAAAGTTGTAAATTTCGTTTTTTGACATAACGACTTGTACATCTCATTTTGAAATGGGTCCACCTGTATCCCTAGTTAAACGATTTCTTTTTTCCCTTCCCCTCCACAAATTATACCAACATCAAATACTGTTAAAGCATGGGTTATACCATGGGGGAGGGACATACAAAGCAACAAATAAATCGTCTTATAAATATGTTAGAAACAATTACAAGAAAGGAAAAAAATCATTAGAATACTTATGTTTTTCTCTTGCCTATTGCTCTTGCTATAAAGTCCACTACCATATTGAAGAGTAGTAGAGAAATTGCCCGTCCTTTTCTCATTCCTGATTTTAATGTCTTCATGCTTCCACCATTAGGTAAATGCTAATTATCTCTGCTATATACATACTATGTATTATATTGAGTAATGTTCCATGTATTTCTAGCTTCTCAGACCTTTCAATCATAAAGTTGTATTGGAGCTTGTTAAAAGCTATTTCTACATCCCTACAGACAATCATGTGTTTCTTGTCCCTTCTTCTGCTGATGGTTTGTATGATGTTTATTGACAAGTATATTGAATCCAATTGTATCTTAAGATGAATCCTATTTGATTATACAATATAACTTTTCTGTTAGTGCTGAAATTGGTTGGTGAGAATTTTATTAAGAAGTTCTGCATCATTGCTTGTCAAAGAGTTCGGTTCATCGTTTTCTTTTTTTGGTGAGTCCCTATGTGATTTGGCGAAGAGTATAAATCTAGCTTCATAGAATGTGTTTGATAATTCCATTTCCCTTTCTATTCCATTAAAGGCTTAGATCTGTGTATTGTAAGTTCTTTCCAGGCCTTAATTTCATGGTACATTCATTGAGTCCTAGATTTTTCTTGAATGGGATGTGGTTTATTGACATTTCATTTTCATTTCTTCTTATGTGTTACTCCTTGGTTCAGATCGAGTATAGGAAAGCATCAATTTCTCCAGGATTCTCCAGGAGATTGGCATAAGGTTTTCAAAGTTCTCTCTTATATCATTCTCAATTTTGCTTATATCTGTTGTTTGGTCTCATTTTTGTCTTTAATTTTCTCTATTTGGATGAGTTCTCTTATTGCTTTGGGTATTTTTTATTATGAAGGTGATATACAGAGGGGTGGGTTACAAGTACATAAGTAATGAGTACATTTTTAACAGTGTTACCCCTTGCTCATTTTTGCCTGCTTCCCCCAAACCTGACATCCCACTCCCACAAGTTGTAAAGTTCATTTGTAACATAAGGTCTAGTGTATATCATTGTTGCTTTGGTTAATCTTTGTCCCACCATTTCTGTGATTTCCCTTCCCTTCCCCAAATCAGATTAACATATATAAGACAAAAGGTACATAAATCAAAAACAGTGACTACAGGGAATAAACCAAAGGGTGAATCTAAATAGAAACAACTAAAAACAGTTCACTGTACCATCATCTTGTATCCATTTCTTGGAGTTCATTTGTATAAGCATCATTTTATATGGTGATATGCATATTGCTATTGAGCTATTGTGAATATCCTAGATATATTCTAGTTTTTCCAAATGAGTGAAAATATGTAGCCTATGAGTTTTTTGTGTCTGGCTTGTTTGACTTGTTATGTTTCCAAATTATTCCATTTCCTTACAAATGGGGCAATGTCATTCATCTGATGGAAGCACAGAGTTTTGTTGTGAATATATACGACATTTTCTTGATCCATCATTGCTGGGTGATAGGAGAACTCTGTTGAGGAACCTCTGTACTTCTTTACAGAGTATTTGAAGTTTACATTTTCACCAATAGTGCAGTAATGTTCCTTTTTGGCCACATTCCCCACCAGGCCAGTAATGTTCCTTTTTGGCCCCATTCCCCACCAGCCCAGCATCTGTTATTATTAATTTTCTTCATAATGGTCCTTCTAACTGGGGTGACGTGGAATCTCAATGTTGCTTTGATTTGCACTTCTTTTATGGCCAGAAATGTTCCATATTTCTTCATGTGTCCATTGGTCATTCATATTTCTTCTTCAGAGAGGTCTCTCTTTAAATCTTAAGCCCCCTTATATTATGAGGGTTGTAGTTTCTTTAAGGATTTGTTTTTTGGGGAGGGTTAACTTTTGTGCTTCTAAGAATATTTGGGATATGAGGCCATTGTGTGTTGCAGATAAACTGAAGATCTTCTCCCAATCTGTGTGTTTTCTACTTATCTTTCTATCTACATAAGGTCTCTTTTTAGTCAGCTTTGGTAAGGGTCTGTCAAGTCTGTTAATTTATTGAAAGAATCAGCTCTGTTTTGTTGATCTTTGTCTTTTGATTTAATTTTTTTATTTGTTTCTGTCTACTTGGCTTTGGCCTTGTTCCTTTTTTCAAGGAGCTTGAGGTACATAATTAAAATACTGATTTGAGATTTCCCCAATTGCTTGATGCAGGCATTCAAAGCTATAAATTTTCCACTAAGAACTGCATTTAATATGTCCCAGAGGAGCTGATATTTTGTGTGTTCATTTTTGTTAAATTCCAGAAACTTTCAGATTTCCATTCTAATCTCTTCAGTGCCCCACTGGTCATAAAGCAGTGTGTTGTTCACTCATCATGGGTTTGACCTTTTGTTGCTTTAGCTGTTTAATTCAAAGTTTATTCTGTTGTGGTCTGAAAAGGTCCTCCTCTATCGGGGATGGTCGTCCTCTTCAACCAAGCTCGCAGCTTCGGGAGGGACGCACAGGGCGTTGTGAGGGAGGAAGGGGATACCTGCCTACCCAGCCAGATCAGCCCAATCAAACCTGGCGATCAATGGGGTGACAGATGTCGCGGCCAGATCGCCCTCACATCCTCATGTGGTGACTTGAAAAGGCAGCCTTGCAGCAGCACTGAACAACTGGCAAAAAGAAATAAAAAGGAAAGACATCCAGTAAAACTTTGCATCAATTATAACCTATTACACTTTAAAAACAGTTTTGCTTTCCTCTTGCCCTATATTTTGGCATGAGGCCCTCTGAATTAGCCAGAAATCTCCAGAATTTCTTCATACACAGTAATACAAATAAATATAGCTTCTATTCCTTTTTAAATTAAGGGTGATTGCATCTGGTTCTTTCCCATGTTTGATTCATGAAAAAGAAATCCTGAAGTGTATCTGTAAAATACCAAACTCAGGATTTCTTTTGATCTCCTCACTGGAGAAAAAGAATAAAATTACTGAGCAACAGGTATCACCCATATTGTCATTGTGGTATCTCTCTCTCTGATTAGAAAATAATCCTGCAGATCACTTATGCAAAATGTTTTCCAAGAATTATTGTTGTTATATTGCATTTATCTTCCTCTTCCTGTCTCCTCTCCTGCTCTTTTCCCCAGGGTCCTGTTTCCCTCTTCCTTCTCTCCTCCCTGCTACTTTCTCCCTGTACCTTTTCTTCTCCCTCCTGCTATGCCCTTCCTCTTCTCTTGCCCCTTCCTCTTCCTTTCCTTTCCTCTTTCTCCTACACTTTCACTTTCTTCTATTTCTTCCTTTATGGTCCTGGGGGTTGGGCTCCATGCCTTGTGCTCACTGAGCAGATGCTCTCTTGCTCGCTACAGGCCTCCAGTCTGGACTTCATTTAAATGACACTCTATTTCTGATTTGTTTTTAAGTAGCAAACCAAGAAAGACTTTTGATTCAGGATGTAATTCATTGTACATATTCTACACAATAAATATATGCTACTTCATACATTGTAGCTAGTAGGTTTTGATTATGCTTTGGGCTTCAGATAAACTCATCAGAAACAATTTGTTTGAAGGCAATCTAATGTGATTCTCCAAAATTAATGAACTGGTTACTTTATATATTGTACAAGCACTTCCATATTGCTCCCAGTTTAATGAATTGTCACTTTGTGGTAGCAGGCACAGTAACACTAATCAAGGATTTCTGGGGAAAAGAAGAGTAAGTCCAGACAGGAAAATCTATGAAATCTGTATCTTAAATTAACTACTAAAAAGACAGAAGAAGACCTGTGGCTATGTGGTTTAGTGCCATCTTTGCACAGACTAAGTTGACAAAAGGACTCATGCCTGAGTTGAAAACCTGTGGGGGTACACACACCCCCATCCTCCCACACACATACACACACATATTTCCCAGTTAGAGCAAGTAGAATATATGTTTTCCCAGTAACATGACTGAGTTACTACCTATGTGTTTGGATGTATCATCAACTTACCTAATTTTAATAAATGACATCCTGTTCATTATTATTTAATCCTTGTTACAAGACATATTTTCATGCAGAAAATTCAGTTTGTTCTCAAAATCATGAGTGTCTTGATTTGTAAGCATGAAATAATTGTGCCTTTAATTCATTAGTTCATCAATTAGAAAAATAACCCTAACCCTAGAACCAATTGCCTTTGGATTCAAAAACCCACACAAATACATTAGATTTTATTCCTCCCATCTTTGTTTCAACTCATCTTTCTTAAAATAGTTTGTAGTTTTACTCAATATCTTGCCATTTTTCTAACCTGAATCCTAACTGGAACATTTAGGCTAACCCTCACATTAATCATACCCTAATCCTAATATTATTATCAGTTTCCTATTTCATATTCATCCTAATTTTAACTTGACTTGTTATTTGAAGAGTTACTTCCAGTTTGACCCCAAATTTTCCATTTGCTTAATGCTAAAACTAAGCCTAGCTGGAACTGAAACCTAACTTTCCACCTAATGAGAGTCCAATATTAATGTTTAAGAAAAATTCTCTAGTTTTTATTCATTCTATCGAAAACTCCAATTTGCACTGTGGAAATGAATTTCAATTTGCCCGAATTCCCAAAAATTTCCTGACTCTACCTCTAAAGTTATCTTGTTCCCTAACCTGAACCATTATGTTATTTGTCCTCAAATTCTCTAATCATTAAAAATACTGTATTATCCATTGATCTACCTTTCCTAAACTACTGTATCTTAAAACAGTTTCAGATTTACTTACCATCTAGTCCATTACTTAAAGTTAACTCTCAACTTAAACCTGGCTGGAAAACTCTCATTAATCATTACAAGAATGATCACTGAGAAATAAATATAATGATAATGCTCTAGTTACTATTCGTCCTGACATTTTTTTGCTTCTATTTGTTAGTGAAAACTCAATTTTATACAAAAAAATTCCTATTCATAACACTAATCTTAATCAGAACAAAATGCTGGCCCTGATCTTAATCCCAATTATATGTCAATACTAACACTCACACAAGTACACTAGTTTTCACTTATCCTAAGTTGATTCAAATAAGCCTTCCAAACATAGGTCTCAATTTTTTCCAATATCTTAGTCATTTTCTAACCCTAACTTAACTGAGAATAAACATAAGCCTAATTGCAAGTAAATTCTAATATTAGTAGCAATACGCTAGTTGACATTCACTCTAATTCTTACCAGGCTTATTCTAAAATTTACCTTCAATTTGAGCCCCATTTTTTGCCTTCACTCTAACCCTAACCATGGCTGGAATCCTAACCATAACCTTGACAATAATGCTATCCCAATTCTAAAATTTATGAAAAATGCTCACTTTGTGTTCTCCTAACTAAAATTCCACTTGTAATTCTTGAAATGAATTGCAGGTTTTCCAAAACCCTACAGATTTTCTCACTCTTATCTCTGAACCTATCTTATTCCATAAAAGGAATCATTGTACCCATTGATCTCAAATCCTAATATAATGAAATCCATTGTACTTCCATTATCCCAGCATTTCCTGAATTCCTAGAAACTAAAATAAGTTCAAATTTACCTAACATTTTCCCCATTTCTTTATTTTTGTTTTGTTGGTCGTGGGGCCTGATCTTTGGGCCTAGATCCTATCCCTGAGTTCTAGGCATGGGCATGATCCCTGAGTTCTTCAGCTCAAAGTGTGCACTTTGCCACTTGAGCCACATCACCACTTTCTGGTTCTCTCATGCTTAATTGAAGATAAAATTCTCACAGACTTTCCTGTCGAGCTGGCTTTCAGCTCTGACCTTCAGAAATCAGCCTCCTGAGTAGGTAGGATAGCAGGCATGAGCCACCAGTTTAATCCATTTCTTTACTCTATCCTCAACCCCCTTTAACGAGAAACCTAATGCTAATCACAATCTGAATTAAAACCAAATGATTAATGTAAGGAAAATTGTCTCTATTTAATCAATCACACATTTTTTTGCTTCTACTTCTTAGTCGAAAACTAAATTTTAGCCTAAAGCTTGTCCTTCCCTAACACTAACCAGAACTAAAACAGTAACTCACTTTAAACCAAATTATAGCTGAATGTTTAAAGTAACACTGACACTGGTTTTCATTCATTGTAACTTTGATGTTAGTCATTCTTCTTAAAATATGCTGCAGTTTTACACAATATATTTTTCTCATTTTAACCCCAACTCTAACTGCAACACCTTGCCTAATCCTAAGCCTACATATAACTGAATTATAATGTTAATAGCAAGCCTCTATTTCACATTTATCCTATCTCTTGCGCAGCGTTTAGGTCTAAAATTTAACTGCAATTTGAACCTAAATTATTATTATTATTATTATTTTAATTATGGAAAACCGTACAGAAGGTTTACAATTACATGGGCAAGTTAATGAGTACATTTTTTTTATCAAGCATTTTTGCCTCTTCCTTTGTTTCACCTTCCCATCCCTTCCCATCTCTACCCCCCAGCCAAAGTTGTAAAGTTCACTTTTCGACATAACGTCTTGTACATCTCATTGTTGCAATGGGGCTACCTGTATCCCTAAAATTATGCAGCAAAATATGTCTAAGAAATATATTTTTCAATAAGATGTTTCAATCCTTAAAGTTCATTTTACTTTAATATAAAGTTATCTCCAAAAATAAATTCTGCAACTAACCTAATGTATGTTTTCTTGCACAAAATGCTGTGACTTCTAGTCTTATTATGTGATTTTAATTATATTTTTATTTGTGACATAATCCCTACTTACATTTATTACAAACTTCTGTAATTATACAAATCATGCCTGTACACACTAATTTGCATACTCTAATAATCAAACAAAATTATCTTTTTTCCTGTCTCCCACAGGGAAGGATGAGGTGCTGAAGTACATGGAATGGAAATTTGCAATGTGAGGATGGGATCATGAGCAATTTTTACTTGGCTGAACAGGAATTCTTGTTTCTACAATACATTCTTACCATTTAATCACACAGGGAAAGCCACAAAATTTGAAGTTCATATGAAGGAATTACATTCCTAAAAGATGTGGCAACCCGGCTCAAAAGTTCAATCTTATCACCAGTTCTTTGTGCTTGCTGGCTGATCTATTTCTCTATCATATGTTTCATGTTGTTAAGTATATTAGTAATTCAGCTGTCAGTACATGGGAGGAGACTCCTAAAATCACAGCTATTGCTGTGCAATATTCCGAAGATAGGAAAAAGATTATATTGATCTCCAATTCCTCCCTTTGGCCTTTAATACACTAATTAATTGTCAAAACAATCGCGTAAGATGTTAGTTTATTTTCCCTTTTTAAGTAGAGATTAAGTGTTAGTGCTATCAGAGCTCTGATAAGAACACCTTCTCCCTAACAAGTAATGCTATATGGACTGTAAATATGGAAGCCACAATAAAATTCTCTCTCTCTCTCTCTTTCTCTCTCCCTCTCCCTCTCTCTTTCTCTCTCTCTCCACACACACACACACACACACACACACACACACACACACACAAACACAAAGCTGCTGCCACCCAGACAAATGAGACATCAGTTTCATTCTTTTGTAAATATAGTTGATTGGTGTTTCCTCCATAGGTTTTTCTTTACTTAAGTATCTTGCCTGGACCTGTATCTTTCCCTGAAATCAAGTACATTCAAGTCACACTCCATGAATTCATACTACTACTCCAAAATACTAAAGTGTATTGGATCTAGAGACCAATAAAACAACCACCTTGTTATTTTAGTAGAAATTGACATCATGAAAGTAGAGGAATATTGATCAGGAACTGAGGTAAGAGAACAGGAGTATGTGGGAAAATGTAGAATACTGTATGTGTGTTAGAGATACACAATCAACTTCTGTAGACTCATGTATGGAAAACTTGACATCCTATATTGAAAGCTCAGTTTACATATACAGTTTTCCAGTTACTTTGCTTACCTATCACTTCTGATCACAAATCCTCTTATGAATGTTCATAGTACCTTTGAATATATCACAAGATTTGCATGTACTTATAATCTTAAGCAGACAGTCTGCTACAACATCTTGCATTCTATGTGACGAACCCTTATTTTTGTTTCTCTATTTGCTGAATAAATATTTTCCTGGAAACAGGATATTGACAGCAAATCTGGGTGTAATTTACATTTTGAAAATTTCAAAAATAATATAAACTTTGTATTGACTAATCATTTTCTAAAAATGAGTGATATTCATGAACACAATATTTTGGTGCCTTTAAGTAAATTGAGAATTGATGTGGTAGTTCTTGTGACTAATTTACTTAACCAATAGATTGTTCATGTATGAACATGTACATTGGACTTTTTTATTTTTACATATGAAGGAGTACTCAAGGGTTTGCTTTAAACTGATAATGGGGTGGTGTCTTCCAATTCCAAACTTTATATATATTTCAGTAAAATACTAGAAACACATGATGTTTACCAAAGCAATATAAAAGATGACAATACATTTCTAAAGAGATTTGATTTATTGATTAAAACACAGAAAAGAGTAAAATAGGTTCCTCGCTTGATACTGAATAAATTTCATATGAATGTAGCTCAAGATGAGACTCAGATAAATTCATATTAATATTGCTGAGATTTACATCACAGTATAAGCAATATAGGTATTTTTAAGGAATTGGTCATTCAAAGCCCTAGATACCTCATGGATGAAAAATGGAATTGAAAATAGCAGAGGAAAACAATTCAACATGCAGCTATTATGATTTTATAATGCTAATATGAAAGAAATGGAGATTTTGCGTTTCTGAAAAAGAAAGTTTAGACAGTAACTTCAATGTAAATCATCAGTTATAATGAGTCTAACGTCTTTTCCTCCAAGATATCCAAGAGTACTATACTCATCCTCTGAAATGTAAATAAGTAATAATTTTAATTAGCCTTTGTTAATATTAATTTAATTGTGTAGCAAAAAGTTAAAATGTTTGCTCCCATTCCTTCAACATATTAGCATACCTTTATATTTTACTGTCTCTCAATACAAGCCTGAAATCACTACTTCAAAATAACACAAACAGAAAAACAAAAATAACCTGATACAACAATCACAAACACTAAATTATGTGAAAAAAACCACAATAAAAATAAATAAATCTGGCCTGTGAAGGTGGCTCAGTGGTACAGCACTTGCCTTGCATGCCTGAGGCACTGGGTTCAATTCCTCAGCACCACATAAGCAAAAAGAAAAAAAAGGAAGTGGCACTGTGGCTCAAGTGGTAGAATGCTAGCCTTGAGCTGAAGAGCTGAGGGACAGCACCCTGGCCCAGAGTTCAGGCCCCACGTCTGGACACCCCCCCACACAAAATAAGATAAATAAATAAATAAATCTGAGGAAGAGAGAAAACAATGACAGAAGAACAACAGAATATTACCCTAGCTCTCTCTAATGAAACAGAGATTTAGAGTCCTAGCAGGTACTCCAGGTCTAGAGGGTCACACCAAGTCAGCTATAAGTTTATACAGTCTTCAGAAGAAAACAAAAATCTATGAAAAGTTACCCAGACAGGTAAGTGACTGCCGTGACTGTGTTGGCCAACATATTCAAAAGCACATCTGCAGTGTGGAAATAGGGCAACATGGAAAAAAGCAGAAACAGAAATGTACATCGGAGAAAGCCACATCCATCTACAGAGACAATTCACCATACTACTGGACAGTGTGAATTGTGGCTGGAACCACAAGTATTAACATCACAACATCTCACCTCAACTAGTTTCTACTCCTACACTTAATGGACTAGACAAAAACCTAATTCCAGGAAAGCAAATCACAACAGAAAACCAATACCTGGCAAATAGACCAAGAACACAGAGAGTCATGTGTGAAAATCATAGATTCCCCCAAAATAAAACCTTCAAATGGACAGAACAAATCAGAAAAATATAAGAAAAATGATGTCAAGGTAGTATAATTCACATAGTAAATAACCAGGCATTGAAACAGACAAGGACCTTGAAGGTAGTTATCAAAATACATTACAAATACTGCTAAAAATGTGATTAATGGAAAGATAGAAAACCTCTACAAGGAAAATTGTGAACAAGATGAGACCAACCAAAGATTAGCAAAATAATTCATGGAGACTACAAACAGAAAGATAAAAAAAAATTCTGCGAAGGCAAGGGAGTCCAAGAAAAAATAGATGCCTAGTTAAAAGATATGAGAGAAGACACAGAAAACAACCCTTGACACTCCCCCACCCAAAGAAAATACGTACAGAAAGTCCATACAGGACCTAAAACAAAGCTTTAATAAAGACCCCCTAAAAATGACCAATTAGAAGATGGGGAAATCAAAAACAAAGTAGAAAGTCTCCATAGCAAATAGATGACATAGAAGGTAATCTCAGCGTCAAAGACAGAATAGGTCTAATAAGAAAGAGGAGATAATCATTTAGAACAAATCCACGAAATAAGAAATGATCTTGCTTAACTTCAAGACTCAGAAGATCACATTTCGGGGAGATAGTTATCAAGAAAGAGAAGAGCAGGAAGCTAAATTGATGGGAAACAAATTACAGAATTCTAGCAAAGAACATGCCAAACATCCAAAGAGATAGGCTCATTCAGAGAAGAGAAACCTTTAGAACTCCAAACAGAGAATTCTAGAACTGAAAAATCCACCACCACATCATAATGCATTAGAGGATCATTAAAGATCAAGGAAAGGATTTTTACAGCTGCCAGAGCGAAAAGACTGATTATTTATAAAGTATATACTGTCACAATAAATACAGATTTCTTAGTTGATATGATAAAAAGGAGAGCCTGACATGATATATGACAACCATTAAGGGTAAACATCTACCAATTCATCCCAAGCCAAACACTCCTTTACATTTAAAGGATATATAAACATATTTCATGACAAAGAAAACTTGAAACAACGTATATCCAGCAAATCAGCTGGATAGAAGTTAATCAAATATATCCTACATAGAGAAGATCAAGAAGAACAGGAACTGGTTATATAAAATGCTCCCTACCAGAGAACAAGGTAAATATATTAACAGTAGATGAGGAACAGCTCCTAACAGCAGGGGTATAACATAGCAGGGCTTATCAGATATTTCTGTCTTAACTCTCAATATGAATGGATTTAAATTTCCAAATAGAAGGCATAGATTATATAGTAGTATCAAAAAAACAAGAGACACATTTTATTGACAAAAAAAAACACGTACTCAAACTAAAAGGCTGGAAGGAAAATTTTCAAGCAAATGGACACCATAAACAGGCCTCAGTAGGATTACTAACATAAGATAAAATAGAATTAAAATTAAAATTAGTAGGAAGAGACATTACATATTGATAAAGGCAACTCTCAATTAGGAGATATAGCCAGTCTAAATATCAATGACCTGAATCCTGGAGCATTCTATTTCATCAACAAAATTCTACTTAACCAAAAGAGACATCTCAACACATCATTCCCATCTATGGATTTGTTATCCAGGAAAAACTCAACCAAGAAACTACAGACCTAAATAACTTCATTGACCACCTAGTCCTAACAGACATCTACAGAATATACATTCAGCGTCAGAATATACATTCTTCACATCAGCTCATGGAAGATTCTCCAAATCAGAACATATCCTAAGTCACACAGAAATTCTGTCCAAATTGAAAGAAAAATTATTTGAATTCCCATATCTTGTCAGACCATAACAGAATAAACTTAGAATTAAACAGCTAAAGCAAAAAAAAAATGTCAAACCCATGAAGAGTGAACAAAAAGATGCTGAATGACCAGTGTGACACTGAAGGGATTAGAATGGAAATCTGAACTTTTCTAGAATTTAACAAAAAAAAAAAAACACAGAAAATACCAGCTCCTCGGGTATTTGTAGTAATTACTGGAGGACTTATAGCTCAGAGTGCCTACATAAATAATTGAGGAAATCTCAAATTAATATTTTAATTATGTATCTCAAGCTCCTTGAAAACAGGAAGAAGCCCAAAACCCAAAGCAGTAGACAGAAACAAAAAAAAACATCAGAAATAACCAAATATGGTCAAAATAAAACATAGAAAGAATCAACAAATCAGAGTTGGTTTTTTAAATAAATAAACAGACTTGACAGATCCATACCAAATCTGACTAAGAAGAGAATTCATATAGATAGATAGATAAAAAGCACGAAGATTGGGAGAAGAACTTTAGTTGCTCTGCAACGCACAATTGCCTCATATCTCAAATATATTTAGAGTCCCAAAAGTTAACCCACCCCAAAAAAAATTCTCAAAGAAACAACAACCCTCTCAATAAGTGGGCTAAAGAGAAACCTCTCTGAAGAAGAAATATGCATGGCAAAGAGACACGATGCAATATGCAAAATTTCTGATCATAAAAGAAATGCAAATCAAAGCAACATTGACATTCCACCTCACCCCAGTTAGAATAACCATTATGAAAAAATTAATAATAACAGATGCTGGGCTGGTGGAGATGTGGCCAAAAAGAAACATTACTACACTTTTGGTGGAAATGTAAATTTGTTCAAATAGTCTGTAATGAAGCATAGAGGTTCCTCAATAGAGCTCCCCTATCACCCAGCAATGATGGATCAAGAAAATGTCATACATATTCACAACCAAACTCTATGCTTCTGTTAGAATGAATGGCATTGACACATTAGTAAGGAAATAGAATCACTTGGATAACATAATAAGTCAAACAAGCCAGACCCAAAGAATCATAGGCTAGAGGTTTGCAATCATTTGGAAAAACTAGAATATGTCTAGGATATTCACAATAGCTCAATAGCAACATGCATATCACCATATAAAATGAAGCTTATTGAAATGAGCTCCAAGAAATGGATACAATATGATTGAATAGTGAACTGTGTTTACTTATTTCTATTTAGATTTTACCCTTTAGCTTATTCCCTGTAGTCATTTGTTTTTATTTCTGTACCCTTTGTCTTATACATAATGTGATTTGGGGAAGGGAAGGGAAATCACAGAAATGGTCGGACAAAGATTAACCAAAGCAACAGTAATATACAATAGACATTATGTTAGAAATGACTTCATAACTTTGGGCTGTAGGATGTCAGGGTTGGGGGAAGGAGGAAAAAATGAGGAAGGGGTAACATTATTTAAAAATGTACTCATTACTTATGTAACTGTAACCCACCTCTCAGTATATCACCGTCATGATGTAAAATCCAAAAAACAAATCAGAGAACTCACCCAAATAGAGAAAATTAGAGACAAAAATGAGACAACACAACAGATACAAGCAAAATTAAGAATGCTATAAGAGAGTACTTTGAAAACCTTATGCCAATCACCTGGAGAATCCTGGAGAAATTGATGCTTTCCTATACTCTATCTGAACCAAGTAGTAACACATAAGAAGTCATGAAAATGACATGTCAATAAACAACTTCCCATTTCAGAAAAATCTAGGACTCAATGAATTTATCATGAAATTAAGGCCTGAAAAGAACTTACAATACTCAGATCTAACTCTTCAATGGAATACAAAGGGAAATGGAATTTTCAAAACACATTCTTTGAGGCTAGAATTAGACTCTTCTCCAAATCACATAGGAAGTCCAAAGAAAGAGAACTATGAACCCAAATCTTTGATAAGCATTGATGCAGAATTTATTATTAAAATTCTCGCCAACCAATTTCAGGAACTAACAAAAAATCGTATGGTATGATCAAATAGGATTCATCATTCATAAAAATGGATTCAATATTCTTGTCAATAAATATAATACAAACCATAAGCAGAAGCAGGGACAAGAAACACACGATCCTCTATAGGGGTGTAGAAATAGCTTTTAACAAGCTGGAATACCACTTTATGATTAAAAGGTCTGAGAAGCTAGGAATGCATGGAACATTCCTCAATATAATACTGAGTATGTATATGACAGAGATAATTAGCCTTTACCTAACAGTGGAAGCATGAAAAAATTAACATCAGGAATGAGACAAGGATTTCCACTCTCTCTACTACTCTTCAATATGGTAGTGGACTTTCTAGCACGAACAATACAAGAGAAAAACAGAAAGCAGATACAAACAGGGAAGAAGTAAAACTATCCCGTTTTTCCCGTTTTACAGATGAAATGACCTTGTATTTAGAGGACCCTATGGCTTCCTCCCTCAAGTTAGTAAAGGTGATGCTACCCTTCAGCAATGTAGCAGGGTATAAAACCCACAAGAATCAGTAGTTTTTCTGACCAAGAATGGGAAAATCCAGGCTGAAATCCAAAAAACAACCTCATAGGTATTAGCCTCAAAATCAAATCTAAACAAAACCAAACAACAACAACTAAGCTAGGAATTAATTAATATAACTAAAAATGTGGAAGACCTTTACTCTGAAAACTTTAAAATTCTAAAAAGGGAAATTGAAGGAGAGTCAAGGAAATGGAAAATTTTTCAATGCTACTGGTTGGAAGAATTAACATTGTGAAAACTGCAATACTTCCCCTAAACAATTGGCAATGCAATACTCATCAAAATCCCAACAATATTCTTAAATGAATTTGAGAAAGCAATTCAAATTTAATATGGAATTACAAAATTACAGATGAAACAGTAGGCTTAGAAATGAACTCATGGGCCTATATTCATCTTACACACACACACACACAATGGAATTCTATTCACCCATCAGAAAGGATGACTTTTCACAAATCTTAAGGAAAATGAAAGGCTTGGGAAAATTACAATAAGAGAAAACAGAAAGGAATGCAGACAAAGAGCAATATAGGTTTCATGGATTCATTCATTTATGGTAGCTAGAAGGTGCCCACAAATCTACAAGTAAACAAGACATATTCTACCTCATCCCAGTTAGAATGGCCATTATCAAGATAACTAACAACAGCAATTGCTGGCATGGATGTAGCCAATTGGGAACTCTATTATACAGTTGGTGGGAAATTAAACTTGTTCAACCACTGTGGAATGCAGTACGGATTTTCCTAAAAAGATTAAATATAGATCTCCCTTAAGACCCAGTAATCCCCTCATGGGTAGTAATCCAATAAATAACAATCTCACATGAAAGCTACCAGTATAACCATGTTCAGTGCCCCGGCCCAGAGTTCAAGGACTGGAAAAGTTACCACTGCTGGTATTTGTTCCCGCAAATATGAACTGTTTGACATAAGATACCAAATCAATCTATTTGAAATAGCTAGGATAGGACTTAAAGGTAGTGGGTGATAAAATGGCTTCTTTGTTGAATATTAAGAAAAGATGTAGGCAGTCCAAGAAAAGAGATATTTTTTGTTGTTGTTGTTGGTGGAGGGGCTTGAAGTCCTGGCTTGGGCACTGGCCCTGAGCTCTTCAACTCAAGGTGAGTGCTCTATCTCTTGTGCCACAGTTCCTCTTCTGGTTTTCTGGTGGTTAAATGGAGATAAGGATTCTCAGGGACTTTCCTGCCCATGCTGTCTTTCAACCACAGTCCTCAGATCTCAGCTTCCTGATTAGCTAGGATTATAGCTGGCACTAGGCTAATAATGGGGAATTTTAGAAAAGAAAATGCACCTCTTCACTTGTGTCTAGACCACAGATATCACTATTAGAACACTTCACCTTCAACTCATTTCATCAGACATTTGTAAATTTTCTCTTTTTGTACATGTAGGAATACTGCAGTCAATATCAACTCAGCTGTGGGATTGGATCGATTGTAGGAAAATTGCTAGCACCTAAATCAAGGACTATTACATCAAAACAAATGAGACCCTCTTTTGGAATAATTGTTTTCTCTTTTTATTACAAATCTTTGCTTGATTACTTCCTAATGTGATATTGGACCTCTTAATAGAGTGGTGACATTTTCATTCTCGTCAGCTTTCTCCCACATGTGGTAAAATATTTAAGAATTCAAAGATGTCCATTGATAATTTATTAAGCTGACCTCTAAGGAAATGTGCATTTCTGGAATTTGGTCAGCTGTCTTGTTCTTACATGCACAGGCTTTCTTTGATTTGTTTGTTCTACAAGGAATTATACTTTCTAATCTTTGTGTGATCAATTTTAGTCTCTCTGATCAGTCTTTCTGACCCTCTCTCTGGAGTCTCATTTCAGTCTGCCTCATAAAAAATATATTATTTATCAACAAAATGACTCTCAGCTTCTGTTTTTTGCCTGACATCGTGTAGTCTGTGATAGCAGCTCCATAGCAGACAGTGCTTACTGGAGTTTTTTGTTTGTTTGTTTGTTTGTTTTGTGTGGGTTTTTTGTATTAGAGGTCTAGGACTACTATTCAAGTTAGTAGCTTCTCTGGGTCCCAGTGATCCCCTGACCTAGATTCAACAAAGGACAGCTGACTAAATTCCTGTTTAAATTTTCTCAAAATGAGGCAATCTGGCATCCTTGCAAAGCGATCAATAATCCTCTGTACCCACTTACAGAAATATTCTATCAAGATGGCTTTTCAAGGTTGACTGTAAAAATTTTTCATTTCCAAGTCACCACCATAAAGTAGATCATATTCCTCAGGGCAGACTTTTGGAAGGAAGGTTACCCTTCCTTCCTTCTCTTATAATACATCAAACCATAATATTCTGCAGTTGTGGCCAGCCTGGAGCACATTTTCCTAAGAATATTTTGTAGTGTAAAAGAGGACCAACTATCAAAATAAAGGTGAAAATACTCGTCTACTACAGACTGATTTACCTTGCTTATATCTGTTGTTATTTTCATTATATTAGGATTAGACAAGTGGCAAAGGATTAATGGAATAAACATTCAGTTTACTTTCATATATCCAATATAATACACTTAACCCCTTAAGGAAAATTAAATCCAATTGTAGAAACAATGTCAGAAATATAAAATAAGCTTCAATATGAATAATCTGTCACACATACACCACCATCTATTCAGAAATTCAGTCTCTCTATAAATACTTATTTGGTACAAGATAATAAAAATTTAATTAATGAATATGATTTCTAAGTATCATCTGAAATACTCCTCGTATATATAATTATATATAATTTTTAGATGTCACCTAGACAGGAATTTAACATGCATGTAGAAATCAAATTTCCACAACTTAACTGATATTAGAGGAGTCATACCCTTCTGTATTGTGTGGTGTGAAGTTTACCACAGTGCTGAACCTTTCCACATAATACCAAGAGTCATGCACAATAATTTATTATTTGATGTTAAGATAAGTGCTGAGTGTAGGATACACTTTGTATTAATACATTAATTCACACAAATGAAACGATGATGATATTTGTTTAAATTCTAATGCTTCTCAATTTTACAATTCATGAAATATATTATTAAAATTAGTTTCACTTTTTCATTTCTATAAATGGAGAAATTAAAATTATCTATTAAACATTCAATATTAAGATATCAATAATAAATATACTATTATTAAAATGATATACTATTAAAATGTGATTTGAATTATAGTTCTAACAAATTGTAATGTAAACAACATTTAATAGAATTATGGATAATACCTTTTATACTTACCAGCTTGTTATTGTTTCCTAATTGTGTCACTTGTTATTCTTGGTACAAGTCATCTATTCACCTTATTTGTTTAGTTTTCTATTTTGTCTCCATTGGTTTGCTGATTATGCATTTTGTTTTTTCTTTTTAGTGACTGACATGAGGATGAAAATCTGTATGTTAGTTTATTATATCTGATGTTAAAGTCAAATTGCTGCTCTCCACAGCTGTTCTACACTTCTTTGTATAGTATAGAATTTTCCATAGTCCCATCGACTGTATTGATGCTCTCATATATTTTATTTTATTTTTATTTAAATTTTATTATCATGGTAATGTACAGAGGGATTATAGTTACATAAGTAAGGTAATGAATTCATTTCTTTTTTAACTTGTTACCCCTTCACCCACTTTTCTCCCGCTTCCCTCGCAATGCAACTCCCAAGATCATTTCCAACATATTGTTTTGTGAGTATCGCTGTTGCATAGGTTCCCTCTTTGTCCATTGTCTCACCATTTTGTTTTTTTTTCATTTCCTTTCCCCAGTTCAGATCAACATATTTACAATACCCAGGGTATCAAAATCAAATAGTGACTAAAGAGGTTACACCTTAGGTGGGGAAAACACAAAATGATAAAAATAAATCACCTAGTACATTAAGAACAACAACAACAAAGAACATATCTTGGAGTTCATTTCTCTTAAAATCACCTTATACGGTCATATGTACATAGCTATTGAACTATTCTGCTCATCTAGTAAGATTATCCTTGATGTACACAATAATGCTCCCCTATTACCCAGTAATCCCACTTCTGGGAATTTAACCAGGTGACCACAAACAAGGCCACACTAAAGCTACCAGCACAATTATGTTTATCACAGTAATATTTACCATAGCTAAGATATGGCATCTAATTTGAATTACCCTTTCTTTATCAGAGGGTAATCAACTTGAATGTTATCCACCTATACAATATTTTTACAATATACTTGTCATTATTTTGAAAAAAACATATTTTATTATTTTCTCATAGTAAAACAGAAAATAGTTTAATTCAATTGAAAGTTCTAACTTTCAAAACCGAATAATTGTTAACAGGACAGAATATATGTGTTCTTCAAAATTCCTGTAACTACTAATTATTCATTTTCAAATTCTGAACATTTCTTTCAAGAGACATTCAAAGCAGTACATTTTTGCATGTTATTTAATTCTGCAATAGATGCAGTTTCCAATGGGGTGTTACATATTGATAAGTCAACAGAAAATATAGCCACATTTTAGTAGGGGATAAATCTATGAAGTATTTATAAAAATTGATTCCTCAAAAGTCAACATTTGTTCATCAGAGTAAGCTATTATTTCCATGACCATCAATCCTAAGCTTTTATGCCATAAAGTCATCCCACCCCAACAGTTTCCAACTTGTAAGGTGTACCTTAAAATTCCCTTAATTCACATCATGAATAGCTTATGACTATTGGGAAAAAATTCTACACTTCTGCTACATTTCTGATGGCCTTCCTATTGTGGAAAGAACACTACACTAAACTTTGCTGCAACATTTCCCCATCCACCGCCAGTGGTATTCTTGAAATCAAAACACTTGCAAATATTATTTATATTTATACTTTTTTAACTATCATAGATATTCAGGAGGCTAAGATCTGAAGATTATGGTTCAAAGCCCACTCAGGCAGGAAGGTTCCTTAGATTCTTATCTCCAATAATCTTCTCAGGAAAAGAGAGACACAAGTGGCCCTGAGTTTGAGGTGGTATAGCACGAGCCTTGAGCACAAACAGGCTCAGAGAGAGTGGCTTGACACAGAGTTCAAGTTCTAGGACAAACCAAAATAAAATAAAATAAAATAAAAACAAGTCCCAACTCTAGCATTTTTCTCATTGTATGCAGAGGCCCATAATTTAAGAAATTGCTTAATGTGTTAGGAATAGATAGAACCAAGAAGTCACACATTTACCCTCTTCATACCATGTTACACCAAAGCACCAAAAATTGCTTTTTCTAAATGTATAAATTAATATCATCGATTTGTTGGCAACTCTGTTTAGGTTATTCACATTACTTTATACATGAATTCTTGGAATTATCTATTAACTAAGTTCTAATTATACCTTGCTTGAAAGTGTATTTTAAGAAAATAGAATGTCAGAATCATCCGTGAATTTGTCAATTAAACCCTCTACTTAAAAAGAATTTTATAGTATCCTATAGAATATGAAATTACAAACAAAAACAAAATATTTATTTTAAATCTAAATTCTAATTTAGCAAGCTCTACAAAATCCTACATTAGATGAACTTTGTAATTTTTCCAGGCTTAAACTTTTGTAATCTGTCATCATTTCTTTGGAATCCAACAGAATGATGCTTACTTTTTCAAATTTTTGGTTAAAATCATAAGCCGATTTCCATCTAGGAATGTTATATAATGAAGAGAGCATTAAAAACACAACTGAGTATTATTTTTAAGAATTTTTATTTTTTTTTGTTTTTCATATCTCCTTTCTATCCCTCCCCTTCTCTTATCCTATTCTTTTCTTCTCTCAATATCATCTTTAAAATTACATAATTTTTATGGGTTTTACTTTTAAATTTAAATTTTTGTTTTTCCATTTTCCTTGTTTTTTCAAATCTCTCTCCTATCATTCTGTCCACTCCATTTCCCTCTCTGAGATTAGGACTTGGTTAAATTCACTCTTCCTTTACCTCCCCAAATCCCTTTACTCCTATTTTTCACATTTTTCCCTAAACCTCATAATTTCTGGTATGCCAAATTCTTCTTTGCTCTTCTTATCCAATTAATCCATATATGCTTGATGTTGAACAGATTGTATCTGTTGAATTAGATTGTATCTGCAGCAACTATAGGACTTTGGTTGAACCTTGTCTTAAGATAGTGTTCTAACACAAGACTGGTGACTTGCATTTTAATAGGAAACTTGACTTCTCAAAACATAATGACAAAATTAGCCCAAACATCCAACTTTGTACGCCTTTCTTGTTGTTTGGTATGTTTCATTGAGACAAAATTATACTACCTGGTCCAGGGAAGGTATCACTATGCAATTCCACTTTCTAACCTCCGTCTTAGTCTGAGTGCTAGAATTCCAGGCTTTTATCACATTGCCTTGCCCTAATTTGTTGGTTTATTTAATCTAGAAACAGGCTAGCAATTCTGAAATTCTCCAATGATCTTATCCACTAGGCTGATTGCTCAGACTGTTTATGTACAATTTTTAAAGATGTTCTAACATTTGACACAGGATATGAACATTTTCAGATGCACCTGCAGGGGTCTCTGATTCATTCCTCCATGGATCTGATCCATTTAATCATGATTACTTAACTCTTTTATTATCTCTGTTCCCTACCTATGTAATAGTCTCAAACATTTTTGAAGAATGTTCACTTGAGGACTTTTTAATATTAGAAAAAGTCATTTAATCTAGTCTTATTCAGGACATATTTTCTATTGTTTTCTAACTTTTCTACATATTCTGAGAGTTGTTTCATTTGTGTATTTGTGTGTGCACATATAAGTGCCTCTGTGTGTATGTGTATGTTTGTATGTATGTATGCAAAAGCCTCAAGCTCTTATTCAGCAATCTTGATCATGACTGATATTTCATCTCTTGATCCATTCTCCCAAAGCAGTTTTGGCTGGTTAATTATAGATAGTGTCTCAAACACTGTTCTGCCCAGGCTGGATGCAAACTGAACTTCCCAGACGCCTTTACCTCCTTAGGTTTTATTTTTTCCAGCAGTATCAACGTTAACACCAGATATATTTTCGTGAGTGTGAAGTCGAAGCTCTAGCCCAGATTTTTAACTCAAGAATGCATATAAAGATAGGTGAACATACCTACTACATATCCTGAGTATATACTGTTAGAAATGTGAGCTTAAGCTATGTGCCATTGTCTTATGCCTATAATCCTAGCTACTCAGGAAGCTGTGATCTGAGGATTGCAGTTCAAATCCAGCACGAGTAGGAAAGATTCTAAGACATTTATCTCCAATTAACCACCAGAAAACTGGAAGTGGTGCTGTGGCTCAAGTGGTAAAGCACTAGCCTTGAGCTGAAGAGCTGAAAGACATTGCCCGGGCCCAGAATTCAAGACCCCCCCCCCCCCATGAACATAAAAATAAAACAGAAAGAAAAAACAAAGAAAAAGAAATGGCCTATTTTTCCAGTTAAGTCCATGATCTCTAACTTGCTTTGGAACCAGAATTATTCTTCCATTCTACGTTTTACAAATTTGATTGATTAACTAACATGATTTAGAGCTAAAAGATGAAAGAGAATGGCCTCATCCTTCATTTTCCACGTAGTAGTAGTGCTTTCTCTATATCACTCCCATAGTTCTACATACTGGCCTTCGCTTTATTGTTTCAAAGTTGCCTTCTATAGTACTATTCTTTCTCCTATTATTCCTATTGTTTCTTCTACTGTTAACTTATGTACACTTGGGAAATAATGCACAACACACACTCACAAAAAACAAAACCAAAAAACGAACAAACAACAACAAAAATAAACGTTTCTGAGAAATATATTCCCACTAAAAATTGGCCTTGATTTTTGAAGTACTTATGAAATTTGAACTTAAAATGCTCCTGGATAATGGTTTTTCATAATTTTATTATAAAAATAGTGTACAGAGGGATTAGAGTTACATAAGTAAAGAAATTAGAACATTTCCTATCTAGCATTGTTACCTCCTCCTTTGTATTTCCTCTGCTATCCCATCCTTCCCCATCTCCCCAACTCCCCCCTCCGCTCCCCAACTTGAAAAGTTCGTTTTCTACATAGTGTTTTGTTCATCTCATTGTTACAAAAGGTCATACTGTATCCTTGTTTCAGCATTTTGTTTTTTCCCTTCCCCTCCCCACATTAGATAAATGTATATACAAGATGCAGGGCACTGACATCAAACCCAGTGAAAATAGGGATTATATCGTGGGGGAAGAGCATAGAAGAGAAAAAAAATATCACATAGTACATTTCAGATACATTAAAACAATAGCAAGAAAGAAAAAATGCATGTTGTGTAACTATCTTGGGGTTCATTTCACTTAACATCATCTTATATGCCATATGTATATGAATAATATTTTTGTATACCTTTTAAATTCCATATTTTGTCTTTTCTAAGTTGTCTCTGAAACTAGTGTTACCTCATGTCCAAAGATGTCTTTGTGGTATTTCAATGAAGCCAGAAAATATTCATTTTACCTCGAGCAGCACCATAGATTGTTATTGGAAGTTAAGTGGAAGGAACTGTTATTGCAAGTGGAAACTGATCCCAAGAGAGGAATTGAACATAGAGAAATGACAAAGTTCCAGTTAATTTGTGCTGTACTTTTTACTGTACAAGAAAATAATCCAAGGCTTGAAAATAATCCAAGAAAACTCTGCCCCTGAATTGTCCGAGTGGTTTATTTACTCATATGAAACTGTATCATGAAGCCACATTCCTAGATCCCTAAGTGAGTTTCTTAAGATGGCATTACTTTTTCATACTGTTACTATGTATTATAATTCAGGCCAGGTGGTAGAAAGAAGTGGAACATGATACTAAGTCCAGGAAGGCTAACATTCCTATCACATCACTAAGGAAATATAGTGTTAAAACCTGCAGGACTCATAGGACTGTTACATGTGAAATTGTTACATAAAACATCATTAACAGTCATCTCCAACACCCATAATATTCTGCTTCCACTTACAAGCTGAAGAGCCAAATATCTAAGCCTTTTTGTTGATTGTGTATGTTTCCTAGGAAGAAAGAAGGAGGATGTGGGATGTCATGGTGGAATAATATGTACGTTGGCTCCCTGTCCACATTTTCTGCATTTTTAAAAAGTACTACTGATGAACTCTCATTTACATCTAATTGACTATGCTATCTGCACAAGATGCAGATATATGAAGTCATTTATTCTGGTGGATAATCACATACATTAACAAATTCCATTTCTGGAAAAAAAGATACTAGGTAAGAAAGTATAAAGTATTGTCGATAAAATGGTTTCTTCTCCTAGCAGGACAAAATGTAGTATTGAAATAATTACTCCAGGTTTCTTTGAGATTTTATGTTGTCTCAGTATCAAAATGTTCTCTAATTCCTTGGTCTTGGCTAATTTTTTAAAATAGATTTTTTTAAATAAATAGCAATTTTTAATTTTTTTAAAAATAATTTCAAATAATTAGTAATTTGTTGTTTGCTTTTGGCAGGCATACAATAAGACTGCATTAACATTGTGTGAGTTGAGAGGCTACATTTTTATCAGAATCTAAACATAATGAAAAATAGATGATTTTAAGGCAAATAGCTTATATGTTTTTCAAATTTAATGACAGGATAACAGGTTATAGTAGAAAGAATGCTAAACAGCAAAATATCTTCCCAATATATCTATCATCCCCAAATATCTAATGCCTCAAATGTAGATTTACAGTATATATATATATACATATATACATATATACATATATATGTATATATATGTAAAATAACCACCTTTCATCACACAAGGAATGCATATTTGAATAATTATCAGATGGGAGAAGTATACTCAAATAGGTACTTAAAAGTCCCACTTGTATTTCGAAAGGGACATGATAATGTAAGAACCAGCACAAAGATGTACAGAAACTACATTAGAAGATAAAGGAAAAGACAACAACCCAGATTCTGAATTTTCTGGAAAGCGGAAGCGGAAGTAAATGCCTTTTCCACTAAAATCATCTGAAAAGTATTTCAGCTCTGTCGGTGGCTCGATTTTAATCTAGTGAGACTTCTTTTAGATTTCTGTCCTTCAGAACTGCAAAATGATAAGTACAGATGGTAAAATCCACTTAACTTGTAGAAATTAGTTACAACACATTTAGTTTAGTAAACTAACTCAACTACAGCCTTTTCCTGATGCAAATACAGGGACAACATATGTCCTTGTTTCTGAGAATAAGAAAAAGTTGCCACTGGTGTTGTACACATGTATGATGTACATACTACTAAGGGCCTTGCATTAATAAAGTCTGGAAATTCTAAATAATATCTAAATAAGAAGCTCCTTATCTTTATATTCACATAGGGGTATTACTAAGTACCAAAGTTATGTAGAAGGCTAGGGTAATAAAATGGAAATGAAATCTGTCTCCTAATATTACAAAAATAATTTATGTCATTTTGAGGTACACTTTCTAAAATAATAAAAAATAAGGTAAAACAGAAACAGAAACTCAATTTTTCATCCTTCCTAACATTCCAAGAGAAATTAGAGAATCAAATAAAGATATAGCTATCCCAGGATGGTATAAGATGTTACAGGATCACTAGATGGTGAAAAAGAAGATAACAAAAATGGATCTCCTCATACAATGGGAAACAAAATCTACACCTTCAGATTGAGATATAGCTAGAAAATAGTTTCCCTTATGGTAAGTCTTTGATATTTTAGTTTGTTTACACAGCAACATTCCTTTCAGGAAATGATTTTATTAATACTCAAGGGTTTGCAGCTTATAACCCAGCAACAAATAATGCCTCTAAATGTAAACAAGCATGATACTAAGAGTAACCAAGCCTACTTCCATTGCTATAGCTGATAAATAAGAATGATCTTGAGGAATAGTCAGTCTTGAACTTTCTCAAATCTTTCCTCTTCTCCAACATGAGAAGTCCAAGGCAAGATATGTAAAACATTAACAGAGGATTCTTATATGTTTTATTGTTCACACTAAAGCAAAAACACTTGCACACTTTGCGAGCCTGACTTTAAAAGAGTCAGACCCTCACAATTATTTTATAGACAAAAGTTTACTGCTTTGGCTTAGATGTTTTCTAGCCTTTTGGTGTTGCTCTCTATTATTTTGGCAACTACATTGAAAAACAAGATAAATCCATCATGCTTATGTTGGATTGCTCAAAGTCAAGCTTTCTCCAAAGAAAGATTTCTTTCTTTTTTTTATTGTGAAAATACTGTACAGAGGTATTACAATTATATGGGCAAGATAATGAGTACATTTATAATCAAGCATTGTAGCCTCCTCCTTTGTTTCCCCTTCCCATCCCTTCCCATCTTCCCCCTCCCACCCCACAAAAAATCCTCCCCACCCCCCTGGACCAAAGTTGTAAGGTTCGTTTTCGACATAACGACTTGTACATCTCATTGTTGCAATGGGTCCAACTGTATCTCTATTTAAATGATTTGTTTTTTCCCTTCCACTTTACAAATTATACAAACATCAAATACAGTGAAAGCACGGGTTATACTGTGGGGAAGGGACATACAAGCAACAAAGAAATAATCTTATAAATATGTTAGAAACAATTGCATGAAAAAAAAAAACTTTGGAATACATATCTTAGGGCTCATTTCCCTAACATCAACTTATCTGACCTTTTCTGCTTGACTCAGACATATAATAGATATTGCAAATAAGGGAAATCATGGGACCCATATTTCTTTAGGCCTGGCTTACTTCAATTAATATAATTTTTTCCAAGCCTTTCCATTTCCAACAAATGGGGATATGTCAATCTTTCTGAAGGAGGCATAGAATTCCATTGTGTATATATACCACATTTTCTAGATTCATTCATCTATTGAGGGGCATCTGGGTTGGTTCCATATCTTAGCTATAGTAAATAATGCTGCTTTAAACATAGACGTGTTGGTAGATTTAGTGTGGTCTTGTTTGTAAACATTTGGGTAAATGCCCAAAAGTGGGATTGCTGGGTAATAGGGGAGCTCTATGTGGAGTCTTTTGAGGAAACTCCATACTACTTTCCAAGGTGGTTGAACAAGTTTACACTCTCACCAACAATGCAGTAGGGTTCACTTCTGTCCACATCCCCTCCAGCATCTGTTGTTATTAGAGTTCTTGATTTTAGCCATTCTAAATGGGGTTAGGTGGTATCTCAATGTTGTTTTGATTTGCATTTCTTTTATGGCTAGGGAGGTTGAGCATTTCTTCATGTGTCTATTGGCCATCCTTCTTTCCTCTTCAGAGAAGTTTCTCTTTAAGTCTTTAGCCCACTTATTTATTGGGCAGTTGATTCTTTGAAGATTTGTTGTTGGGGGAATTAATTTTTTGAGTTCCAGGTATATTTTAGATATGAGACCCTTGTCCGTTTATGGCTAGTGAAGATCTTCTCCCAATCCGTGGGCTTTCTATTGATCTTGCTAGCTATGTCCTTTGCCATGCAAAAGCTCTGAATTTCATGCAATCCCATTTGTCCAGCCTTTCTTTGATTTGTTGTGTTTCTGGGTCTCTATTAAGAAAATTTCAGCCTGTGCCAAGGAGACCTAGGGTTTCTCTTATCCCATTCTGTAATGTTTTCAGTGTGTCGGCTTTGACTCCCAGGTCTTAGATCCATTTGGAGTTGATTCTGGTCTAAGTTGATATATAAGGTTCTAGCTTTAGTTTTCTGCAAGTAGTTATCCAATTTTGTCAGCACCATGTACTGAAAAGGCTGTCTT
The DNA here is from genome assembly GCF_019054845.1 of Dipodomys spectabilis. Lineage (NCBI taxonomy): Eukaryota > Metazoa > Chordata > Mammalia > Rodentia > Heteromyidae > Dipodomys > Dipodomys spectabilis. The sequence continues at coordinate 2,016,936 of NW_024871192.1, forward strand.
TCTTCCATTCTAATTTTTTAGCTCCCTTATGGAAGATTAGATGGCAATAAGTCTGTAGGTTTATTTCTTGGTTTTCAATTCTACTCCATTGGTCCTGCTATCTGTTGTTGTGCCAGTACCAAGCTGTTTTGATTACTATGGTGTTGTAGTAGATTTTGAAATTTGGTATTGATATTCCTCCAGCAATGTTCTTTCTGTTGAGGATCGTTTTTGCTATTCGGGGTCTTTTATTGTTCCATATGAATTTTTGGATTGCCTCTTCTATTTTCTTGAAGAATAAGGTTAGAATTTTGATAGGTATCGCATTGAATTTGTAGATAGCCTTGGGAAGTATTGCCATTTTCACGATGTTTATCTTTTCAATCCAGGAGCATGGGAGGTTTTTTTCCACTTTCTAAGTTCTGTTTTGATTTCTTTTTTAAAGTTTTTACAGTTTTCATCATAGAGGTTCTTCACTTCTCTTTTTAAGTTAATTCCTATGTATTTTATTTTTTGTGGGGCTATTACGAATTTAGTTGCTTTTCTAATTTCAGCCACACTTTTCTCATTGTTGGTATACAGAAAAGCCATTGATTTTTGAGGTTAAATTTTATGCCTTGCTAATTTGCCAAAGTTTTGAATCAACTTGAATACATGGGAGTGGTGTCTGTGTGATTCTTTAAATACATGATAATGTCATTTGTAAATAGGGAGAGTTTTACTTCTTCTTTCCCTCTTTGGATCCCCTTTATGTTTGCATCTTGTCTTGTTGCTGCAGCTAGGCATTCTAATACAAGATTGAAGAGAAGTGGAGAGAGTGGACATCCTTGTCTTGTTCCTAAGTTAAGAGGAAATGGTTTTAGTTTTTCAACATTAAGTATAATGCTGGCTGTAGGTTTGTCATATAAAGACTTTATTGTATTGAGGAATGTACCATGGATTCCTAATTTTTCCAGAACCTTCATAAAAAAGGGGTGTTAGATCTTGTAAAATGCTTTTTCTGCACCAATTGTGGTAACCATGTGGTTCTTATCTTTGTTCCTGTAGATGTGATGAATTATATTAATTGATTTGCATATATTGAGCCAGCTTTGTCTCCCTGAAATAAATCCTCTTTGATCGTGGTGTATAATTTTTTTGGATGAATTGTTGAAATCGTTTGGCCAAAATTTTTTGAGAAATTTTACATCAATGTTCATCAAAGAAATGGGTCTAGAGTTCTCTTTCTTTGAAGCGTCCCTGCCTGGTTTTGGGATGTGTGTTAAGATGGCTTCATAGAATGTGGTCGGTAGTGAATTTCTCTTTCATTGAATAGTTGGAGTAGCATGGGTGTGAGCTCTCCTTTGAAGGACTTGTAGAATTCCACTGTAAAACCATCTGGTCCTGGATTTTTCTTAGCTGGGAGGTCTCTTACTGCTGTTTCTATTTCAATGCTTGATATGGGCCTTTTAAGATGGTTTAACCCATCTTGGTTTAGTTTTGGCATGTAAATATTTGCTAGGAAAAGGTCCATTTCTGCCACGTTCTCTAACCTATTAGCATAAAGTTTTGAGAAGTATTCCCTTATAATGTTCTGAATCTTGGTTGTTTCTGTGGTGATGTTTCCATTCTCATCTTTGAGTTTATTTATTTGCGTGTGTTCTATTCTTTTTCTGATAAGATTTGTTAAGGGTCTGTCAATTTTGTTAGTTTTTTCGAAGAACCTACTCTTTGTTTTGTTGATTCTTTCTGTAGTTTTTTTGGATTCTAATTCATTTAAGTCTGATTTAATTTTAATTTTTTCTTTCCATCTACTGGATTGGGGTTTAGCTTGCTCCTCTTTCAAGGAGGTTCAGATGTCTCATTAAATTGTTGGTTTCATATGTCTCCAATTTGTTGATGTAGTAACTCAGTGCTCTAAACTTGCCCCTGAGTACTGCCTTTGCTGTGTCCTAGAGGTGCTGGTAATTTGGGTGCTCATTTTTCTTGAATATTATGAATATTTGAATTTCCTTTCTAATCTCTTCTAATCTCTTCCATGACTCATTACTCAGCAGTGTGTTGTTCAGCTTCCGTGTATTACAGGACTTTCTTTGTTGGCTTTTGGTGTTGAGTTCTAATTTTATTCCCTTGTGATCAGAGAGAATGCAAGGTATAACTTCAATATTTCTGAATTTGGACCAGTTTGCTTTGTGGCCTATAATATAGTCTATTTTAGAAAACGTTGCCGGTGCTGCTGAGAAAAACATGTATTCTGATGATGCTGGGTGAAATATTCGGTAGATGTCTGTTACATCTAGTTGATCTATGAAGTTGTTTAGATTTGCGATTTCTCTGTTGAGTTTTTGCCGTGTTGATCTACCTAGTGGGAAAGTGGTGTGCTAAAATCGCCAACAATTAATGTCTTTGGATCTATGTGGGATTTGAGGGAAAGTAGTGTTTCTTGGATAAATTTGGGTGCTCCATTGTTTGGCGAATAGATATTTAGAATTGTGATATCCTTCTGAAGGAGAAATCCCTTAATTAGTATGGAGCGACCTTCTTTATCTCTTCTCATGAACTTTAATTTGAAGTCTATTTTATCTTATATTAGGATTGCAACTTCTGCCTGTTTATGCTGGCCGTTTGCTTGGTAGATTTTATTCCATCTTTTCACATTGAAAATGTGTTTGTTTTTATGGGCAAGATGTGACTACTCTAGGCAGCAGATAGAAGGATCTTGCTTTTAATCCAACTAGACAGTCTATGTCGCTTAATTGGAGAGTTAAGTCCGATAATGTTGAGAGAGAGGAGTGAGAGGTATTTGGGAGTTCCTGCCATTTAATCCACCTTCTTGGGGGCTGGAGCTACTGGATTCTCTCGATGGTTCTTGGATTCTCAGTTTAGGTGCGGTTTCTTGGCCTTTATTTTGGTCTTGTTTATTTTCTATGTGTAGGACCTCTTTAAGAATCTTTTGTACGGCTGGTTTTGTGGAGATATATTGTTTCAATTTTTCTTTGCAATGGAAGGTTTTTATTTGACCTTCAGTTAAGAAGGAGAGTTTAGCTGGGTACAGTATTCTTGGATGATAGTTGTTTGTCTTTATGGCATGGCATACATCATTCCAGGCTCTTTTTGCTTTGGTTGTCTCTGCTGAGAAATCTGAGGTGATTCTAATTGGTTTCCCTTTATAAGTGATTGATCTTTTCTCTTTGACAGCTTTAAGGATCTTTTCCTTGGTCTGAATTGATCCTGTGTGGATTATAATGTGACAGTGGGATGTCCTTTTCTGGTCTGGTCTATTTGGAGTTCTCAAAGCTTCTTGTACTTGAATAGGCCTATCTTTTTGCATGTTTTGGAAGCTTTCTGCTAGGATCCTGTTAAACAAATTTCCCAACCATTAACTTCTGTTTCTAGGTGATCCTCTACACCCATTATCCTCAGATTAGGCCTTCTGATGTTGTCTTCCAAGTGCTGAATAGATCTATCATATTTCTTGGATTTGTCTTGGATGGTTGTATGTTCTTTCTCTATAATATCTAGGCTGTCTTCAATCCCCTAGATTTGATCTTCTGCATGGTCTAACCTGCTGTCAAGTCTTTCTACTTTGATTTTTATGTCTTTTCCTTCTAATTGGCCAGCTTTGATGGCTTCAAATTCCTTGTTGAAGCTTTGTTTTAGATCTTGTATGATCTTCTTTACTTCCTTAATTTGGTATTCAGTGTTTATTCTCAAATCACTTAGTTGATTGGTTATGGTTTCCTTGGACACCCATTCCTTCTGTTGGGTTCCATTCCACATTCCCTTTGTGGTCTCTCTGACTTTCTTAAGCTCTTTGTTAATGGATCCCATGAATTCCTTTATTAATCTTTGTGTATTCTCATCATGCTCTCTCAATTCCTGTATTACTTTTTGCTTAGCTTCCTCACGTTCACACAATTCCTGTAGTTTTCTTTGAGTGTTCTCAGCCTGCTCACGCCATTCCTGCCTTTCTCTTTGTGTGTTCTCAAGCTGCTCGCCCAATTCCTATATCAGAAATTTTAAATTCATACATATGCATACATATTTACACTTTGAGTAATAAAATTTCAACTGGTATTATCTGCATCTTTCAATTTACCTCTCTCCTACCCATTTACCGACACATTGATTTCTGTTTAGTCTTCGGAAAACACTGCTCTCTCATATAAGTACACAAAATTGCAAAACAAAAAGTACAAAAAATACGTTATCATAAATACAAAAGTAGTTTAATCCCTACCATAATAATTTGGAGAAAACATGCATTAAATTAATGACATTGAATACTGCTCAAGAAAGGGAGTCTAGGAGAATGTAGATTTGTGTGTGTGTGTGTGTGTGTGTGTGTGTGTGTTTTCCATGAGAAAATATCTGTCATCATACTCAATAAAATACAAAATTCATCTCTGAAAAAGACACACACTGAAAGCATGGTGCATTCCACACATGTATGTAAATGGAGAGCCTATGTGTAAAAAAGCAGCCTATGCAGAAAAATCTGAGATATTTCTCCAATTAAGAAGTCAAAATCCAGAAGTGGAGATGGGGCTCAAGTGCTAGAGTGTCAGCTTTAAGCAAAAAGACAAAGCAAGATTTATAGGTCTAATTCCAGAAAATGTTCTCATAATTAGCAAATAGGAAAAGTAGTTTGATTATCCCTCACTCTTTTACCAGTTGTGTGTCTCAAAATGAATCCTGGGCGTTGTCTCTGAGCCCTTCAGTTCAAGACGAACAGTCTACCACTTGAGCCACAGCACCACATGGGGTCTTTTGGTGGCTCGTTGGAAATAAGAGTCTAAGAGGCTTTCCTTGCCTAGGCTGTCTTTGAAGTGTGGTCTTCAGAATGAATGCATACACAACATAACCATGGGAATAGGTCCTCATTCATGTCAGCACAGTTATATCTGTCACCATGTTCAGTAAAATTCACAATACTTCCATGAATTAGACACAAAATAAGGTGAAGGAGTGCACTGAACGCCAGATGCTGTCAATACATGTATGTCAATATTTATCCTATGTTTCAAGGATGAATCTATGCTTATCCTGGCCCTCCCTGGGGCTCGATGTCAGGTCCTGGGAATGGCCTACCTCCTCATTTGCTCATAGGCTGGTGTTCTCTCCTTGACCCTTTCTCCAATTGGCCTGCTGGGTTCTGAGTTCAAATCCCAACAGTACCGAAACATGAATCCTGATATGAGAAGCTCATCGATTCACCTGCTTTCCTGTCCTGTGAAAGTCCTAGGTCTCAGCTAGGATGGAGAAGGCCTAGCAACTCCATGGACACGGGAATAGGTTGCCATCCATATCATTACAGTTATATCTTCAGATGGCAACCTCCTGAAAATCTAGGGTTCCAGGTTTGAACCACCGGCATCTGGCCTATTTTTTTTGCCAGTCCTAGGGCTTGATCTTAGGGTCTGCGTACTGTCTCTGAGCTTCTTTTATCTCAAGGCTATTGCTCTACCACTTGAGCCACTCTACAGCTCCTGAATTTTTCTGAGTTTGTGACACTGAGGATTCAAACCCTGGCATACATACTTGTTGAGCAAGCTCTCTGCCACTAAGCCACATTCCCAGCCCCACTCTCACAATTTTATCCCATAACTTGCCTATCCTCAAGAAAAGGCTTCTGAGTGTATATCATCCAAAGAAATCCCTATAGGAATTTGTCCAAAGATAAATGACAAAGCTTATCCTGGGGATTGACTCTATACATGTGATGTCTGTGACAAATGCCTCCATTAAATTATGTATTATGCTTCAACATTTAATAAAGTATTAATGAAAAACGAGTCAATGACCTAATTTATTGTGTATAATTTTATAATAGATGTACAAAACATAATAAATATTATGTGTATAATAATACTAAATACAATAAACCATAAAATGAATAAAATAATACAAAATAAATAATAATATACATAATAAACATGCATATGTACATATATATCATATATTACACATGTATAGAAATATTTTTTACATTGCAGAGCCTTAATACAGGCCGTGGGAACTCTAGCTTGAATTTCTTTTCTTCAAGAACAGTGAACTTCCCCTTCACCAATGGTGTGAAAGAGTTAGCTGGACAGTGAGCTCAAATATCATCAATGGCAGGAATATTGGCCCCAGTTCCAAGGCAGTGACTTAATATTTTTAATGGAAGCAGTTATCTGCCAAGATTTTATTTTCATTAACAATGATCTATTTGTTCCATTATATAAATTTAACATATTGTTTTTTTCACAGTAGATTAATATTTATAGAATTTCTTTCCTTTGGAGACCAGGTTCTGCAGTGTAGAACAGGCTTTCCTCGCCTCCTTATTTTCCTGTGTCAGTTTCCTGAGTATTGGCTGGCATTACCATGTGGTAGCATAGTACCATGTCCAGCTATATTATTTATATTTTGCACAGTAGAATATTACTGTGAACAGCTTTAAGCCATATATCTTCATGAGTATGAATGAATTTCTTGCGAAAATGTTATAAATAGAGTTATTGAGTGAAGCAAATTATAGTAGGCATGCATGTAATCCCAACATCCAGGAAGATTGTTAGTTTAAGAGCAGCCTGAGTTACACAACAAGTCCCTTTTAAAACAAAAAAAACAACCAACAACTGGTAAGCTTGGAAGAGGGAAAGTATTGTTAAGTGGGGTGATAGGAACATACAAAATTGGTGTGTGTGTGTGTGTGTGTGTGTGTGTGTGTGTGTGTGTGTGTGCTTGTGCAGGTCCTAGGGCTTGAACTCAGGGCCTGGACACTGTTCCTGAGGCTTATCCTCCAGTCTAGCACTCTAACACTTGAACCAAACTCCACCTCAAGCTTCTTTAGAGGTCATTGGAGATGAGTCTGATCCACATTCCTATCCAGGCTTAGAAACTTGATTCTCTTTTTTCCGCCTCTTTTGTAAGTAGGATTACAGGCATGTTGTATTACTGTTAAGTAATATAGTAAATATCATGATAGTTTATACACCTTCCAGCAGTTTTTGAGTGTTGCACACACACCTAAGATAAGAACTGCTCCATGTTTGATGACATCCAGATCTCATAATCCCGTGAGATAAGTATTGTTATGCTAACTTTACCTGAGAAGAATTTGAGATCCAGAGAGTTTAGTTAATTTTGAGTCCCCAGCTACTATACAGTGGAGCCTGTATTCAAGGCCAAGTAGTTCTGATAATTTCAGAAAACATGGAGTCATCATGCAGTCTAGTCAACATGTGTTCTAGCAAGTATTGCTATTTGCAAGTACAGTTCTGTGCCTGACAGATTACCTTTCTCTGTCTTTAACTGTTTGCACCCCCTTCCATTAACTAGGGACAGCACAAATGATGAGAAGAGCCATTTTTGAACGGCAAATTGATAATGGGGATTGACCTTGTTATCACATATATATTAATCTGATCTTCCACTTGAGTTATGCCTCCAGCAATATATTTCTGGTTTTTCTTTTGTATTATTATTATAAAGGCGAGTTACACAGATGTTACAGTCATATGTCAGGTATGGATATATATCTTTTTTGAAAGGTCACCCCTTCTCTTGCTCCTCAATTTTTCTCTCACTGGTTTGGTTTTATTAACTTTCTTCTTCTTCTTCTCCTTCTCCTTCTCCTTCTCCTTCTCCTTCTTCTTCCTCTTCCTCTTCTTCCTCTTCTTCCTCTTCTTCCTCTTCTTCTTCTTCTTCTTCTTCTTCTTCTTCTTCTTCTTCTTCTTCTTCTTCTTCTTCTTCTTCTTCTTCTTCTTCTTCTTCTTCTTCTTCTTCTTCTTCTTCTTCTTCTTCTTCTTCTTCTTCTTCTTCTTCTCTTTCTTCTTCTTCTTCTTCCTCCTCCTCCTCCTCCTCCTCCTCCTCCTCCTCCTCCTCCTCCTCCTCCTCCTCCTCCTCCTCCTCCTCCTTCTTCTTCTTCTTCTCTTTCTTCTTCTCTTTCTTCTTCTTCCTCCTCCTCCTCCTCCTCCTTCTATTATTATTATTATTACCATTATTATTATTGTGCTGTAGAAAGTTTAGTTCGATTCGTTTGGTAATGGTTACATTTCTTTTGTCTTTGTATTTGTTTTAGTCAATAATGAAGCTGGAACCCAGGACCTGGAAACTGTCTCTGAGCTCTTTTGCTGAGGAATGGCACTCATATTGAGCCACAGATTTAATTCCCTGAGTGCATTTCTTTTTGGACAATGTTACCCTTTCCCTTCATCTCTTCCAGTTTTCCCGTCCTTCCCCACAAACAAGTTGCATAGGTCATTTTCAACATAGTACCAGTTGAATAGCACTGTTGAACATGTTCATCCTTTGTCTCTCCTTTTCTATGATGCCTTTAACTTCTCAAAGAGAGGTAAATTTTTAAAAAATGTCAAAAATGAAAAAAAAGAAAGAAAAATACCATCTTGTTTCTGTTTCCTGTTCACTGGTTATTTTTGAGATAGGGTTTGTGTGTGTGTGTGTGTGTGTGTGTGTGTGTGTGTGTGTGTGAGTGTGTGTATGTGAATACTGGGGCTTGAACTCAGGGAGCTGACCTTTAGCTTCTTTACTCAAGGGTAAGTCTACGACTTGAACCAAATTTCCACTACTTCATTTTGAATAGTAAATTGGAGATCAAGGTTTCACATGTTTTTTCCTACCTATTCTAGCTCCAATTCACTTTCCTCAGATCTCAGATTTCTAAATAGCGAGAGTTACAAGTGTGATCCACTGGTGGTGTGATGCCTACCTTCTTTTTGTTAAGTAGTTGAAATGTAAAAGACAGTTGAACCCATAGTAAAAATGAAATCAATTTAACTTTGCCAACTTCATTAAATTTTAATATTTTGTCACATTAGATATGTACAGGAAAATATTTTTGTAAATTCTCCTGCAATTTGGTTTTCATCTGTTTTTTCCTCATGATGAACTTGATTTTATAGCTTTTTATCTACTAAATATTGATGAGAATATGTCCAGAAGGCATTACTGACCCTTTTGTTGGCTTTCATAAGGAAATGGTGCAAGCTAACACTTGTGATAAATTTGTGTGCAGGATCCCGATGATATATCCACATTCTTAACCAGAAGACAGTAGTGCCTGTTACAGATCATCTAGATCTGACAAAACCCTGACTGAGGCCTTGTTAACATCTTCCTGTAGGTCCTCTTAAAGTGTAATCCTGACACTTCAGTGACCATGAGCGAGCCCTGCTGGATGTTCTCAGGACACAGAAAAGGTTATCAGTCAGGTGTGGCACCTACAGTGTGATGAGAGATTGTTTACTGCTTCCTATGATGGAACGGCACAGGAAATGTTAAATCCATAAGCTGTCATCAGTCCCGAGGGCTCCTCATTGAGCATTCGATTCTAAGATTTAAGGAGAAATCAAACTCTTTCTTCCTTGTACCAGTTGTGGACCTGTTTTTCTTCTGCTGCTGTCATATTCTGTGGAAAGAGCTTCATAAGCCATTTTGCTTATTCTAGGCCCTACGGATAAGTCTGGCTCTTGTACTTAGACAAAAAGAAATCTGGTGATAAAAAATAGCAAACAACATTTTTTTCTAGTCTAGTTATTACCCAAATATGTTTTCAAATTCTACAAATAATTCTTATTAGTAAGAGGCACTAAATTAGCAGTCAATTTCTCAAACTCTTTGGTTCCTCAGTAAGCTGTGTGAGAGAAAGCACAGCGAGTGTTAGGCATCCTCCAGCCTAACTTCTTGGCCAGGGAGAAGTGTCTATATGATAGGCCTCCAAATTGAACAAAGAATACTTCTTATACTTCAGATTACATGTCCAAGCTATACATAGCAAAGAAAGCTAAGGAAAAGACATTAATCTGACTTGGGAACAATGCAGATCACAAACATGAATTCTAAGTAAATAGAAATGAAAAGAAATTTTCCTTTATTCATATAATACAATTAAAATAGCTACTTTTCTCATTATCACTTAATTGTGGTTATAGGTACTTAGTACTAGCTTCTTGAAAGTCCTCAAAAACTCTTTGACATGAACTCAGAAGTAATGTGGTTATCATATCAGCTTGAGATTTTATGAAAAAAACTTTTTTAATTTTTATGTTTAATTTTTATGTTTTATTATAAAGCTGCTGTACAGAGGGGTTACATTTACATAAGTAAGTTACATTTCTCATTGAACATTGTTACCCACTACAGAGTTTTTCTCCCTCTGTCCCTTCCCTCCACCCCCCCACCATTACATTGTAAATTTAATTTCTCCCATACTGTCCTGTGAATATCATCGTTGCAATGGTTCAGCTTTTGTACTTCTTTCAGCATTTGTGATTTCCCTTCCCTTCCCCCAATCAGATAAATGCATATACAGGATGCAGGGTACCAGAATCAAAGACAGGAATTGCCATGGATAAAACCGATAGGAAAAGCAAAATGACATAAAGTAAGAAGAAAGCAGTACATTGAAAGTAAGAAAAGCAGTACATTGGCTACATCAAGCTTGACAACTAAACAACCGATGACTTGCTGTTTCTATGTCTTGCTGTTCATTTCATTTAGCATCAGTTGGTATGGTCATATATATGCTCATAACTCGAACTATTATGGTCCACTTTCAGGAGTAACAGGCTAATGCTAAACATTGCAAATGACAGAAATCATAGAGTTCATGTTTCTTTGGGCCTGGCTTGCTTCACTTAATATGATTTTTTTCAAGTCTTTCCATTTTCTTACAAAAGGGACGCTGTCATGCTTTCTGATAGAAGCATAAAATTCCATTATGTAAATATACCACATTTTCTTGATCCATTCATCTATTGAGAGGCAATTGGGTTGGATCTGTAACTTACCTATGGTAAACAATGCTGTAATGTACATAGTTGTTCTGGTAGCTTATTGTGCCCTAGTTTGAGATCATTTGGATAAATACAGAGGACTGGGATTGTTGGATCTCTAGTAGGCAGACAAGCCCACCTAGTCGTCCAGAGTTACAGAGCCCACCACAACAAAGTTGTTAACTAGGAAGCAATTTTATTGAGAAGGTTCCTACACTGACCTGTCAGGGCCCCAGCACAGGCTCGGAAGCTGATAATACCACCCCTAGCAGCCCATGTACTTTGGTTTTTAACGGCAAAATTGATGAAGTCAAGCCTGGTCACGCAGGGTGACCAATGAGATTGTTACACACACAAAAGATTGCACAGTCATACTAGACCACACACAGGTGGTCAATGAGGTTATAGTTTGTCACATAATGGCTGTTTAAACCAGCCTATCACTTTTGGTTTAAATGACTCTCAAAGTCAGTGGGTAAGACGAAGCACACACAAAAGGCAGAGTTTATGGTAATCATACACAAAGGAGGAGTTTAGTGGAGTTTACCATAAGCACGTGAAATATGTGGAGATATTTCCAGTAGGAGCCAGATTACAACCTATCTGTTTTATTGGTCAGTCTGTATCAGAACAATCAAGGTGGGTTAGATTGTAAAGGGGGGCGGGGAGGGGAGCATAAGGGCATTCTTTACATTCCAAGAACTGGGCTGCTTGGAGCCAAGGTCTAGTAAACCTGTTTTTAAAGTTTGTTTTTTTTTTTTCTTCTCTTAAATACCTAAAGCAAAAGCAAAGCCTGGAAAGAAACTGTAACAGTTCAGGTTTCCTCTCAGGGCCTATTTCAGATCTTAGGGGAGCTCTATGTTTAGTCTTTTGAGGAACCTCCATACTGCCTTCCAGAGTGGTTTAACCAGCTTACATTTCTACCATCAGTGTAGTAGTGTTCCCATTTAGCCATATCAACCGCCGCATCTGTTATTGTTTGTTCTCTTGATAATGGCCATTCTAACTGGGGTGAGTGGAATCTAAATGTGGTTTTGGTTTTGATTTGCATTTCTTTCATGACCAGTGATGCTGAGCATCCCCCTTCTCTTTCTGAGAAGCCACACTATTTCAGGTTTGTAGTGACTCAACAGAGGCATAGAAACTTGTAATATTGTATGCTTTTTGTTGTACATTCACTTCACTTGGAGCTTCCAATGACTCCTATAACACATAGCAAAAGTTTATATTATTTCCCTTTATTATTTCCCTTACTGCAAACAAAACACCTATTTTCAAAAAGCATAGAAAAACTCCCTGTGTCATGGGTCTCAGTGAATTCTAAGGAAGATTCTTTACTGGGAAATTTTATTTGGTTGCTTGTTCGTTACATAGCTTAAACACATGTTGAATTTGGGGTTTCCCCACCAAATCTTCAACAAACCAGAAACTATGTTGCCTCATTGGATTTTGCCTCAAAAGTTACAAAATATTTTGACATATTTTTGATTTGGTGTTTTGGAAGTTTTTGGCTTTTGAGATAGAATCAGGCTTGAACTGAGGGTCTGGAGCTCTTGCTTAGATTATTTTACTCAATGCTGTGACTATGACACTCGAACCACCTCTCCACTTCTGGCTTTTTGCTACTTAATTGAAGATGAGAATATTGAGAATTTATTAGCTTGGGTTGGCATCAAACTGTGATTCTCAGATCCCACACTCCTGAGCAGCTAAAATTACAAGAATAAGCCAGAACCTAGATATATTGAGCTCCCTATGAAACTTAAACAAGGACACATAATTCTGAAGCATGTATGAATGGTTATGTACTTCAAAATTAGTTAGAAAAATATATCCTTAAAAAAAGAAAAATATAGCCCTTTATGTGTGTGTGTGTGTGTGTGTGTGTGTGTGTGTGTGTGTGTGTGTGTGTGTGTGAATGTGCTAAGGAAAATGAGGATGTATCTACTGATTTTGAGGAAAGAGTTCACCTAGGGCTTTTCACAGACTGAGCTACGCTGTACACAATGCTTGAGACTAAAGGTGAGATAAATGATGCCATCATCCCATTCATCTACATCCCTTGCTAACATAAGCATATACTGTGGTGTTGTCATGAGTATTTTGTATATGAGAGCCAGTACTGGGGCTTGAATTCAGGGCCTGGATTTTGTCCCTTAGCTTTTGCACTCTACCATTTGAAGCATAACTCAGCTTTCTTCATTACTGTTTAATTGGTAGTAAGAGTCTTTTTTGCTCAGTTGGCTTTGAACTGAGTTTCTCATATCACAGGTTTCTGAGTAGTTAGTTTTCCAGGCCTGAGCTTCCAGTGCCTAGCTTTTGATTATTACTTTCACAAGATACATGTTCACACACATTCCTCTCATTCAAAAACCTCACTGTTCAGGCTGATTGACAAGTTGTGAGGAAAGATGGTTGAATGGATAAGTTACCAAATAGGCCTCTAGCCCCATTAACATCATTCTGGTCAGTAACTTACCTTTCAGTGAGTGAGTACATATTTCCACTTTCATTCTGACTTTTTAAACAGGACATCATGAAATGTTTTGATACACCTTTTAAATATTATCTCCCAAACAGAGGATATTATTTGAATTTATTTGATAATATTTCAGATGGGGGTGGTCTTGTGTTTGGATGTCTATGGGCAGAAGCCTTCCAACTGGGCTTCAGGCCCAGAGCTGATGCTTCTGTCTGCTGGTTGCAGAGAGGAAGGTTTTCTTCCTGGTCAGGCTTTGAATTGAGATCCTTTCATCCTAGACTTCGAAGTAGCTAGGATAACAAGCATAAACCACCAACTGTCTTGTTTTAGAAGCATTAATTGTTTTTCATTCATTGCTTCTTTTCCTGGAGAGTTGATCTAGACAGGCTGCTTGTACCTCATGACGAGGTGATTTAAATAATACCCTTTGCCTCTGGCATTTCTGAAACTCATTTCCTCAGTTCTAGGCAAATGAATTTGTTCTAAAGCCATTAGCATTTTCCTTCTGAGATGTTAGGTCGCTTATTTAAATCTCTTATCCTTTCCTTTGGCAAAACAATCAGGATGTTTTGTAAAACCCTACTTCTTGAGAATATTATATTTAAAAGTTATCATGTGCACACTTTCATACAGTCTCTCCTTTTATAAACATATGTTACATGATTGGGTGGAAGAATGATGACTATTGAATTAATTTGATAACCACTCTAGAATTGTTAAGCCTTAATGCTTATTAAATCAAAGGATGATTAAAATACTCAGAATAGTGCATTGTGGCTACTATTCATTTGATGTATGTGGAAAATGATCAGAATTCTTGTGATTAATGAAATATATCTTCAAATTTCCAGTGGTAGACTGCTATGCTAACTGGGAGGAGACAGTGGTGATGCTGGTAATGAAGTAAAATATCCGGGAAGAGCATTTGCTAAGGATAAAATTTCCAAGGCTCATACCAAATATATTGAATTAGAATGCTAAGTGATGAATGACAGCACCAAATTTTGTTTATTGGGTTCTTTGTTTTGTGAAGTCCTGGGATTTGGACCTAGGGCCCGGGTCCTGTCCCTTAGTTATCTCCTCAAGGCTAGTGCAATACCAGTTGAACCACAGCTTCATGTCCATATTTTGGGTGGTTAATTGGAGATCAGTCTTACCAAATTCCCTCTTTGGGCTTGCTTTAAACCTGATCCTCAGATATCAGCTTCCTGAGTAACTAGGATTCCAGTTGTGAGCCACCTGAGCCCAGCTAGAATCACATTTTAAAAGTATTCTTTACTGAATCAGATGTGTCTGACTACTATTTTAGCACTTTGTTTCCAGTGGGACAGATTTAAACTAAATTCAGAACTTTTCTTCTTGTTACTGACAGCATCCAATATCTATCTAATTTATTCCTATCTTCATTTCTGATCTTTTTCTTCTTTGAACTTTTCCATTCTTATTTCACAAGCAAGCATGTTAGTGCTGTTTTCCTTTTCTGAGGCAAGTCATCTCCATTCCCATCAATGGGGGATGTACTTACTGTTCTTACTGCTTGGAATACCTGCTCCTAGATAATTGCCTGGATGATGGCTCTCATATCAACATCCCTCATCAATGTGAAGTTGTTGCCACAAAATCATCAATTTCATGTCTCTGATTTATAGAAATTAACATTAAGATTTCTGGTTTTCTTTCCAGCATGAAATTAGTGAGGAGAGAGCCACATTCACTTCTGTTTCTCCAACACCTGTAATAGTGCCTAGTCCTTAGTGCTCAGGAGCCTTACATGGAGATCAGCCTTCTCCAACTCAATTGATCCTAGCTTCTGGTCAGGAGAGCTCTTCAGGCTGAAGTTTGGTGGCCAGTAGTCATTCTCTCTCATTCTTTGTGCCTTTTGGTGTTGTTGAATCCATTTCAGGGCCAAATCAGTGCCTGACACCTATTTCCTGCTATGGCAAAGGTGGCTGTGCCATCATAGAAATTATGGCCATTGTATTGTTAAGCTGTGTGAGGACACTCACCCCCACACAATTTGCCAGGAGTACATTCAACAATTCAGCAACCAAACTATCACCAGTTCCTGATCAACTCAGAGTATGTGTCCATTTTCTTTAAAGAAAAAAAAGAAAAATTCAAGACATGCCTTTGATGATTTGTCATTGATTTACTGAAACAGAGTATATAATTTTTTGTATTAGTATGTCTTTGACCATCTCTCTTGAGCCCTTGCCATATTTCTGTGTTTGCAGCTTGGGAACGGAAATAAGTTTTAATTCAATGTAGTCAGAGTCTATAGTTCAGAAGGCTCTTTTTTAGAACCTTTTGGAGGGAATACCAACTTTCCATTTGATGTTCTACAGGTGGCCATCTTGGTACAGGTACTGAGTAGACTGTCATAAGATCAGAGAATTGTAGTGATTTCTACTTACTTTCCTCTGGGGGCAGGGAGTGTGATCCCACTGCATATGTGTCTCTTTGCTACACTGAAGGGCCCAGGCCCCCTCTGAAAATCTACGGCTTGGGGTAAGAAAAGATAGAAGTCAGAACACAGCTTCTCACATCACTAGGATTACAGGCCTGAGTTTCATTGACTCAACTTTTGTATACATATTGTAGTCAATTTCATAATACTCACTTTCATTATATTCACTTCATAGACAGATATATACAAATATATGTATATAATTATTCATCTATTTATAACAAGTGTTATATCTAGAAACACACGTATATATATTCATATAACTATAATCAAATTATATCACTTCTTTCCCCAATAATATTTACACTAATGTTTTATGCAAAAAAATACTAAAGACTAAAAAGTTAAATGCCCTTGTAATTTGAAAAATCATATTCAATCTTATATATTATATAAAATAATATATATTACATAAAGAATATAACATAGTTACATAAAACTGATTTAATTGTGGAGTTTTTTCTTCCTGATTTTGCATTTGTTCACATCTGTAAGCCTTCTTTCTTCTATTGATGATGGTTTATACTTTCCAGTATATATATCTCCTATATATTTTGTCAAATATTTTCAGCACTATGTAGACTTTTTATATTTTTGGAGCCAAATTTTTCTTCCATATTTGCCCAAAGCACAATGAAGATGTATACAGATTGGAACTAACTGTTGGAAGCGTGTCCCACATACCACTATAAGTGTTGTGGCATTTATACCAATTGACAGATTAACTTTCTAGGACATCTGATCTGCTATGTCCTAGACCTTTTGTAGCCACCTTATCACCCCATGCTGGCATGGCCTGGCTTCATTGCTACTCCCTGTGCATTTAAATGTTCCCATTATATCCAGTAGGATCTCTTGTACAGCCTCCTGTCACTCTGCTTCAGATTGTAAGTTTAAAAGGAAATATATCAAGAATTATAGAATATGTCAAAAAACATTGACATTTTAATAGAGTTCGAAAAAGAAATAGAATGAACCTTTTACGACAATCAGGACAAAAAGAAAAAGAAGGATTTTCTTCTGAAGGGGAGAAGGAATCTCGAAATCTAGATTGGTTTCTAAGTTGTCTTCAGGCAGAAATTCTGCCTCAGAGTCCTCAAAGGGACTTCCTCATTAAAGACAGGATTTTCTTCCTGAGCCCAGGTAGGGACAAATTCTAATTTCTCAATTGGAAATTGGATTCCCTGCAAGAGGACAGATTGGTCTGGGTATTCTGTGAGGGAAGATTCCCTGACCTCATCTGAATCTAGATTTTGGACCTCACTTATTGGTTTTTCTCAGCATAGACTGGGGTCATTTTCCATTAGCATACATTTACCCTGAACACCATGACGTGTTTTTTTTTTTTTTTTTACTGGTTTGGAGCTGATCTAGCTGGATTGTGAACATCAATCGGAAACATTCTGCATCATCTTCTTCCTTGGTGGTATGTGTCAATACACCTGCATAGCATGTGGGGTTCAAAACCAGTGGATTGTCCACAGGACTCAAAATCTACTTGGGCCTTTCTTCAAATTGAAGAAAAAAAAACCTCTACCTTCACATGCTTTCTGGAGATCAGTGATGGATTTTGATCTCCATCAGTCACTATAGACGATATCACTGATGGGTTCTTTGTCTGGAGTTATGCAGGAGCCTCTCTATGGTGATGCAAACCTGAGAATGGAAATGGGTACAGGAGTCTTAGAGTAGACCCTAGAAGTTAAGGTGTGACTAAACTCCCATGAGTATCGAATGGGAGAAACTGTAGAATTTGAGTTTGGACTGAACACTGATGAGAAGGTAGGGTGTTTTAAACGAGTGGCTACTTCTAAGTTCTTTCAAAAGGAAAACAGTTATTACCTGGCATAGAATATCCATAAAATGACATTTTTGCCAAACTGGGGAGTACTAAGGGCTCTTGGCTAATGAGGCCCATCCCTAGAGATGCAGGTTCCATACCTACTCATGAGCTTGAGGCATCTAAACAAGCACTTCTTCCACTTTTTCTTGGTCATGGGTCATGGGTTCCTCCAGCTAGTCCAGAAGAATGTGTAAGCAGAAGAGCAGGTCTGAAGAGGGCATGTTGAGCTTGACATACTGTAAAAGTTCTTTCAGGGTGTCATGGACTTGAGCTCATAGAAATCATCAGGGTAGAAGTCCATCCACATAGGGAGGATGGAACAGACATTGCTGTGGGAAGATTGGTGACAAGGAAAATGAGAGCCCACCCTCCCCATTCTGAGTCTTGTACTATACACAGCCCTCCCTGTCATCCCTGAGAGTCCAAAACCGCAAGCACATCCACAACTATGTAATCTGCTATCCTCTGAACTGCCAAGCCTCAATCTTCTAGTGAAAATCAAAACTGGTGAGCAAAGAAGAAAGTTGACTTTGATTCAGAAACCTCAAACATAGCAAGTTTTCAAGGACAAAACTTCTCTTTATGCAAACTTCCACTTACTTTTTCACTTGTTCATCTTCCTCCCAGTTACGGTAGAAGGATCAGTACCAATGGGAGGAGAGTAGGAAGTTAACTCTATGCTTCTCATTTTCTGAATTTACATGACACACATGGGACTGGCAATGTCCCACATGGTAATGTAAACATGACAGACAAAAAGTAGTGTTATGTCTATACAATTTAATGGAAATTCTGTGAGGATGCTTATATGCATCTGTCCAGATACATACACAATGGATCCTGCCTCTAATCCTCCTAATCAGGAGAGTGAGACCTGAGGATCACAGTTTGAAAAATTCTAAAGACACTTATATTCAATTAACCAGCCAAACGCCAGAACTGGACCTTGGGCTCAATTGGTAGAGTGCTTCAAATCAGACAACACTCAGGCCCCAGATTCAAGTTCAAGTTGCATCTTTACTTATGTCTATATTCCTTCAAAGGCCTCCAAGGTGGTTATTTCCTAGGTGAGGGTGAATGTTGGGTGCCACTTGCTCATTCCTTTAATCCTAGTCTCTCAGCATGCAAATTGCTTAACTTCCACTAGCTTATGAGGCATATGAAATATTCTGGCAGCCCAGTAATAAAAAATTAAGCAGGGAGTGCACTTCTTTGTCTCAAGCCAAGTTCCTTTGATGAGAACCCAGTGAAACAGTCTCAGAGAGGTAGCAATTTTTCCAATACTCTTCCAGGGGGTCTCATCAGCCCTGGGTTTGTTGGTCATGGGGCTTGAACTCTGGGCTTCAGTGCTATCTCTCAGCCCTTCAGCTCAGGGAGAGCTCTCTTCCGCTTGAGCCACAGCACAACTTCCAGTTTTCTAGCGGTTTATTGGAGATAAGAGTCTCATGGACCTTCCTGCTCGGGTAGGCTCTGAACCGTGATCCTCAGATCTCAGCCGTTGACTGCAGTGCTCTAACAATTGTCCAAAGTTCCACTGCAAGCTTTTTAGTAGTGAACTGGAGAGGAGAGACTCATAAAATTTCCTGCTCAGGCCATCTGAACTAAATCTCATGTCTCAAACCCCTGATTAGCTAGTTATGATTATGAGCCTACAGAACCTGGTGATAAAGCATTGTTACTGGAGACAGTGGGGTTGAAAGTTTTAGTCCAACTTCACAACACTCTATATCATAAAACAGCAACAGTAAAACCCTATATCAAATTACAATAATAAGAAGTATTTAGAATACAATTTAGTGATATAGTCTGCTAGCAAAACTTTCAGGAAAACCTTGGTTTTAATGATTTAGCATCACAAAACCAAACAAATTGAGATAATTTCAGTAGATTCTACAAATTTTTAAATTACATCTTAATAATTTCAAAACATACAGGAAAACATTCATACTTATAAGGAAAATGTAAAAAAGTTAAAAGATGGCAGATTATGACATGGAAAATTCTACGCTGCAGAAAAATTATTGTCATGGTGAATATATGGTGGTATTGTCATGGTGAATATATGATAATGTTCTTCAGAGCAGCAATAGATAAATATATATTTACTACACATATTCTAACTCATCTGTCTCTATCAACTTCCAATCTTCTATGTACATTATCAATGTATTCATGTTTATGGTATACTCCAAAAAATAACTAGCAGAGTCAGGAATTTACCGAAATACATTAGCTTCAATGTTTTAGGAGATAAACGTGCTAATTATATTGACTATTCTGTATCTTAAACATGTAGTGTGTTATCATTGTATTTCTAAGTATATGAAAACACCATTTCAAAGTGAAACGGAATACAACAATGTTTTGAAGGCATATGTCTGTAAAGCTACCTATTTGGGGCTTCATTTCAAGACCAGTGTAGTTTTACCTGCAATAGTGCCCAACCTGTGGCTCTGCGTGATGGAATATGTCTATCATCCCAGGTCCATGGGGAGCTGAGTGCAGGAGGATTTCAATTCAATGTCATTCTAGGCAAGAACTTCCACATGGCTCCATCTCAACCAAAGAAGGTTCAATACTGGCCAGCACCTATCTCCCCCACCTAGGTGAAAACAAAAATAAGAGCTTTGTAGTATAAGAAACAAACAATATTAAAACAAGCCAACACACACCTAGTGTTTGTTTCTCATACCTGAAATCCTAAATATAGCTAGGACTATATATATGAACCAGAAGCACAAAGCAGTTCATCATATTAAAAATGACTATTTGAGTGTCTGCTTTGACTCCGAGGTCTTTGATCTATTTGGAGTTGATTGTGGTGCCGTGTGATATATAAGGATCTAGCTTTAGTTTTCTACAAGTGATTAATCAATTTTGCCAGCACCATTAAATAGAGGGTCATTCTTCCATTCTACTTTTTTAACTCCCTTATCGAAGATTAGATGGCTATATGCCTGTACATTCATTTCTGGGATTTCAATTCTATTCCATTGGTCCTGAGGGAGGTTCTTGTCTCACTACAAAGCTATTTTGATTACTATGGCATTTTAGTAGAGTTTGAAATTTGGTGTTGATATTTCTCCAGCACTGTTCTTTCTGTTAAGGATTGTTTTTGCTATTTTGGGTATTTTATTGTTCCATATGTATTTTTGGATTACCTCTTCTATTTCCTTGACGAATGAGGTTGGAATATTGATAGTTATCGCATTGAATTTGTAGATAGCCTTGGGAAGTATTCCCATTTTCACGATATTGATCCTTCCAATCTTGGAGCATAGCAGGTTTTTCCACTTTCTAAGTTATGTTTTGATTTCCTTTTTCATGGTTTTTAAAGTTTTCATCATAGAGGTCCTTCACATCTTTGGTTAAGTTAATTTCTAGGTATGTTTTTTTTGGGGGGGGCTATTACGAATGGAGTTGCTTTCCTGATTTCAGCGACGCTTTTCTCATTGTTGGCATACAGAAAAGCCATTGATTTTTGAGGGTTAAATTTATACCCTTCTACTTTGCCAAAGTTTTGAATCAGTTTGAGTAATTTGGGAGTGGAGTCCGTGAATAAGAGAAACAATAGGTCACCTTGGCATAGACCAATATATTTGTAAAAGAGACCCAGAAACACAACAAATAAAAAAATGTTTGGAGAAATGGGATTTCATGAAATTGCAGAGCTTCTGAAAGGCAAAGGAAAGAGTTATCAAGATCAATAGAAAGCCCATATACTGGGAGAAGATCTTCACTAGCCATACAACGGACAAGTGTCTCATATCTAAAATATACCTGATACCCAAAAAATCAAATCCCCCAAAAACAAATCCTCAAAGAAACAACTACCGAATAAATAAGGTGCCTAAGACTAAAGAGAAACTTCTCAGAAGAGGAAAGAAGGATGGCCAGTAGACACATGAAGATATGTTCAAAATCCCTAACCATAAAAGAAATACAAATCAAAACAACATCAAAACAACAACTACCTCGCCCCAGTTAGAATGGGTATAATCAAGAACTCTAATAACAATAGATGCTGTAGGGGATGTGGCAAAAATGGAACATTATTGCATTGTTGGTGGAAGTCTAAACTTGTTCAAAAACCTTGGAAAGCTGTATGCAGGTTCCTCAAAAGACTCCACACAAAGTTCTCCTATCACCCAGCAATGTCACTTTTGGGCATTTACCCAAATGGTCACAAACAAGACAATACTAATGTTACTAGCAAAACTATGTTTATTGCAGCATTGTTTACCATAGCTAAGATATTGAACCAACCTAGATACCCCTCAGTAGATGAATGGATCAAGAAAATATGGTCTATATACACAATGGAATTCTCTGCCTCAATCAGAAAGAATAACATTGCCTCATTTGTAAGGAAATGGAAAGCCTTGGAAAAAATTATGTTAAATGAAGTAAGCCAGGCCCAAAGAAACAGGTCCCATGGTTTCCCTTATTTTCAATAACTAGTATATGTCTGAGACAAGCAGAAAAGTTCAAATATGTTGATGATAGGTGAAATGAACGCCAAGATAAGGATTCAAATGTATTTTTTTCTTTCATGCCATTGTTTCTAACATATTTATAAGATGATTACTTTGTTGCTTTGTATGTCCCTCCCCCACGGTATAATCCCTGATTTCATTGTATTTGATGTTGGTATAATTTGTGGAAGGGAAGGGAAAAAACAAATTGTTTAAGTAGGGATACAGTTGGACCCATTGCAACCATGAGATATACAAGATATTATGGTGGAAAATGAACATTAAAACTTGCCCGGGGGAGGGGGATAAGTGTGGGTTGGGGTAGTGGGGAGGTGTGTGTGGGTGAGATAAGAAGGGATGGGAAGGGGAAACAAAGGAAGGGGCAACAATGCTTGATAAGAAATGTGCTCATTACTTTGCACATATAATTATAACCCCTCTCTATGGTATTTTCACACACACACACACACACACACACACACACACACACACACACACACACACACACACACAAACACCATTTCAAGCCAGGTGCCAGTGGCTCATACCTGCAATCCCAGGTACTCATAAAGCTGAGATCTGAGGATTGAAGTTCAAAGCCAGCCCATGAATAAAAGTCCCCATAAGACTCTTATCTCCAATTAACAACTCAAAAGCCAGAAGTGGCTCTGTGGCTCAATTGCTAGAGTGCTACCTAACTTGAGCGCAGAGTCTCAGGGACAGTGCCCAGGCCCTGAATTCAAGCCCCACAACAGACAAAAAATATAAATAAACATGTAAATGTCTGAATTTCTTGTGAAATGGTAACCTCACTGTACATACTTAAGTAACAATTACATTTAAAAAAGAATCAGAAATCCCTAAGCCATGGGTCATTATGATGTGCATCTACTTTCCAGAATTTCAAAGTCCCATCGTCTGAGCTGGTAGCACACAGGTTGTAGCCCAGGGTGATGAGAAAATATGAAGGCAGAGATCCTTTCAGATTGTCCCACTAACTCTTATTACTTTAAGCAAAAAACAAACAAAACAAAGGAAAGCAAACAAAATAGACTTTATGGTTAATTAAAGTGCTATTAAAGATTCCTGGCAGAATTACATTGTTAAATGATGAGTCAGTACATATGTTTTGTAGATACTGAACTCACATGTGTCACAAAAGTATCTATGGATTCATAACTAGAAAGTCTTAAGTATAAAGCATATTAATTAGGCGAGTTTCATTAAGTAGTCAATGAAGAAAACACCACACGGTATTCAGTCAGGTAAGTAGTTTATTTACTGAACTGCTGCCCATGCCATACATGGTATAAAGGCATGTACAAAAAATGGGGTGACCCAACCTCGGGCAAGGACGTATCTAGGTGAAGAACCGGATGAGGTGTGGCCAGGTCGGGGAAAATTCTGGCCACATTGGATCTAGATGGGACTTTAAGGCCTGGGACTCACCTCTGGTTACATTGAAAGTGTGACCAGAGGCTGATCCGGTTGTGAATTAGCAGGAGGGATAGGTGGCTGCCTCCAGGTGTGCCAAATACTTAGGTAACAAAGAGTGGAAACTTAGTCAAGAAGTGGGAAGGTGTGTGCAAAGGGTCTGCATGGCCTGGGGCAGACCTAATACACAATACAGGTAGTACCTCTACCATGTAATTCCTGACTCCAAAAAATTCATTCTCAATAATTTTCTTTCTTTCTATCCTTCTATTTCTTTCTTTCTTTCTCTCTTTCTTTCTTTCTTCCTTTTTTCTTTTTCTTACTTTCAAACTTACCAAATATTATAATATCAAATCACCTATATTAGGCAATGATTAACTCAAATTACCTGTAATCATTTATTTCCATAATATCATCTAGAGGTAGGCAGAACTGGAGCTCACAGCATTAACTAAAGTGGTAGAATTTGAGAGGATCACATTTCTGAATCAGTCTAGGAAGGAAAGTATCACCCATATCAACCTACTAGGTAGGGATTTTGGAATGCAATCATGATCCCTGCTTTTTGGGATGGGTGGAAAAATTGCTACTCTATGAGTACAGTAACTTAAACAAGAAAGGATTGGTGGAGTGAATACCTGTCTTGCAAACACAAAATGTAAACTCAAATCAACTTCCTAAAGATAAAATAAGAAAAGGAAACAAAGAACAACTCATACTGAGCATGTGTTTAATGTAAATATTTACACTAAATTACGGTAGTTATAAATGCCATCATTTATTTCTAGGGGCAAACACGTTTTGTTTCAAGCCTAAATGAAAAAATAACACACTATATATAAAACTTTGGTAAAACACAGGTCTAGCTTACAATGAGGAACACATAAGTTTGCATGCACAGTGGTGTTGCAGGGTTGATATACATAAATATACAAACATATATATACGTATATACATACATACATACATACATATATATACATACAGGTATGTATTTATACATCAAGTAACATAATAAATAAAAATAAAAAAATTACAATGAATAAATTTAGTTCACAGATACCTTTCCCAGAGTATTATTTTACCTGAACCAATTCATGTCTTAAAGTCTCCAATGCTATATCACTCTTACATGGTTGCTAATCCCTTTCAGCTTTTTTATGATATTGTTTTTTCTTTGTTTTTCAGATGAAAAAGCGTGGCAATGAACATACTTGTATGACATTCCTTTCTTTAGAAAATGAAAAGCATGTTGTATTAGCTGGCTCTTTATGTATCATCAAACTAATTTTTTATAATTTCAAGTACACATTGTCTTACACTTAGATCACACTCATTCTCTTCCAATAGTACTTATGGGAAGGAGAACATGAAGGATCATTTTGTTACTTTGGGAGCTTCTATCATTAATCACTGAAATAAATATTATGAAAATGAAACTCTGAAATTATTTAGAGAGATCACTTGAAAGTTACCTTTCTACACACTCATTCTACTCCCTCAACTAATTCATAGAATTTAAAATAAGTAATAATTTAGCTGTGTGACAGTGGCCCATGCCTCTAATCCTAGCTACTCAGGAGCTGAGATCTGAGAATGTTAGTTCAAAACTAGCCCTTGCAGGAAATCCGTGACATTCTTACCTCCAATTAACCACCAGAAAACAGGAAGTGGCACTGTGGCTCAAGTGGTAAAGTGATAGCCTTGATCTGAAGAGCTCAGGGACAATGCCTAGATCCAGAATTCAAGCCCCATAACCAAGAAAAAAAACCGGTCAAAATGTAATATTTTAAAGCTAATGTGCACATATACACAAAAATTATATAGAAATAAAACTGTAACAATCCCTGGACTGGCAAAGAAAAACAGATTAAAATGAAATTGCCTTCAATAATTCATTTAGACGATATATACTGACAGGGAAGCCTACTGGAACTCACATCACTAATTGAAGAGGTAAAATTTGAGAAGATCACAGTTCAGAACCAATGTGCAAGGAAAGTACTAAGAGTCTCATATCATCCTAAAGCCTGGCATGTTGGAATACATTTGTGATCCCAGCTACTTGGCAGACAGAAGTGAGGAACTTAGCCTCTGTTCAGACTTCAGCAAAATTGATAACCTATGAGCAAAGTAAATAAATCAAATAAGGATGTTCTAATGGTAGAATACGTGTTCAACAAACAAAATTTCTAAATTCATACTCATTTCCTAAAAGAGGAAATGAAAGAAAAAAAGAAAGAAAGAGAAAGACAGAAAGAAGAAAGACAGAAAGAAAGACAGACAGAAAGAAAGAAAGAAAGAAAGAAAGAAAGAAAGAAAGAAAGAAAGAAAGAAAGAAAGAAAGAAAGAAGGAAAGAAAGAAAGAAAGAGAAAGAAAGGAAGAAGAAAGACAGAAAGACAGAAGGACAGAAAGAAGGAAAGAAAGAAAGAAAGAAGGAAAGAAAGAAAGAAAGAGAAAGACAGAAAGAAGAAAGACAGAAAGAAAGGAAGAAAGAAAGAAAGAAAGGAAGAAAGAAAGAAAGAAAGAAAGAAAGAAAGAAAGAAAGAAAGAAAGAAAGAAAGAAAGAAAGAAAGAAAGAAAGAAAGAAAGAAAGAAAGGAAAAGGGGCAGGGAAGGTGGCTTAGTGGTAGAATGTTTGCCTTGTATGCATGAGGTCCTGGGTTCGATTTCTCAGCACAACATAAGCAAAAAAAAAAAAAAAAGCAGGAAGTGGCTCGGTGGCTCAATTGGGAGAGCACTAGCTTTGAGCTGTAGAACTGAGGGACAGCACCCAGGGCCAGAGTTCAGTCCCCACGACAGGACTCCCCACTCCCAAAAAGAAAAGAAAGAAAGAAGGGAGGAAAAAAGAAAGGGAAAAGGAGAGATATAAATAAAAACCTCAGCATGCGTTAGATGTCAATAATGACCCTTAATCATTTTAGCTATAAATGCCATCATTTAATTCTGGGCAGAGACATGTTGTATCACTCCTGAATAAACCATAGCATACAAAGCTTTGGTAAAATACCACATAAAAAGCTGTGGTAAAATACACGTCTGGCTTATTCTGTTGGACCAATAGGAGTGTATGTCTACTGTTGTTGCAGGTATGTTAAGGTGTGTGGGAGTTTACCATCCTGATGATCTTGCAATGATGAAATTGACTAACTACACAATTACCTGGGCAGATCCCTGCTGAGACCTATATTAAGTCACAGGTTAGCAAAGAACAATATTTACAATGAAATATATATATATATATATATATATATATAATTTACAATGAAATATATATATATAATAAAAATAATTTTGTGACAAAAATTATTTTTACCTGATTCTGTGTATGTTTTTCATTATATGTACAAGTTCCTCATTCCCTTCTGTCTCATTATGTTGTCTTTCCTTGGTTTTGTTTTGTTTTCAGAACCATGGTATAACAGGACATTTCTTGTATTTTTGTCTTCTAGTCTTCACAAAGTCTGCAGTTAAATATTCTTAAGTTCCTTTTGCTAGAAAATTTCAAGCACATTGAATGGGATCTTCATCATAATTTTGTTATGATCTCAAATACGTTTTTATTTCTGGCATTTCACCTGTATAATCTCACTTCAATCTTTTCCAAAGGTCACTTTAGTGGAAGGAGGAAATTCAAAATGGATTCTGATAGAGAATTTCTGCTACTAAAATCTCTGATACATAGTAAGGCAAGCAACTCTAAAATTATTCATTAGAGAGATGAGTTGCAAGTCATCTTTTCAGATGCTTGTGTTGGAGCACGGCTGGCTTTCCAGGCAGGAGATGGGCTGTGTGAGAGGCTTCTAGACAAGCAAGGCGGCCTTCAAGGGCAGTTATAAGGAAGTGAAGATTTTTTGGTATAGCATTATGGGCTTTGTGGGAAGAAGTAGGTTCAGGGCTGTGTTTGCGAGGTTAGGCCATTTAGAAGTATGCTAGTTATGGGTGAAGTTTCTGATGAAACGTGGAGGGGCTAGTGGGAGAAGGCTAGTTGTGGGTAAGGTATGAAAGGGAAGGGAGGAGCTTGGAGGTACTAGGATATGGGAGTAATGGGACTATGAAAGACTAGAGTAGTTATGGGCCCGGTATCTGATGGATGAATTGAGGATTCGAGGGAGGAGCCTGATGTAGGCGGGGTTCTTGGTGCAGCAAACAGGATATAGAAAGAGGAGATATGGATGTATCCTGGTTTCTGGTGGTGCAGAGCACGGATTGTAGGAAGGGGTGGAGTGGAAGAAGGCTTTCCCTATAGAAAAGTAGGACTTTCAGGAAGAAGTCTGATTGCAGTCAGGCCTTTGAAAATTTATAGTGGGACTACCAGGTGGTATGTTAGTTAAGTTTTGACTTTTTAAGGAGGAGGCTGATTGGAAGTGGTTTTCCAGTGGATCTAGTCATGTTTTATGGGAAGAGGGAATTGGAAAGGGGCAAGACCTAGTGAAGAGTGGGACTACAAAAAATAAACAGTTACTGCTAATAGGAACACCATTTTCTGTCACTATAGTATTATATTACTTTATGTATGCGAGAGATATTGGAGAAAGTAACCAAGTAATTTTTCCTTCCTAGTGAAATTTTTCTTTACTCCAGTTGAGTGAAAATAAAACCACAGGTCACATCAGGCTCAGGCACACGGTAGACTAAGACACATGAAGCACTCAACTTGAATCCCCAGCACAACCTTTAAGGACCACAAATACAAAGTTTGAAATGTCTCACTTGATCATAATGGACCCTCTATTGTCTTAATATTGTGAATGAATAGAATTTTTACTCTGGCCAATTTAGAAATACAAAAACTAAATAAGTAGTAATGTTTTAACCATATATAATATTGGAAAGTATATTAAAATAATTAGGAAAATATAAAATTGAATATAGAATGTTCATTCTCCCCCATCAATTTTTAACTTAAAAACCAGAACATTGCCATATAATGAGACTGCAGCATGGTTTCTTTTCAGTCATCAAAATGGTGACTTAAGCAGTGTGTCTTTGTCATTGGATACATCGATGTTAAAACATATCTAAGAATGTGAAGAACTAAGATGGTGGAGGAGAAGCTGGAGGTGAAACCAGCTCTTGCATAGAAAGCAGTTTTAGTGTTCCAGTGAACAGTCCTAGGCCAGAATTACACCAAGTGTGCCATCACGGTACAGAGAGTGTAGCCACAGAAAGAAAATCCAGGCAAAGAGACAGATCTGAGTACTTGCCGGATGCTGCCGACACAATGGCGGCCATAGATGCCATACCTGCAGCACTGAGAGTCCGGGACAAAAGCGCCAGATGCAGCAGGTAAGCGGATTCTACTCAATACCAGCAAGAACTGACAAGGAGCATATATTTTCACCCTGCAGATCGCAGACCAGAGACGACCAAGGAACCAACACTCAGGCGGTGTTAGTAGAAGCCTGGCGTCCTCACTCCTTCTCAGGGAGCAAAGGAGGGAAGGCCACTCATTCCCCACCCTACTACTGGAGATCTCCATCTTTGATACTGACAAATGCCCGGCTGAACTGCTAGCGCCAACTCAGGCCTTGAGAGAAAAACAGAGAGTCATTTAGCAGGTCACAGGAACCTGCCCAGACCTGCCAGGCTCAACTCCACATAGGGAACAGTCACCCAGCCCAGGCAGGGGAAAATCTGTCCCCAGGAGTTGCTCTCTTTACTGCATAAACAGAGCCAGAGGCTGCCCCTCCCTATAGCAGCCTTGACAATCAATTAAAATTCAGTAAACATAAACCCTGAGACTGGCTCCAGTCAGGGCTCTGTGAGTGTCTCAGAAGCTAGCCCCTCAGGGAAAAGCTACTGTTTGCTGAAAGGCCTCAACTCTACACAGAACCTAGCCTCATCACAGCATCTCCAAACAAGCGGTAACAGCCATCTTCCTCTTTTGTGATACTCAAAGCAGATCTATATCCCATTGAACTAGCCTGGGAGGAGGATCACAAAATCCTGGGAAAAGCAGAGCATTTTTCTGCTTGCCCAAACAAACTGACTTAAGTAACCAATCAAGCCACAGGAAAACCAAACACCACAACCAGACCAGAGACTCCACCAAGAGACTGGTTATGAACAAAAGGGAGATACAGAATCTTTCCATCTCACCCACGCCCCAAAAAACAAAGAACTTTCGGTTTTTGTACCTTATTTTTAATATTTTTAAAATTTTTAAATTCTAATTTAAAAAAAATTTGTTTTCTATTATTTTTTTCTTCCTCATATAATTTTAATTTTAGGTGTATATGTGTGTATGCTTTTTAAAAATCTCTACTGACATTTTGATCATTTTTTCTCTTTTTCTTTTTTCATTCTTTTCAATTCTTCTCTTTCATTCGTTTCTGTGTGACTTAATTGCTGTTCTGCTCATCTTCAGATATACCTGTTGCCGATTATTAGATCTTATCACCCAACGTGTACACACTTAATCCAGAAATTTATTACTCCACTCAAAACCTTAGACTTAAAGTCCTTAATAGCAGTATTTCCTCTCTATACCCATATAATATTTTTAAAGGTTTTTATTTTTCTACTTTTTCCTGTCTCCTTTCGATCCCTCCCCTCCTCTCATCCCATCCCCATTCTTCTCTGAATACTAGTTCTTCAAACTTGCAGTTTTTAAGGGTTTCACATTTTAATTGTAAATTTTTGTTTTCCCATTTTTGTCTCTTTTTTCTTCTTCTTTTTTCTCTTATTCTTTTTTCTTTTTCTTTTTTTCTCTATCTGCTTTCATACTGTCCAATCCATTTCCCTATTTGAGATCAGGACTTGGTTAATTCCACTCTCCCTCACCTTCCCACATCCCACTAATCCTATTTTTCCCCACATTCTCCCTAAACCTAATAATTTCTGGTTGCCAAATTCTCCTTACTGTTCTTAGGCCACTAAGACATATTTGTTTGATGTTGAATAGATTCTATCTCTTGAACTAGATTGTATCTGCAGACTTTTGACTGTGTAACTACAGACTTTGGTTGATGCTTACCTTAAAATAGTGTTCGAGCACAAAACTGGTGTTACACTCATCCCAAATGGGCAGAACAAGCCAGAAAAACGCAAGAAAAATAGCAAGTCCGAGGATCTCAGCTCCCACTCATGACAATCAGGGGACAGAAAAGGTAATGAATAATCCAGAGGATATTCCCAAAAAGCTCTACAAACACTACAGGTAAACAGGGTAAATGAAAAGAGTGAACATTTGCAAAGGTATCAGTGTGAGCAAGATAAGTAGAGAGAGGAGGTAAACCAAAGATCAATACAGGAGACTCATGAGCCTGAGGAAGCTACTCAAAAATTGATACAGGAATTTTGTGAGCAGATTTAGAACACTGAAACAGAAATAAAGGAATTGCATAAGCAGGTTGAGATCAGTCAAAGAGATAGATAGGAATTGCGTGAGCTGGCTGAGAACAGACAAAGAGAAAGTCAGGAATGGCGTGAACAGGCTCAGTACACTCAAAGAGAACTGCAGGAATTCTGTGAACATGAGGAAGCTATTTAAAGAGAAATACAGAAACTTAGAGAACTGGATGAGAATAGACAAAGATCAATGGAGGCATTCATGGAATCCATAAATGGAAAGCTGAAAGAAATCAGGGAGACTACAAATGGAATGCTGAATGGAACCCAAGAGAAGGAATGGCAGTCCAAGTAACCCATAACCAATCAACTAAGTGATTTGAGAATAAACACTGAACACCAAATGAAGGAATTTAAGAAATTCATGGAAGATCTAAAACAAATCTCCAACAAAGAATTTGAGGCCATCAAAGCCGACCAACTAGAAGAATAAGAAATAAAATACAAAGTAGAAAGTCTTGGCAGTAGGTTCGACCAGGGAGAAGATCGAATTATGGGGATGGAATACAGCCTAGATATTATAGAGAAAGAATATACAACCATCCAAGACAAAACCAAGAAATATGATAGATCTATTCAACATTTGGAAGACACCATCAGAAAGCCTAATTTGAGGATAATGGGTGTAGAGGAACACGTAGAGACAGAAGTTAATGGTCTAGGAAATTTGTTTCACAGGATCCTAGCAGAAAACTTCCCAAACATGCAAAAAGATAGGCCCATTCAGATACAAGAAGCTTTCAGAACACCAAATAGACCAGACCAGAACAGGACATCCCACCATCACATTAAAATCTGCACAGGATCAATTCAAACCAAGGAAAATATCCTTAAAACTGTCAAAGAGGAAAGAACAATCACCTATAAAGGGAAACCAATTAGAATCACCTCAGATTTCTCAGCAGAGACCATCGAAGCAAGAAGGGCCTGGAATGATGCATGCCATGCCCTAAAAACAAACAGCTATCAACCAAGAATACTGTACCCAGCTAAAATCTCCTTCATAACTGAAGGCCAAATAAAAAACTTCCATAGCAAAGAAAAATTGAAACAATACATCTCCACCAAACCAGCCCTACAAAGGATTCTTAAAGATGTCCTACACTTAGAAAACCAACAAGACCACAATAAAGGCCAAGAAACCACACCCAAAATGAGAATCCAAGAACCATAAGAAGAACCCCCATTACCGCAGCCCCCAAGAAGGTGGATAAAATGGCAGGAACTCCCAAATAACTCTCAGTCCTATCTCTTAACATTAACGGCCTTAACTCTCCAATTAAGCAAAATAGACTGTCTAGTTGGATTAAAAAGCAAGATCTTTCTATCTGCTGCCTACAGGAGTAAAACTTCCCCCCAAAAACACAGTTTGAATGTGAAAGGCTGGAACAAAATCCACCAAGCAAATGCCCCCCGTAAACAGGCAGGAGTTGCAATCCTAACATCAGATAAAATAGACTTCAAATTAAAATTGATTAGAACAGATAAAAAAGGTCGCTACATACCAGATATCTTATTCAGGTGGATATTACAATTCTAAATATCTATTCGCCAAACAACGAAGCACCCAAATTTATCCAAGAAACACTACTTTCTCTCAAATCCCATATTAATCCAAAGACATTAATTGTTGGGGATTTTAACACACCACTATCCCTACTTCATAGGTGAACTGGGCAAAAACTCAACAGAGAAACCACAGACCTAAATAACTGCATAGATCAACTAGATTTAATAGACATCTACTGAATATTTCACTCAGCAGCATCAGAATACATGTTCTTCTCAGCAGCACATGGAACATTTTCCAAAATAGACCACATTTTTAGGTCACAAAGCAAACTTGTCCAAATTCAGAAACATTGAAGTTATACCTTGCATTCTCTCATACCACAAGGGAATAAAGTTAGAACTCAACACCAAAAGCCACCAAAGAAAGTCCTGTAACTCATGGAGGCTGAAAAACACACTGTTGAACCACCAGTGAGCCATGGAAGACATTAGAAATGAAATTCAAGTGTTCATGATATTCAACAAAAATGAGCACAAAAACTACCAGCTCGGAAGTGGCACTGAGGCTCAAGTGGAAGAGCGCTAGCCTTGAGCTGAAGAGCTGAGAGACAGCGCCCAGGCCCAGAGTTCAAGCCCCACGACGAAAAAAAAAAAAAAAAAAAACTACCAGGTCCTCTGGGACACAGCAAAGGCAGTATTCAGAGGCAAGTTTATACCTCTGAGTACCTACATTAACAAATTGGAGATATCTGAAGCCAACAATTTAATGAGACATCTCAGCCTCCTTGAAAAAGAGCAGCAAGACAAACCCAAATCCAGTAGATGGAAAGAAACAATTGAAATTAAATAAGAATTAAATGGTTGCTTGGTTGCTATGAATATTGCTGCCATGAACATGGATGTTCATGTTGACTTATATTCCTTCAATATGTATCCAGTTGCGATAAAGGTCATCAACATATATGTCTTTTTGGTATTGTGTAAACTTCCATTAGGATCTCCATATGCGTTGCAGTAGTTTACAATGCCACAAAACCAAATACAGTTCCTGATGTATTTCAACCTCTCCAGAAGTTTATTTATTTGAGTGGTGATAGCTATTCTGGAGTATAAGATGGGATCTCAGTGACTTTCGTGTTTATTTTCCTATGTATTTTCTATGTGGATACGAATCTCAAACATTTCATTTATTTATTAAACACTTACATTTGTACTTCATTCACAATCAGTGTCTTTCTTTTTCTTTTAGTATTTGATCAATTTTTATGTTTTATAATATTTGTTTTTTTCCCATTCCATATACTCACTTTACTAAAAAGATTTTTTTCATTACACTGGTGCAAAATTTACTAAAAACAACCGATTGTACATTTATACCACTGGATGCTTTTTTTTGTATTTACAACCAGGAAATTATGTCAATAAATATGCTGAACTTCTTTCACTAGATAGACTGAAAGGATAGTATCATATTGGCTTAAACTAATCTCAGAATTAATAGTCACAGCCTGGACCACAACAGTCTTGGCTAAGTAAAACCACTAACAGCACAAACTGCATTTAAAGAGAGAAAAGGTTAGAAGTTAGGAGGAAGTTAGAAGAAAGGCACCACCTTCATGAAGCAAATGTGGAAGTTCACAAACAGACCTTCGAAATCTGAATATCAAGAAGATTAAAGGATAAAAGTATTTAGAACGACAACTTTAGAACTCAGATTTGGGGAGGGGGCCAAACACTAGACACCAAAACTCAATGCTGAAGGGAAGAAGTGTTTTACCCCAAACATTAGCTGTGTCTGACTCTCTCAAACCAAACACACACACACATACACACACACACATACACACACACACACACACACACACACACACACACACACACCTAGTGAGAGACGTTAGCCAAAGTACAGGAATTGTGGACTTAGACTCCATTTTGAAGGCCTTTACCGAAAGTATGTATTGTGAAGACCTTTACTGAAAGTACCCATTGTAAAGACTTTTACAGAAATTTAGAACTCCAGTTCCTGGAAAAACTTTGAAATGTCCCAATAGCGTTCTGCCAGTAACTCCCCTAGCAATAGCCATCAGCGGATGACAGGAAGGTACCTAAAGCTACAGATGTTTCTTAAGATAGCTGCTTACTGCTTAGCCTGCACATGTTAGCCAATAAGATTGTTGGAAGATTCAGTCACTAAATGTCAACTAATCATGTAACTGCCAAGGTAGGAACCCCCTTTCCTCAAAACTATACCCAATAAAAACCCTGTTAACTGAAGGATTGGGGCTCTCAACTCTGATCCACTGCAATGGAGATGGTTATGAGTCCAGGATCCAGCATGCAATAAATGAGTCTCATGTGCTCGCATCGGAACTGGGTCCTTGGTGGCCTTTGGGGATCCTTATCTCAGCACAAGACCACTGTACACAGAGAACCCCAGGGGCAGCTGTATCTTTCTTCCTCTTCCTTTTAGATAATCAAACATGATCTTGCAGTTGTCTCCATAGCTGCCCCACACCTGAGCAAGAGGAAGGAAAGGATGCCTTAGACTACAGGATGGCCTGTGTACCCCTGGTTTTCTGTGTAAGAATGCAGTCATAGTCCCCTAGGCAGGGGTGACCAAGCTGAAATGGGGTACACATTGCCTGGAGGATGGCACCCTGTGAGCCTTGCATGCATGGTGAACCAGCCTGGAAAACCCTCTGAGCATTTCCGGGATGGCCTCTCAGCGGCTTGGAGAAGTTGACTCCTGTAGTTGGACATGGCAGGAGGCAGGGGGGAGCAGGAATCCAGAAGATGGGAGAGGCACAGGAGCAAATGTGTCTCTCCATGGAGACTCCTTGGCCATGCTAAGGAAGTTCACAACACACACGTGGCAGCCACTTGCAGGTCCCCAGAGATTCTACTTGTTTGGGGAGCAGAGCCTGGTCCTGATCCAGAGGCACAACTTCCCCAGTGGGCCTAGGCCGGGCTGCGCTGGAGCAGCGCCTACTAGACTTGCTTCCTCTGCCCTGCTGCGCATAGCCTTCTAGCACCTGCCCGGTCTTCAGCACCCACAACAGGCCAGCTCCATGGGGCAGGCTGAGGCTGTGCTGGAAATTCCTGGTGCCTGTTTCAATGTGAGAGCAAGGCCTAGCCCATAGCATAGCTGGCCCTCACTCACTTCCAATGGCTTCCAGAGATGCATGACAATCACAGCCCCAGCTCTGCTGCCTTCCTTGCGCCCAGAGTTTACCTATGAGTCCCTGCCTGTGTTCTTGAAATTCTTTAGCCATTGGTTGTCTCATTTCTCATTGTTTGGGTGGGACTTGAGACTCCTTCCTCTCCTCACCAAGCAAACAGGCCTCAGCAGATCCACCCCAAATTCCGCATCTCACAGACACTACCCAGAACTCAGCTGCCTTTGGGGTTGCTGCTGCCTGAGCTGCTAGCCTACTACCTCCTTCCTCCCTTCACTGCCTCTGCCAGGGCCTCCCATCCTCTCCCCACTGCCCCCAGCCCCAGCGCCAGCTCGGCTTCCCCTGTGGCCTCCCCCCTGTTCACACAGCTCCCATCACCAACCCCAGCAGGGCCACTGCTATGAGGAAGACAACTGTGGGCCTGGTGCAGCAGAATCAAAGGTGTCACAGTGTGTAGCCAGCTGAGAATTGGAGGCAGCATTGATTTCTGATCACTGTCCTTCACTTCACTTACACATATTAATGTATTAATTTGATATTTATTATTGGATCTCGTAACTTCTTATTAATCCTTTGCAGAATAGCTGGTAGAAATATAGTCCCAAAATTCGGATTGTCTCTTGTTTTATTCTTTCGAGATTCAGAGATGTTTTAAATAGTTATAACCACCACGAACTCTCATTTCCATAGCAGAGTGCTATTCAGAAAATGCTTGCTTATGCATCTGTTATCAATTATTTACAAGGCTTGAAATTTTTAATGTTTCAAATATTACAGGAAGATCTTTGATTAATGTTGAATGGATGTGAGTAGATTGAGCTGTTGCATACATTCAATTGTGTGTGTGTGTGTGTGTGTGTGTGTGTGTGTGTATGTGTAGGGGGGGTTATGTGTATCATTGCAAACAAGGATAATGAATTTGTTTCCTTTTTCTGAGATATATATTATGGTATTACTTTGTTGTGGCAGGTTCTGACTGCTTGCCTTTGCCTAATATGCACATTCCAGATCAGATTTTCAATTAAAGATTCTTATTGATTATTGAGCATATAGTGCTCTGATTTTGCTTTGTCTTTTGTCTGCCACCTAGGATCTTGTTTTCCTCTTTAAAAATTAACATTCAACATAAAATTTACCTACTGATTGATTTTCCCCTTTAATTTGCATTTAAAAATAAGTATTAAAAGACCTTTGATCTCTGTATTCATGAAGAAAAACCATTTTGAATTTTCTGTTTAATGTAATAACATCTGGACAGATTTGTTAGCACCAAGATCTTAAAATTCCTTTTGTAGTTTTAGTTTAAAATACCTCCTTCATATTTTTAGCATGGTGAGACAAACAATGATAACAGTTTTATTCATTAAAATATCAGATAATTCATAATTTTGAATATGTCTAGTGGCAATTGAATACATTTGCTCAATAGATTTGCTTTATAGACCATGCACAAAAATATCACTCATAGGTCCTGAGAAGGTGGATAAGTGGTAGTCAGCTTACCTTGAATGCACGAGCCCCTGGATATGATTCCTCAGCACCAACTAAAGATAAAAAGCTAGAAGTGGTACTGTGGCTCAAGTGGTAGAGCACTATTCTTGAGCTTAAGAGCTGAGGGATGGCAACCATGCCCAGAGTTCACCACCACCAATAAATAAAACTCATACTCAAGTACATTAATTTCAAAGGTTGATTACCATTTTAGTTAAGGGCAGGATGCCAAGATATAGCAGACCTCTGTCGCAGTTTTAAGAAGGGTTTCAAAACCTGAGAGGTACTCAAAAACAAAACTAAAATATTAGCTCTGCCAACAACATATAGAATCGTGACTCAAAGAGAAACCAGTACTAAGAATGAAATACTTTTTATAACATTTCTTAAGTGATTCTGGCTCTATACTAATTATTGCATAATGTGACCTTCAAAAAGTCTATAGGTGGGCCTGAGTCTTAGGGCCCCCTACAAAAACTGGAGAAGAGAATCCTTAACCCTGGTTATTAAAATTGCTATTGTTAAGGTAGTGTACATACAGATCACCATTTTGTAAGTCGGTAATGCTTCGTTCTTGTTTGACAATCACTTCCATTGCTCTCTTTCTGATTTTCACTCCTGTCCCTATCCACAAGAGATATAGCTCATTGTGGAGTACAATCTACAAAGTACAACTGCTGCATTTGTTTCCCTGTTCTTGAATTTCTGTGGCTCCCTCAATGCCCATAAATGGATAAACAAGAACAGAAAAATCCAATTCCTGGAATTCATTTCAATATAAACATCAGTAGTTTTATGAGAGTGTCAGACTCTGTCCACACATTCTGAACACTTACACTTTCTGCACCCAGTCATAACTTCCACCAGATTCGAAGGCCACAGAGTAATTTTTTTCACTTTCCACACAGGAAGAAGCTGAGAGTCTGAAATATTAAGTAACTTGCATAGTGGCTCAGACCTGAAGATCATAGTTTGAAACCAACCCAGGTTGACATAGCTATTACATATTTATTTCCAGTTAACCAGAAGAAAGCAAGAATTGAGTGTATCATGTACTAGAGCTCGAATGCCACCAGACGTGAATGGGAAACCTAAAGGATAAAGTCAATATGATGGTTTTAAGAACCAAAGCTCTCCCATAGATAATTTCAGACATCACACACACACTCACTCACACACACACACACACACACACACACACACACACACACACACACACACACACACACACAAACAGAATCCTTAAAAAAGATATTAGTACTGAAATACAAAGTTTTTTTTTATTTTTGTAAGTTTTACTTTTAGCTTTAGTGAGGTTTGACATGATAGTTTCTACTGATGAGCTCCAACTTAGAACTTTTTTATAATTATACCCATGTCAGTATTCAGAGTAACAGTCTCCTAGTTAAGTCTTCCTCCTTTTCCAGCAATGATAAGTTTTCTCTTCTTGTCCCAGTTTCTTCTTTTGGGACTCAATATATTAGAATTTTCAGTCTTGCATGGTCTGTAAGTTCATTGGTCCATAGATCTCAGCCATCCTAATAACCAGGATTATTGGTGGCAACTACTGTCCTGGACCGAACCTGCCTTGGGAAAAGTGTTCTAAGTTCACCATTCAGTGGAAGTTATTAGTACACACCCATAATCACTTTGTCTTCAGAATTGGGAACTTGTTAGGTCCAGGAATTCAGGGCAAGCACTCACTGTGTGCTATTTCATACTTTTTTAGATTTAATGGCAGCTTCCAATAATTGTCTACTTTAAGAATTGTGTGAAGAGAAAGATTGCCCTAAGAAACAAAAGCACTGTAGTAACTGTTGGTCTCAAAACACACTAGGAGGGAAAGAAGCTATGAAGGAGCCATATAGCGTAGACACTGTTTTTAGAAACTCAAGCTGCCTTTTATGTTATCTTCAAAAAAGAAAATCAGAAGGGGAGTTCCAGGAATATGGCGGAGGAGAAGCTGGAGGCTAAGCAAGCTATCACATACAAAACAGTTTTAGAGTTCCAGTGAACAGTCGTAAGCCAAAGAATCACACCAAGTGTCCTTCACAGGACAGAGAGTTAGCCCAGAGAGGGAAATCCAGGCAAGGAAACAGATCTCATGGCCGAACTCGCCATACCTGAATGGCATTCGTCCAGAACAAATGAGCCAGATGCAGTGGGTGAGCAGATTCTATTCAACACCAGCAAGAACCAAAAAGGAGCGGACATCTTCATCCTGCAGTTCGCAGACCAGAGACGACCCAGGAACCAAGACTCGGCGTGAGTAAAAGCCTGACCTCCTCAATCCTTCACAGGGAACGGAGGAAGGAAGGCCACTCCTCCAGCACCCCAGTACCAGAGATCTCCATCTTGGATACTGACATAGCTCGGCAGAGCTGCTAGCTCCAACTCAGGCCTTGGAAGAAAACTAGTCATTTAGCAAGTCACAAAACCTAACTGACCTGCCAGACTTAGCTCCACCCAGGGAAAAGTCACCCAGCTCGGGCGCCAGCCCCAGGAATGGCTTTCTTCACTGGGTAATCAGAGCCAGAGGCTGCCCCTCCCATAAGCAGCTTTGACAATCAATTGAAATTCAGTAAACATAAACCCTGAGAATGGCTCCCGGCTGAGCTCTGTCAGTTTCTCACAAACTAGCCCCCGGGAAAAGCTACTGTTTGCTGAAAGGCCTCAATTCTGCACAGAACCTAGCCTCATCACAGCATCTCCAAACCAGAGGAAAAAGCCATCTTCCTCTTTTGTGATTCTCAAAGCAGATGTCCCTCCCATTGAACTAACCTGGGAGGAAGATCGCAAAATCCTGGGTAAAGCAGAGCATTTTTCTGCCTATTCAAACAAATTGACTTAAGAAACCAACCAAGCCACAGGACCACAAGCAGACCAGAGACTCCAACAAGGCTGGTTAGGGACACAAGGGAGATACAGGATTTTTCCCACCCCTCCCAAAAAAAATCAGAAACTTGTTTTTCCTTCTTATTCTATTTTTGTACCTTTTATAAAATTTTTTTTTCTTTCTAAAACTTTTTTTTAATTTTAAATTTTTACCTTTTTTGAAAAAAATTGTTTCCTAGTAACTTTTTTTCCTCTTATAATTTTAATTTTAGGGGTTCATGTGTGTGTGCGTCTTTCTTTCAGGGTTTTTTTGCTTTCTTTTTTTAAAAAAATTTCTTTTTGTTTTTTGTTTACTCTACTGAACTTCTGATGTTTTTTCTTTCTTTCTTACCCTTTTCACCTTTTCTTCTCTTTCGTTCTTCTTTAGGTGACTTAATTATTACTCTGCACATCCTCAGATAAACCAATAGTTGACTATTAAAACCTATCCTCCATTGTGTACACATTTAATACACAAATTTATTACTCAATTCAAAACCTCTGAGACTTAAATTACTTAATAGCAGTATTACCTCTTTATACCTATATAATATTTTAAGTATTTTTATTTTTAAGATTTTCACATCTCCTTTTTATCCCTCCCCTTCTCTCATTATATTCACGTTCTTCTCTGCATAGTTTGTTTTCATTCTGTATAATATTTTTAAATTTTACTTTTCTATTTTTTCTGGTCTCTTTTTTCCCTTTCTCTTTGTTCTTTATTTCTCTCTTTCTCTACTTTCATCCTATCCAACATATTTCTTGCTTTGAGATTAGTACTAAGTTAAGTTAACTCTCCCTGTGCCTTCCCTCTTATCTCTATTACTATTTTTTACCAACATCTCTCCCTAACCCTTATAATTTCTTGTTTTACAAATTCTTCTTTGCGGTTTGTAGCCCATTAATACATAGTTTTTTGATGTTGAATAGATGTATCTGTTGAACTAGGTTGTATCTGCAGACTATTGTCTGTGCAAATACAGACTTTTGTTGATGCTTGCCTTAAGTTAGTGTTCTAGCACAAAACTGGTGTTATTTTCATCCCAAATGGGCAGAGTACTCCGGAAAAACACAAGAAGAATATCAAGTCCTTGTATCTTAACTCCCACTCATGATAATCATGGCACAGAACAGATAATGAATAATCCAGAGCAGAGTTCCCAAACAGCTCTACAAACACTGCTAGCAAACATGATAAATGAAAAAATTGAAAACATACAAAGGACTCTGAATGAGGGTGATTGGGAGAGAGAGGAGGCAAACACAAGTTTAATGCAGAAAAAGATTGAAAACCTACAAAGGACTCTGGATGAGCATGATAGAGAGAGAGAGGAGGCAATCCAAAGGTTTATACAGTAATATCATGAGCGTGAGGAAGCTACTCAAAAACTGATGCAGGATTTACGTGAGCAGCTTGAGAATACTCAAAGAGAAAGGCAGGAATGGCCTGAACAATCTTAAAAAACTCAAAGAGAACTACAGGAATGGCATGAACGGGAGGAAGCTAAGCAAAGAGTAATACAGCAGGATGAGAATACAAAAGATCAATAAAGGCATTCATTGGATCCATTAACAAAGAGCTGAGGGAAGTCAGGGAGACCACAATGGGAATGTGGAATGGATCCCAACAGAAGGAATGGGAGTCCAAGGAAACCATAACCAATCAAATAAGTGATTTGAGAATAAACACTGAACACCAAATTAATGAAGTAAAGAAGTTCATACAATATCTACAACAAAGCTTCAACAAAGAATTTGAAGCCATCAAAGCTGACCAATTAGAAGGAAAGGAAATAAATAACAATGTAGAAAGTCTTAACAGTAGGTTAGACCATGAAGAAGATCAAATATCGGGGATTGAACACAGCCCAGATATGATAGAGAAAGAACATACAACCATCCAAGACAAATCTAAGAAATATGAGAGATCTATCCAACACTTGGAAGACACCATCCAAATGCCTAATCTAAGGATAATGGGTGTAGAGGAGTACCTAGAAACAGAAGTTAATGGACTAGGAAATTTGTTTAATAGGATCCTAGCAGAGGTCTTCCCAAACATGCAAAAAGATAGGCCTATTCAGATACAAGAAGCTTTTAGAATGCCAAATAGACCAAACCAGAATAGGACATCCCACTATCACATTATAATCCACACAGGATCAATTCAGACCCAGGAAAAGATCCTGAAAGCTGTCAAGGAGAAAAGATTAATCACCTATAAAGGGAAACCAATTAGATTCACCTCAGAATTTTCAACAGAGACCATCGAAGCAAGAAGGGCCTGGAATGATGTATGCCATGCCCTAAAAACAAACAACTCTCAACCAAGAATACTGTATCCAGCTAAAATCTCCTTCATAACTGAAGGCCAAATAAAAAACTTCCATAGCAAAGAAAAATTGAAACAATACATCTCCACCAAACCAGCCATACAAAGGATTCTTAAAGATGTCCTACACATAGAAAACCAACAAGACCACAATAAAGGCCAAGAAACTGCAACCAAACAGAGAATCCAAGAACCATATGAAGAACGAAGTTTTCACAGCCCCAAAAAGGTGCATAATATGAAAAGAAGTCCCAAATACCTCTCAGTTCTATCTCTCAACATTTACGGACTTAATTCTCCAATTAAGAAGCATTCACTGTCTAGTTGGATTAATCAACAAGATCTCTCTAACTGCTGCCTTCAGGAGTCATATTTTGGCCGTAAAAACAAGCACATTTTCAATATTAAAGGCTTGAACAAAATCTACCAAGCAAACGGCCCCCATAAACAGGCGGGAGTTGCAATCCTAATATAAGATAAAATAGACTTCAAATTAAAATTCGTGAGAAGAGATAAAGAAGGTCGCTACACACTAATTAAGGGATCCCTCCTTCAGGAGGATATTACAATTTTAATATCTATTCGCCAAACAACGGAGCACCCAAATTTATCCAAGAAACACTACTTTCCCTCAAATCCCACATAGATCCAAAGACATTAATTGTTGGGGATTTTAAAACACCACTCTCCCCACTAGATAGAACAACTCGGCAAAAACTCAACAGAGAAAACCGCAGATCTAAACAGCTGCATAGATCAATTATATTTAACAGATATCTACCGAATATTTCACCCAGTAACATCAGAATACACGTTTTACTCAGCAGCACAAGGAACATTTTCTAAAATAGACCACATTTTAGGCCCCAATACAAATTTGTACAAATTCAGAAACATTGAAGTTATACCTTGCATTATCTCTGACCACAAGGGAATAAAATTAGAACTCAACACCAAAAGCCACCAAAGAAAGTCTGGTAACACATGGGGGCTGAACAACTCTCTGCTGAATCACAAGTGGGTCATGGAAGAGATTAGAAAGGAAATGCAAATGTTCATGCTATTCAACAAAAATGAGCACACAAATAACCAGCTTCTCTAGGACACAGCAAAGGCAGTACTCAGAGGCTAGTTTATAGCTCTGAGTTCCTACATCAACAATTTGGAGAGATCTGAAACCAACAATTTAATGAGACATCTGAACTTCCTTGAAAAAGAGCAGCAAGATAAACCCCAGTCTAGTAGATGGAAAGAAATAATTAAAATTAAATCAGAATTAAAGAATTAGAATCCAAACTAAAACTATAGAAAGAATCAACAAAACAAAGAGTTGGTTCTTCAAAAACATTAACAAAATTGACAGATCCTTAGTAAGTCTTATCAGAAAAAGAAGAGAACACACCTAAATAAATAAATTCAGAGATGAGAATGGAAACGGAATACTTCTCAAAACTTTATGCTAATAAGTTTGAGAATTTGGCAGAAATGGACTTTTCTTAGCAAATATTGACACACCGACACTAAACCAAGATGAGTTAAATCATCTTAACAGGACCATATCAAGCATTGAAATAGAAATAGCAATAAGAGACCTCCCAGCTAAGCAAAGTGCAGGATGAAATGGTTTTATAGCGGAATTCTACAAGGCCTTCAAAGCAGAGCTCACACTCCTCCAACTCTTCAATGAAATTTAAAGAGAAAGTTCACTATTGGACACATTCTTTGAAGCCATCATAACCCTCATCCCAAAACCAGGGAGGGACTCATCAAAGAAAGAGAACTATAGACTGATTTCTTTGATGAACCTTGATGCAAAACGTCTCAACAAAATGTTGGCCAATCGATTTCAACAATTCATCCAAAAAAATTATACATTACGATCAAACAGCATTGATTTCAGGGATGCAAAGCTGGTTCAATATAAGCAAATCAATTAATATTATTTATCATATCAACAGGAGCAAAGGTAAGAACCACATGGTTATCTCAATAGATGCAGAAAAAACATTTGACAAGATCCAACACCCCTTTATGATGAAGGTTTTGGAAAAATTAGGAATCCATGGACCATTTCTCAATACAACAAAGACTGTATTTGACAAACCTACAGCCAGCATTATACTTAATGGTGAAAAATTAAAACCATTTACTCTTAACTCAGGAACAAGAGAAGGAAGTCCACTCTCTCCACTTATCTTCAATCTAGTTTTAGAATGCCTAGCTACAGCAATAAGACAAAATGCAAACACAAAGTATATCCAAATAGGGAAAGAAGAAATAAAAGTCTCCCTCTTTGCACATGACATGATCTTGTATGAAAAGAATCCCATAGACTCCACTCCAAAATTACTCAAGCGGATTCAAAACTTTGGCAAAATAGCAGGGTATAAAGTTAACCCCCCAAAATCAATGGCTTTTCTGTATGCCAACAATGAGAAAAGTGTGGCTGAAATTAGGAAAGAAACTCCATTCGTAATAGCCCCACAAAAAAATAAAATACCTAGGAATTAACTTAACCAAAAATGTGAAGGACCTCTATGATGAA
This sequence comes from Dipodomys spectabilis, assembly GCF_019054845.1. NCBI lineage: Eukaryota > Metazoa > Chordata > Mammalia > Rodentia > Heteromyidae > Dipodomys > Dipodomys spectabilis. The sequence goes on from NW_024871192.1 coordinate 2,061,659, forward strand.
AACTTTAAAAACTTGAAAATGGAAATCAAAACAGTACTTAGAAAATGGCAAAAACTCCCATGCTCCTGGATTGGAAAGACTAACATCATGAAAATCGCAATGCTTCCCAAGGGTATCTACAAATTCAATGGGATACCTATCAAAATTCCAACCTCATTCTTCAAGGAAATAGAAGAGACAATCCAAAAATTCATATGGAACAATAAAAGACTCCAAATAGCAAAAACGCTCCTCAATGGAAAGAACACTGCTGGAGGAATATCAATACCAAATTTCAAACTCTACTATAAAGCCATAGTAATCAAAACAGCTTGATACTGGCACAGACGTCAGGACCAATGGAATAGAATTGAAATCCCAGAAATGAACCTACAGACCCATAGCCATCTAATCTTCGATAAGTGACCTAAAAAATGGAATGGAAGAAAGACAGCCTCTTCAGTAAATGGTGCTGGCTAAATTGGTTAACTACTTGTAGAAAACTAATGCTAGATCCTTATATATCACCCTGCAACAGAATCAACTCCAAATGGATGAAACACCTGGAAGTCAAAGCAGACAATCTGTAAATATTATAGGATGGAATATGAGAAACCCTAGGTCTCCTTGGCACAGGCCGAAATTTTATTAATGGAGACCGGGAAACACAATAAATCAAAGAAAGGTTGGACAAATGGGATTGCAAGAAGTTGCAGAGCTTCTGCATGGCAAAGGACCTAGCTAGCAAGATGAATAGAAAGTGTACGGATTGGGAGAAGATCTTCACTAGCCATACAACGGACAAGGGTCTCATATCTAAAACATACTTGGAACTCAAAAAATTAAATCCCCCAACAACAAATCCTCAAAGAAACAACTTCCCAAAAAATAAGTGGGCTAAAGACTTAAAGAGAAACTACTCTGAAGAAGAAAGAAGGATGGCCAATAGACACATGAAGAAATGCTCAACCTCCCTAGCCATAAAAGAAATGCAAATCAGAACAACATTGATATACCACCTCACTCCAGTTAGAATGGCAAAAATCAAGAACTCTAATAACAACAGATGCTGGAGGGGGTATGGACAGAAGGGAACCTTACTTCATTGTTAGTGGGCCTGTAAACTTGTTCAACCACTTTGGAAAGTAGTATGGAGTTTCCTCCAAAGACTCCACATAGAGCTCCCCTATGACCCAGCAATTCCACTTTTGGGCATTTATCCAAATGTTTACAAACAAGACCACACTAAAGATAACAGCACAACTATATTTATTGCAGCATTATTTACCATAAGTAAGATATGGAACCAACCCAGATGCCCCTCAGTAGATGAATGGATCAAAAAATGTGGTATATATACACAATGGAATTCTATGCCTCCATCAGAAAGAATGACATTGCTCCATTTGTTCGGAAATGGAAACACTTGGAAACAATTATATAAAGTGAAGTAAGCCAAGCCCAAAGAAACATAGGTCCCATGATTTCCCTTATTTGTAATATCTAGTATATGTATGAGTCAAGCAGAAAAGTTCAGATAAGGTGATGTTACGGAAATGAACCCTAAGGTATGTATTTAAATGTTTTTTTTTTCTTTCATGCATTTGTTTCTAACGCATTTATAAGATTATTTCTTTGTTGCTTTGTATGTCCCTCCCCCACATTATAACCCCTGCTTTCACTATATTTGATGTCGGTATAATTTGTGGAGGGGAAGGGGAAGAGCAAGTTGTTTAAATAAGGATACAGGTGGACCCGTTGCAACAATGAAAAGTACAAGTGGTCATGTCGAAAACGAACTTTACAACTTTGGTGGGTTAGGTTGGATTGGGGGATGGGAGAGGCTGGGAAGGGATGGGAAGGGTAAACAAAGGAGCAGGCTATAATGCTTGATAAGAAATGTACTCACTATCTTGCCCATGTAATTGTAACCCCTCTGTACAGTTTTTTCACTATAAAAAAGAAAGAAAATCAGAGACTGCAGTGGCTTGTAAGCTCCATTTATATTCCTGAGCATTGGGCGCCCTTCCCCTTTGCCTTTCTGACCCTTTACATCAGGGGCATCTGGGAAGATGTTCATACATCTAGAGTTTGTCCCTGGGATTAAAAACTTTATTTTGTGATCATAAACTCCATTATTTCTTGAATTGGATCTGAGGGGCCGGAGATAGTTAGGTAAGAGTATTCAGAAACTTATAATTACTTCTAAGTTTGCTCTCTAAAATCATCCCTTCCCACCCCTTAGAATCCTATTTCCCAACTGTGTACACAGGGTTACACTCTGTTCTACTGGAGCTTTTGAGTGTGGGGCATCATGTGTTTCTTATGTGTACTGCTTTACAAATGGAGATTTTCTCCTACACTCAAAATGATTTCATTGATGGGGGCACTGTTCAATAGGCTAAACAGGGTTTGTTCATGTGTTCATATCCTAGGTAGGACTAGTAATGTCAGGACTCACTTGCTGTCAGTGGTATTGCTCTGAGGAATTTCTGTCAATGTTGCCCCCAGTACCTAGTCCAAGGCCTCTCAGAAAGGCTCCAGACCCAAACTGCTTGAGTCTCTGTGTGAGCTAATCATCATTGAGCAACTATGTTCCCTGGTTTGTGATATATTCTCTTCTGTGAGCATATGCATATGAGGGCCCAAGAAGAGAGTTACCTGGAAGGGAGGTCCTAGGATGCAAAATGTCTACTAGGCAATGGAAACCCATGGTTTGGCATGCTTAATGTTTTAACCTGTGCACTGAACTAGCAGGAAAAAACAACACACTAAGAAATCTGCCAGTTATGCCAAATAAAGAGATGTTGTGAAGGATAGAGAAAGGACATTGATTTCATGGTAGTCATGACAAGATCATATCACACCTTCAGAATACTAATCCATACACACTTTTCTATTTACACATGTTACTAGGTCTGAGTTGTATGTAAAACTCCTCAGGGACTTCAGAACAGGAAGATCTAAGGGAGAGTCTAAGATTGGTCTACCATTTTGGAAATTAACTAGTTTGATGAAAGCCCTTAGTAGTGTCCTACAAATATGTGCATTTACACTACTACATTTGATAAGTATCCCCTCATTAAATTATATTTGGTTGGTTCACTTGCTGACATCGCAGCTGCCTGGTAGATCCATTGTGACTTCACTTTATTCTGTTGAACCAGAAATGGAAAAGGAGATACTGACCACAACACTTTCACATCTTTCTCAATGAGCAGTGAATGGCAGGGGAGTATTTAAGATGCTTCCCATGTTCTCAGTTTGCTAGTACCACTTGGGATTCCAGCTCAAATCTTGATAAAGAGATACAGAAGTTACATGTAGCTTTTTTTGCCAGATTCACAGCTAGAGAGGTAGATGAGAAAGTTGAAGGGCTTGGTGTGGAAGCCACAGGTTGATATGAAGCAGAGTTCAAAGGATGTGGAGATGAAGCAAACTACTTGGAGGGAAAAGGAAAGGCAACTGAAGCTAATGAGAACCTCGAGGGAGAAGATAGAGCAAGTTTGAGGTCACCTGGATATCAAAGTAACCCATCTGAGGTACAATAGTCTCGGTATTCAGAGAGAAGTTGGAAGAGCACCAGCAAGTGCTCTTTACCAATTCTAGGGATCTCCCAGAATGCCAGGGTAAGAATTGATAGCTTCCCAGAGCATTGCTGCTGAGCACAACTCAGATCCCTCCCTACCATGATAATTGACATTGGAGAGGAGCAGCAAGAGTTGTATGAAGTGATAGCAGCTCACTTTGTGGAGCTTGTTCTGCAGCATTGTGAAGTGTGGTCTCTCAGGATGCTTAGGGCAAAGATCCTAGAGCTGGTGTCAAAGAATGCAATCTACTTGGAGTAGACATTTATAGATGGTATGTGCCTGAACACAACAACTGATAATGAGCTGATAGAGGTAGTTCCCTAAAGATCTAACAGCCAAAACTGGAGAGTCAAACCCAGAGCTCTGCACCACATTAATCCACCATGCCAATTACTTCTACCCTAGTACTGGGTACCCAGTTTGCACCACCATGACCTTGTTACCCTGTTGTTCCCCACAATCCCTCACAACTTTTATCTTTCATTTTGTCTATGATTCTTTGTCCCTGATAAACTGTTCTGGATGCCTGTATTAGCTACGCCAACCCCTGTAAAGCTGTTGGTGTTACCCAATTTCTGCCACTGCAACTCAGCAATTACAGTCACAATTACCCTTTCCCTAGTATCCTACTCTCTGCTACTCTTTTCTGGTACCCACAATTCTTAACACCATGGATCCAACCACCTGATACCTGACACCACTGTCTCTGCCACTCCACTCCCAAACAAAGCAAAGCAAGAGTGGGCACAGACAGTCGACTTGGGTCCACCTCTTGCAGGCACAATATGAAAAGTTATTCCTCAGGTATTTTACATGAGGGAATAACTGGTGTTGGAAGGCAAGTTACTAAGAGGTGACTAAAATCCAAGGACATCAACTTATATCTTGGTGCTAGGAAAAGCAGGCCCTAAGGTGATAGTTAATGAGAAAAGAAAATTTTACAAAGAATATTAGAGATGATAAAAAATGCTTAGCTTATTCTCTTCTATTAGTGAGCTGAATTATTTTATGATATAGATATGTAACTCCTTTCCATTTTAAAAAGCATATGAAGATGCACATTTATGTGGTACTTATATTGATTTATGGAATAGTTGCATATGATCACATTAATGATACTCAATATTTTATGCTCTATGATATGCTCATAATTCTGCCTTTGGCAATATGAATTGAGCTCTCTAACAACAAATGGAATTTCATTGTAAAATACCATAAGGAGATTACTGAGGCTAGTAACAAAATGAAGGCTGGAACAAGAAAACTGAATAAAGCTACAAGTTTGAAGGGAAGGGGTCAGTGGTAAGGGCTATGATAAAAGAGAAATTCTTCACCATGGAATCTTGGAAGAAAAGAATTGTTTTGTTGAATTACTAGCTTCTTAAACTTTAGAAAGCAGAACATGATTTTTGATTCTTGCTTTTTGGAACTTCTTTAGTGAGTGGTGTAAAAAATTATCAAAATGACTTTGAAAATTCACTGGCATGAATTATCAGATTAACATTTTAATCAAAGTAGCCTTGAGATGCAGGCATCCTGGATTCTTTTTCTACTAAATTAATGGAATGAGCTTCCTTTTGAATGGTTGGACAGTCCATGACACTTGTTCCAAAAAAAGAAAAGATACTGGAGAGAAAAAAAAAAAGTGGAAGGAGACTCAAGGCTGCTGAAATTAGCATATTTCCCATTTGGACTTTAATGTGTTGTTTCTACAAAGAATAAGAATTTCATCTTAACATAATAATTTCAAAATGGATGTGCTACAGGATAGCTTCTAAATGTAATATTTAATGCTGTTGGATTACTTGAAGACAAATGTTTACAGCAAACTTTAAATTTCAGAAAAACTGTAACGCACCAATAAACAACTTGAAGAAATATAATTTAAAAATTCACCGTTCAAAGCACACCCTTGCAGGAAAGTCTGTGAGACATTTATCTCCCAACAGGAAGTGGCACTGTGGCTCAATTGGTAAAGGGCTCCCCTTGAGCTGAAGAACTCAGAGTTATGTTAATACCCAGGCCCTGAGTTCAAGCCCTATGACTGACAAAAAGAAATTTTAAAGAATTAAAGCATTAGGGCTAGGAAGGAGACTCAGTGGTAGAGTGATTGTCTTGTATACATGAGGTCCTGGGTTCAATTCCTCAGCACCACATAAGCAGAAAAATGTGGAATTGGCGCTGTGGCTCAAGTGGTAGTGCTCTAACCTTGAGTTGAACAGCTCAAGGACAGAGCCCAGACCCAGAGTTCAGGCCCGCCTTCCAACAACAACAACAATAATAAAAAATTAAAGCATCAAACAACCTGAGGATGTTGTTCAGAATAAAGAATATGGCATTATCCGTTTACATGACTTAGTTAGTGACTTGTAACCTAGTTTAACAGGGGAGGTCGTGGGCAATTTGTGTGTTTGACAAAACCTGCAAAATTATTTTCTACTTTCCCAAGGAGTTAGAAAGTAAGGAATGGGATGAGGAGAGAAGTGTTTGGTGGTTTGCCTTTTGGTTCCGTAATTTGTTTCTGGAGTCAAATTCAGAGAAATTCTGCTTGCAATCCTAGTTGCATGGGGAATGAAGAAGCCATGCCATGGAAGTGGTTTTGTCTTGTCCTTGGTATGGTTCCAAACACCACTGGACAATCCAAGTCCCACTTCAGGACCAAGATTCCTTGAAGACTACTGATCCACTGGATATGTAGACTTAACCACAGCCAGAAAAGGCAAAATGCAATGTCGAGGGCAGCACTGGAAATCTACACCAGGCAGAGATTTTTAAATATATTTTTATTGTAAAAATACTGTACAGAGGGCTTACAGTTACATGACTAGGTAATGAGTACATTTCCTATCGAGCATTGTTACCTCCTCCTTTGTTTTTCCCCTACCATCTTTTCCCTCACCACATGTCCAACTCCTCCCTCCTCCACCCTATCCTGACATTGTAAATTCATTTTCCACAGTGTCCTGTACATCTCATCGTCACATTGGGTCACCCTGCATCCCCATTTCAGCATTCTGCTATATCCCTTCCACTCTCCAATTACAAAAAATGTATATAAGATGCAGAACACTGGAATCAAATACAGTGAAAACAGGGGTTATATGTGGGGGGATGAACCTACAACAGAATCACATAGTGCATGATAAGTATATTAAAAACAAAAGCAAGAAAGCAAAAACCGTTTTTGTCTTTGACTTGGGGTACATTTCGCTTAACACCTCTTATATGTTCATATCTATCTAGCCTTTGATCTTCTCTGCTTGTTCTAGACATGTACTAGTCCTTACAAACAAGGGAAAAACAAGGTAAACAGTGGGACCTATGTTTCTTTGGGTCTGGCTTACTTCACTTAATATAATTTTTACCAAGTCTTACCATTTCCTAACAAATGGGGCAATGTCATTCTTTCTGATGGAGGCATAGAATTCCATTACGTGTGTGTGTGTGTGTGTGTGTGTGTGTGTGTGTGTGTGTGTGTGTGTGTGTGTGTGTGTGTATACCACATTTCCTTGATCCATTCATCTACTTAAGGGCATCAGAGTTGGTTCCATATCATAGCTATGGTGAATAATACAGCAATAAATATGGTTGTGCTGGTAGCTTTGGTATGACCTTCTTTGTGATCATTTGGGTAAATGCCCAAAAGTGGAATTGCTGTGTCATAATGGGGGCTCTACGTGGAGTCTTTTGAAGAACTTTCACACTGCTTTCCAAAGTGGTTAAACAAGTTTACACTCCCACCAACAATGCAATAGGGTTCCCTTTTAGCCACATCCCCTCCAGCATCTGTCGTTATGACATTTCTTGATTATAGCTATTCTAACTGGAGTGAGGAGCAATCTCAGTTTTGATTTGCATTTCTTTTGTGACTAGAAAAGTTGAGCATTTCTTCATGTGTCTAATGGACATTTTTATTTCCTCTTCAAAGAAGTTTCTTTTTAAGTCTTTAGCACGTGTAGTTATTGGGAAGTTTTTCCATTGATGATATGTTGTTGGGGATTTAAGTTTTTGAATCCTAAGTATATTTTAGATATAAGACTTGTCTGTTTTATAACTCATGAAGCTCTTCTCCCTGTAAGTGGGCTTTCTATTGATCTTGTGAGCTATGACCTTTGCCTTGCAGAAGCTTTGCTGTTTCATGCAATCCCATTTCTCCAACCTTTCTTTGATTTCTTTTGTTTCTGGTTCTCTATTAAGAATATTTTAGCCTATGCAAAAGAGCCCTAGAGTTTCTCCTATTCCTTCATGTAATGTTTTCATGGTGTCTGCTTTTATTTTGAGGTCTCTGATCCATTTGGAGTTGATTCTTGTGTAGGATGATATATACGGATCTAGCTTTAGTTTTCTACAGGTGTTTAACCAATTTTGCCAACACCATTTACTCAAAAGGCTCTCTTTCTTCCATTCTAGGTTTTTTAGCTCCCTTGTCAAAAATTAGCTGGCTATAAATCAGTGGGTTCATTTCTGAGTCTTCAGTCCTATTCCATTGGTCCTCAGATCTGTTCTTGTGCCAGTACCAAGCTGTTCATATTACTATGGCTTTTTAGTAGAGTTTTAAATTTGGAACTAATATTGCTCCAGTGCTGTTCTTTCTGCTAAGGATTGACAAACCTGCAGCCAGCATTATACTTACTATTGAAAAGTTAAAGCCATTTCTTATAAATTCAGGAATGAGATAAAAATGTCTGCTCTTTCTACTCCTCTTCAACTTCTCTTTAATCTCAACTCCTAAAACACAAATTTCACAATGAATTTACAAGAAAAAATACAAAAACCAAACATGGCAATGCTTAGATGCAGGACGTTTTACAAAACCCAGAATATAACTCTGCTGTCTAAGGGAGGGGCTCTCTATATTAATTAACAAACAAACCCAAAAGAGCAGCTAGGTGTACTAGACGTGAGTGTCCCTGACATCTACTCCATGGACAAGGAACATGGAAGGGGTTCCTGAACCTGCTGGAGAATGCATGGAGGAAAGTTTCGTTGTCAGCCTGAGTACAAAAGTTAGCTTCACCCTGCCTGGGCCTGTCTTTCTTGTTTTCTCCCCACAGTGGAGAAGAATTGTTCCCTGCTCTATGGAGAATAAATACTGAACAAGCCAATCTGAATGTGGCTTCTGTTTGGTCTTCACTCTTTCCTAGGTGGGCAGTCACCGCCCCACGGTGCGTGTGTGCTCCCAGGGGCTGATCCTCAGAGCCCATGCCCAAGGGGCAGGTGGGTGCTACATGTGAGTCAGTGGCACTGCGTCATTCATGCAGCAGCTGCCGGGTAGCTGCTCTAGCCCAACAGCAGTTACACCCTGATATTCTCCCACAGTCCCAGGAGAGGTGCCCACAAGGGTCTGAGTTGGGAAAGCTGACACTAGGGTCCTACTTCACCAAAGGGACCAGCATGCAAGATGAAGTGGCTTACACCTAAATTACTAATTATATTATGGAGCAGTTTTAAACAAAGTGATACACATTACTGTATGATATATAATGCTATATTCTTGAGTCTGTAGTCTCCAAAATCATTGGACTTCATAATAGCAAGAATGGATTTTATTGTTTGTATTTACAAGGCCACTATGGCAATCTGAAATAAAAGTACAACAAAACTCTTATCCAAAAACCACATTATTAAATCTCAGAATTAAAAAAAAAGTATGTAAGTAGTGCAAATGAAATTCTACTAGAATAGTAAATTACACACAAAATATATTACATTAGTTACACTCAAAAGTAAAATAAGTAATTACAAAAAGAATTCCTACTGGATAAAAAATACTACAGTGGTTTAACAGGTTGAAGTGATATAAGTTATATATTTTGTTTTAATAAAACTTATTTATATCTCCCAGTTCTGTTTATCTCAGAGAAGGAAAATGATAGGAAGTAGAAATTATATGTGGCATCTCTTGCTTCCAGTACCATGAAGGGGACTGGCACTTCATAATGGGAGTCCTGGGGTGACACCCACACCCAGCCCATGTAGACCTATCAGAGGTCCGTGTGGTGACACTGAAGGGGTCGAGGACAGGACATTGCTGCTGCAAAAGGGGCAGCACTTGTTGTGGTGGGCTGCAGACAACAAAGCTCCAGAGTGACCAAACCAATCTACCCAGCCTCAGGTGCCAAAGCCAGGAGGGAAGGCAGGGGAGACCCCAAACCCTACCTTCAATCTGTGCAGCCTACACTGCCAAGGCCAGACCCATTGCACTGATTTGGAGCCCAACATGGGTAGGAGGTGTGCCCATTGCCTCCAAATGGAGCATCCCCAGAATGGCACCCAGAGCTGGACCCATGTCTACCAGAAGGATGACAAAGTGAAGCCAAAGGAGCTTTTGGCCCCTGGTGCTGCAGCTGGTGCATTGCAAGTCCAGGCTCCTCTGGCACTGATGGGTATATGTAGGGATGGCCCTGTACCTGAGTCCACAGAGATAAGCAAATGGAGGTCCACGGGGATGCTGAAGGGGCTCCAGGTTGCTGAGCTGCAGCAGCTTTCACAAGCCCACTTGCAGAGGGGACAGCACATGGCTCTAATCCACAGACCACCTTAAAGACTGATGAGGTGAACCAAGGGGGTGGATTACATGCCTAGCCTTCCTTCTCCCATGGGCTGCGCTCTGTAGACACATGGTGTCCCCCCAACCCCACACCCATGGGGGCAGGCAGTGATCCTAGAACGGTGTCTCTCTAGGATTACACTTGCACCCAGGACCACTGCAAACCAGTACCAGCCGAGCTGGAGGAGGAGAGGGCAGCAGTGGACTCAATTCTAGCTCCATGGATGCCAGCTCCTGGGTGAAATGGAGCAACTGAGACTGGGATGAGAGGTCGGTAGGGTGAGCAATGCTCATCTGGCAATGCTAGGGAGCATGCACACACATCTCCTCACTGCACATCTGCCACATGGGAGGGGGCCCCACTTCTCAATGGCTGACCTGAGGAGGCAGTCACACCCACAGGGACTACAGAAATGGTGGTTAACGTGGTGATTTGGAAAGGGCTCTAGGGCACAGCTTTGCTGCAGCACTGAACAACTGGCAAAAAAAGGAAAAAATATCCATTAAAACTTTGTTCTTTTTGGTTGGCCGTGGGGCTGCACTAAAACTTTTCACCAATGATGACCTATTATACTTTAAAAACAGTTTTACTTTCCTCTTGTCCTATATTTTTGCATGGGGCCCTTTGTGTTAACCAGAAATCTCCAGGATTTCTTCATGCACAGTAATACAAATTAAAATAGCTTCTATTCTTTCTTTAATTAAGGGAAGTTGCATTTAGTTCTTTCCCATGTTAGATTCATGAAAAAGAAATCCTGAAGAATATCTATAAAACACCAAACTCAGGATTTCTTCTGAACTCCTCTCTGAAGAAAGAGAATACAATGACCAAGAAATAGGTATCACCCATATTGTCACTCTGCTAGCTCTCTCTCTGATTAGAAAATAATCCTGCCAGGCACATGCAGATCACTTATGCAAAATGTTTTCCAAAAATTCTTGTTGTTATATTGCATTTATCTTCCTCCTCCTGTCTACCCTCTTGCGGCTCTTCCCCCAGGTCCTGTTTCCTTCTTCCTTCTCTCCTCTCCTCTACATTTTCCCTGTCCCCTCCTCTTCTCTCTCCTGCTATGCACTTCCTCTGCTCTTACCCCTTCTTCCTCCTTTCCTTTCCTATTTCTCCTACACTTTCACTTTCTTCTACTTCTTCTTTATGGTCCTGTGGGTTGGACTCACGCTAAGCAGTTGCTCTGCTGCTCGCTACATTCCTCCAGTCTGGACTTCACTTCAATTACACTCTTTTTCTGACTTGTTTTTAAAAAGCAAACCCAGCAAAGACTTTTGATTCAGGATTTAATTCATTGTACATATTCTACACCACAAATATGTGCTACTTCATACAATGAGGCTAATAGGTTTGATTATGGCTTCAGATAAACTCATCAGAAACAATGTGTTTGAAGGCAATCTAATGTGATCCTCTGTTGCTACCAAATTAATGAACTGGTTACTTTGTATCTTGCACAAGTACTTCCATATTGCTCCCAGTTTAGTGAACTGTCACTTTGTGGTAGCACCACAGTAACACTAACGCAAGGATTGTTGGGGATCAGAAGATTAAGTCCAGACAGGAAAATCCATAAGATATGTATCTCAAATTAATTACTAAAAAGCCATAAGAAGACCTGTGGCTACGTGGTTTAGTGCCTTCCTTGCACAGAATAAGCTGATGACAGGACCCAGACCTGAGTTGAAGACCTGTGGTAGGTGCACACACACACACACACACACACACACACACACACACACACACACACACACACACACACACACAGAATTTCCCTGCTAGAGGAAGTAAAATATCTCTTTTCCCAATAACATGCTTGAGTTTCTAGACTATGGGTTTGGATATTTTTGAAAGTTGCATTATTAACTTACCTAATTTTAACAAATGACATCCTGTTTACTATTATTTAATCCTGGTTGGAAAATATTTTAAGACCTATTTTCATGTAGAAAATTGAGTTTGTTCCCCAAAATCGTGACTGTCTTGGTTTATAAGAAAGAAAGACTTGTGCCTTTACTTCATTAGTTCATAAATTAGAAAAGTAACCCTAACTCTAGAACCAATTGCCTTTGGATTCTAAAGGCCACACAAATACATAAGTTTTTATTCATCCTATCTTTGATTCAGCTCATCTTTCTTAAAGTAATTCATAGTTTTACTCAATATCTTGCCATTTTTCTAACCCGAACCCTAACTGGAACATTCAGGATAACCTCACACTAATCATACCCTAATCCTAACATTATTAGCAGTTTCCTAATTCACATACATCCAAATTCTAACTTGACTTGTTATTCAAAGATTTACTTTCAGTTTGACCCTAAATTTTCCATTTCCCTAATACTAATACTAACCCCAGCTGGAACTGAAGCCTAACTTTCACCATAATGATAGTACAATTCTAATGTTTAAGAAAAAGACTCTAGTTTTTATTCATTCTAATGAATACTCCAGTTTTCCCTCTGGAAATGAGTTCCAGTTTGCCCTTATTCCCAAAAATTTCCTGATTCTACTTCTGAAGTGATCTTGTTCCCTAATATGATCCATTATATTACTTTTCCTCACATTTTCTTATCAGAAAAGACACTGTGGTTTCCATTGATTTTACCTTTTCCTGAACCACTGTTCCCTAAAACAGTTTCAGATTTACTTACCATCTTGTCCATTACTTAATGCTAATTCTCAACCTAAACTTGGCTGGAAAACTCCCATTAATCACTACAAGAATTATCACTGAGAAATAAATTTAATGATAATGCTCTAGTTACTATTCAGTGTCACATTTTTGCTTCTACTTGTTAGTGAAAACTGAATTTTCTTTTTATGGTAGGTCATCGGGTTTGTACTCTGGGCTTTGGCGCTATCCCTCAGCTCTTCAGCTCAAGGCAAGCACTCTACCCCTTGAGTCACAGCGCCACTTCCGGTTTTCTAGTGGTTTATTGAAGATAAGAATCTCATGGATTTTCCTTGCCAGGTCTGGCTTTAAACTGTGATCCTCAGATCTCAGCCTCTTGAGTAGATAGTATTACAGGCGAGAGCCACTGGTGCCTGGATTGGAAACTGAATTTTATAGTAAAAACTTTATAGTAAAAAACTCCTATTCATAACACTAATCATAATCAGAACAAAATACTGACCTTAATCTTAGTAAAATTATATGTCAATACTAACATTAACACAGGTAAACTAATTTTCACTCATCCTAACTTCATTCAAATAAACCTTCCAAACATAAGCTTCAATTTTTTCCCAATATCTTAGTCATTTTCTAACCCTAAACTTAATCTTTCTTAACTGGAACATTGAGAATAACCATACGACTAATTGTAAGTAGATTCTAATATTAATAGCAATACTCTAGTTCACATTCATTCTAATTCTTACCATGCTTATTCTAAAATATACCTACAATTTGAGCATCATTTTTTTCTCCTACACTCTAACCATAACCATGTCTAGAATCCTAATGATAACTTTGACACTAATGGTATCCCAATTCTAAAATTTATGTAAAATGCTTGCTGTGTCATCCTAGCTGAAATTCCACTTGTAATTCTTCACATAAATTGCAGGTTTTCCTAAACCCTACAGATTTTCTCACTCTTAACTCTGAATCTATCTTGTTCCATAACAGGAATCATTATACCGATTGATCTCAAATCTTGATATTATGAAATACACTGTACTTCCATTATCCCTGCTTTTCCTGAATTCCTAGAACTTAAAATAAGTTCAGATTTACTTAATATTTAAACCATTCCTAATCTTAAACCTACAGATAATTGAATCATAATGTTCATAGCAAGCCTCTATTTCACATTTATCCTAACTCTTGCTAGGCATGTAGGCCTAAATTTTATTTGCACTTTGAAACTAAAAATTTTAAAGTGTTTATCTATTTCCTGTCAGGTGTTGTTTTACTTTATTTTTTAAAAGTTTATTTTATTGTAAAGAGGCTTACTGAGGGATTACAGTTACATGTGTAAGGTAATGAGTCCATTTCTTGTTGAACATTGTTGCCTTGTTCTTTGTTGGTCTCCCACTATACCTCCTCCCTCCCCTTGGTGTAAATTTCATTTTCAATACAGTGTGCTGTGAGTATCATTGTTGCAATAGGTCATCTTGTGTTGAACCTAAATTTTCTTTTCTCTAACCCTAATTATAATTCTGTCTGTGATCCTAAACCTAACCATAATAGTAATTATATTATATATATTATATAGTAATTCAGAAATTAACAAAATATTGAAGTTTTTATTCATCGTTAATCCACTGCACATCTTGAATTAAGTTGCAGTTCACCTTAAATCTTCCAAATTAGCTTATATGTGCATATATGAAGATGTAATTTGATGTGAAAAACAGAAGATCTTTAGAGGAAGGAATAATGAAAAGGAAATACAGGGAGTACAATCAAATGCATTAAATATATTTTGGAAAGAGCATAAAGAAACTGCCTCTTCTAACAATTAATAACCATTAACAAAATAACTAAAAATTAATAAGTAAATAACATACTGCCTTCTAGTGTTAAGAGAGCCATGATATGTCTTGTGAATAAAATAATTATGTTAGATAAACTTTGTTCATGCATAATTTAATTTATTATTAGCCAATTATTTAATTTAATCAATGAAAATATATCAAAAAGATTCCATGATAAAAATGTAAATCAGTTACTTAGCAATTGTTTGAGAAAAAATAGTCATGACTTTTAAGAAACTAAATGTCTCTTTCCCGACAAAGCACTGCTTTCAGTTTACAAATCTAGTTTTTCTAAGTTTAGAGATAATAATTGGCATGGAAAACAACTAACTGTACATCTTATTTCTTGAATGAGTGATGTTTTAAACATTATCTTTTATTCAAATGAATACTTAGGTCTACTTTTTCAAAATAAATGCAATTTTATCTCCTTTCAGTACAAGTACTTTCCCTGCAATTAAATGTATTAGTATATACAGGTATTTATACGCTAAATCTTCTATGTTTGTTATGTAGATCTATATACTCAGAATGATATGGTTTTTCTATTCACAAATGTCTAACATGTGGGATTTTTTGCTTCATTAATATAAATTATCTCAGGTTGTTGTGAAGGCTCCAGTAAGCAGTGTGGTCAAAAACATGTCCTGAATTCTAAATATTAAATCTAATCATTTTTAGCCTTTGATTATATCATTCATTTTCTCTTCAGAGCAATTAAACTATAATAAATACTACTTTTTAAACATTTCACTCATATTGTAAATAATATTAACATAGTTCACACAGAGACTAATTATTTCAAACTCACCATATTTAATGATCATAGTGTGAAGAATATAGAGAGTAGAAGGTCCTTATACTCAATAATATTTGTGGTTAAATTAAATCAAATCATATATCTGGATTTCTAATTTAGAGGTTAATCATATGGAAACAGGAACATACTAAGAAAAATGATTACTTTGGGACCATTTTCTTCTTAAAATTATGCAGCAAAAATATCTCTAAGAAATATATTTTTAATAAAATATTTCAGCCCTTAGTTAAAGTGCATTATGCTTTCATATAAAGTTTATCTCAAAATAGAAATTCTGCAACTAATCTAATGTATGTTTTCATGAAGAAAATGCTATGACTGGTAATCTTGTTATGTGATTTTAATTATATTTTTGTTGTGACATGATTCCTGTTTACAGTTAATACTAACTTCATACAAATCATGCCCATGCACACTAACTTACATAAGATAATATTATAACAAAATTATCTTTCTTCCTATCTCCCACAGGGAAGGATGAGGTGTTGAAGTATATTAAAAGAAAGCATTCTAAAAGAGATTCTTTATGAAATGGAAATTTGTAACCTGAGGATGGGATCATGAGCAATTTCTACTTGGCTGAACAGGAATTCTCATTTCTACAGCACTTTCTAACCTTTTAATCACACAGAGAAATCCACAAAATTTGAAGTTCATATGAAGGGATTACATTCCTAAAAGATGTGCCAACCCTGCTCACAAGTTCGGTCTCATCACTAGTTCTTTGTGTTTGCTGGCTGATCTATTTCTCTATCATATGTTTCATATTAGTAAGCATATTAGTAAGTCAGCTGTGAGTACATAGCAGGAGACTCCTGAAATCACTGCTATTGCTGGGTAATATTCAGGAGAGAGGAAAAAGATTATATTACTCTGCAATTCCTCCCTTTGGCCTTCAATAAACCAATCAATTGTCAAAACAATCATGTAAGATGTTAGTTTACTTTTCTCTTTTTAAGTAGGATTAAGCAAGTGTTTTTCAAAGTAAAAAGTGATGACAGTAGTATCAGAACTTTGATATGAGCACCTTCTCCCTAACAAGTAATGCTCTATGGGCTGTAAATATGGAATTCACACTTAAATTCTCTCTCCATAAAAGCACTCACACAGACACAGAAACAAACAGACAGACACACAGACACAGACACAGACACAGACACAGACACACAGACACACACACACACACACACACACACACACACACACACACACACACATACACACACACACACAGCTGCCACCCAGGCACATAAGAGAACAGTTCAATTCCTTGGTAACGATAATTGATTGATGTTTGCTCCATTGGTTTTTCATTTTTTTCAGGACCTTGCCTGGACCTGCATCTTACTCTGAAATCAAGTCCCCTGCTTTTAGTATGCTGTGTTTATGTATTCATAGTATGTACCTGGCTGCTTCAGGCCAATTAATAATACCCTGAATAGAGTATCCTCAAACTTGACATTCAAGTCAAACTCCATGAATTCATACTATTATTCGGAAATACTAAAATTTATTGGATCTAGAAACCAAAAAAACCCCACTTTGTTATATTAATAGGAATTAACATCATGAAATTAGAATACTATTGATCAGGAACTGAGGTAAGAGGACAGGCGTATGTGGGAAAATGTGGAATACTGGATGTGTGTTAAAGATATAAAATCATCGTCTGTTGGATCATTTTTATTGTAAACTTAGCCTATATTGAAAGCTCAATTTACATATACAGTTTTCCAGCTATTTGTTTACCCATCACTTCTGATCACAAATCCTCTTATAAATTTTTATAGTATCTTTGAATAAATCACATAGTTTGCATGTCCTTATCATCTTAAGGAAAAACAGTCTGCTTCTACATCTTTCATCTATGTGACGTACCTTTATTTTTGTTTTCTCTGTTTGCTGAATAAATGTATTCCTGGAAACAGGATATTGACAACAAATCTGGGTTTAATTTTCATTTTTTAAATTTGAAATATAATATAAACTTTTTTGTGACTACTCATTTTCTAAAACTGAGTGATATTCATGAACACTAATATTTTGGTGCCTTTAAGTAAATTCTGACTTGATGTGGTATGGTAGTTCTAGTGTCTAATTGACTTAACCATTAGATTATTAATGTATAAACAGTGCATTGCACTTTTTTTAATTTTAAATATAATATAGTCCCCAAGGATTTACTTTAAAGTGATAAGGGGGGGCAGTTGTCTTCATGTTCCATAGTTTATATTTATTTCAGTAAAAGAACTGATAATACATGATGTATGCTGGAGCAATATAAAAGATGAGAACATATTTCTAAAGAGAATGGGTTTATTGATTAAAACAGAAAACTTTGAAATAGTCATGTATCTTGGTTGAAACTGCATAAATTTCATATAAATGTAGCTCCACATGAGAATCAGGGATAAATTCACATTAATATTATTGAGATTTACATCACAATATAAGCAATATAGGTATTTTAAGGAATTGGTCATTCAAAGCACTAGATACCTACTGGATGAGGAATGGAATTGAAAATAGCAGAGGAAAACAATTCAACATGCAGATATTATGATTTTATAATACTAATATGAAAGAAATGGAGCTTTTGCCTTTCTGAAGAAGAAAGTTTAGCCAGTAATTTCAATGTAAGACTTTAGTTGTAATCAGTCTAAAGTCTTTTTCTCCAAGATATTCAAGAGCACTATTCTCATCTTCTGAAGAGTAAGTAATTATTTTAATTAACTTTGCTTAATATTAATTTACTTGTAGCAAATAGGTTAAAATGTCTCCTCTCTTTCTTTCAATGTAATAACATACATTTCATATTATTAATGTCTCTTCATACAAGCCTGAAATCACTATTTCAAACTAACACAAACAAAAACCTCAAAAATAACCTGATACAACCATCACAAATCCTAAATTATGTGAAAAAAATCAACAATATATAAAATATATCTGAGGAATTGGAAAAACAATGGCAAAATAACAACATAAAATTCCCCTAGCTCTCTAATGAAACAGAGAATTAGAGTCCTAGCAGGTACTCCACTTCTAAAATGTCACACCCAGTCAGTTATAACTATTTATAGATATACAATTCAAAAGAAGAGTTTATACTGTCTTCACAAGAAAACAGAAATATATGAAAAGCTGTCCAGCCAGGCAGGTGACTGCTGTCACTGTGTTGGCCAACATATTTAAAGGCACAGCTGCAGTGTGGAAATAAAAATTCCACATGGGAAACAAAAGCAGGAACAGAAGTGTACATCAGAGACAGCCACAGCCATACTCAGAGACAATTCAAGATACCATTGGGCAGCCCAAACTGTCACTGGAACCGCTAGTATTAACATCACTACATCTCACCACAATAGATTTCTACTCCTACACTTAATGGTCTAGACAAAAACCTAATTCCACAAAAACAAATCACAACAGAAGATCCAACCAACAAATGGCAAATCAACCAAGAACATAAAGAGTCACCTATTAAGATTACATAGCCCCCAAAAGAAATCCTCCAAGTGAACAGAGCAAATCAGAAAAATACAAGAAAAGTGATGTCAAGGTAGTATAATTCACACAACAAATAACCAGGCATTAGAACAGACAATTAGGGACCTAGAAGATAGTTTTCAAAATACATTACATTTACGGCTTTAAATGTGATTAATGGAAAGATACAAAACCTCTACAAGGAAATTTATTGAACAAGATGCGAACAAACAAAGATTAGCAAAATAACTCATGGAGACTACAAACAGAAAAATAAATTCTGAAAAGGCAAGGGAGTCCAAGGAAAAAATGGATGCCTAGTTAAAAGATATGAGAGAAGACACAGCTAAATAAACAACCCTACCAACCCACCCACCCAAAGAAAATATGTAAAGAAAGTCAATACAAGACCTAAAACAAAGCTTTATAAAGAGATAGAAGCCCTAAAAAATGTCCAATTATAAAACAGGGAAATCAAAAACAAAGTATAAAGTCTTCACAGCAAATAGATGACATAGAAGACAATCTCAGGGGTCAAAGACCAAGTAGGTCTAATAGGAAAGAGGAAATAATCATTTAGAACAAATCCAAGAAATAAGAAATGATCTTGCCACAACTTCACGACTCAGTTAGAAGATCAAATTTGGGGGAGATTGGTCTCAAGAAAGAAAAAAGCAGGAAACTAAATGAATGGGAAACATATTACAGAATTCTAGCAGAGAACATTCCAAACATCCAAAGAGATAGGCACAGTCAGAGAAAAGAAGCCTTAAGAACAAACACAGAATTCTAGAAGAGAACAACCCACCACCACATTATAATCCATTAGAGGATCATTAATGATCAAGGAAACGATTCTTAAAGCTGCCATAGAGAAAAGATTGATTATTTATAAAGTATATACAGTCAGAATAAACACAAATTTCTTAGTTGATATGATAAAATGAAGAGCCTGGCATGATATATAACAAACATTAAAGGCAAACAACTACCAACAGTGAATATGGTCCCAAGCCAAACTCTCCACCACATCAGCAGGATAGAAGTTAATCAAATATATCTTACAGAGAGAAGATCAAGAAGAACATGAACTGGTTATATAAGATCAGAAGTAGGTAAATATATTAAGAGTAGACGAGGCACAGCTCCTAAGAGCTCCTAAGAGAATTCACTCAAATAGATAAAATTAGAGAAAAAATGAGACATCATAACATAAATTAGCAAAATTGTGAATGTTATAAGAGAGTACTTTGAAAACCATATACCAATCACCTGGAGAATCCTGGAGTAATTGATGCTTTCCTATACTCGAACTGAACCAAGAAGTGATACATAAGAAGTAATGAAAATGAAATGTCAATAAACAATTTCTCATAACAGAAAAATCTAGGACTCAATAGATTTACCATGAAATTAAGGCCTGCAAAGAACTTACAATACTCAGGTCTAACTCTTCAATGGAATAGAAAGGGAAATGGAATTATCAAACATAATCTATGAAGCTAGAATTAGACTCTTCCTCAAATCAGCTAGGGACTCATCAAAGAAAGAGAACTATGAACCCAGCTCTTTGATAAGCATTGATGCATAACTTCTCAATACAATTCTCACCAACCAACTTCAACAATTAACAAAAAAAACATGCTATGATCAAACAGTATTCATTCTAGGATACAGCTGGATTCAATATACCTGTCAATAAACATAACACACACCATCAGCATAAGCAAAGACAAGAACCACATGATTGTTTATGTGGATGTAGAAATAGCTTTTAACAAACTCCAATACCCCTTTATGATTGAAAGGTCTGAGAAGCTAGGAACTCATGGAACTTTCCTCAATATAATACAGAGTATGTATACGACAAAGAGAAAATAAGCATGTACCTAACGATGGAGGCATGAAGACATTAAAATCAGGAATGAGAAAAGGATGTCCACTCTTTCTACTACTCTTCAATATAGTAGTGGATTTTCTAGCAAGGACAATAGGTAAGAGAAAAATATAAAAGGGATCCAAATATGAAAGGAGTAAAACTATTCCCTTTCACAGATGAAATGATACTTTATATAAAGGACCCTATAGCTTCCCCCCCAAAAAAAGTTAGTAAAAGTGATGCTAATCTTCAGCAATGTAGCAGGGTATAAAACCTACAAGAATCAATAGTTTTCCTGTATTACCAACAATGGGAAGATCCAGGCTGAAATCCAAAACACAACCTCATATATATTAGCCTCAAAATCAAATCAAACCTAAGCAAAACAAAACAACAATAAAACTAGGAATTAATTAATTTAACAAAAAAGTGCAGGACCTCTATTGTGAAAACCTTAAAGGCCTAAAAGCGAAATTGAAGGAGATTCAAGGAAATGGAAAGTCTTTCTATGCTTCTGGTTGGAAGAAATAACATTGTGAAAACTGCAATACTGCCCCCAAACAATTGGCAATGCAATACCCATCAACATCCCTACAATATTCTTCAATGTAATAAAGAAAGCAATCCAAATTTATTATTGAATTACAAAATTACAGTTGAAAAGAAGACTTAGAAATGAACTCATAGGCCTATAGTCATCTTACACACACACACACACACACACACACTGGAATTCTATTCACCCATCAGAAAGGATGACTGTTCACCAGTCTTAAGGAAGATCAAATGCTTGGGAACATTATACTAATAGAAAGGAATGCACACTCGAGCAATATAGGTTTCATATATTCATTCATTCATGGTAGCTAGAAGGTACCTACAAATCTACAAGAGAGATTCTTCCTCCAGTTTGAATTGTCATTATCAAGAAAACTGACAATAGCAAATGCTAAGGTGGATGTAGCCAAATGGGAACTCTATTACACTGTTGGTGGGAAATTAAATTTGTTCAACCATTCCAAAGTGCAGTACGGACTTTATGTGAAAGACTAAACAGATCTCCCTTATGACCCACTAATTCCTGTCATGGACAGTAATCCAATAAATAACAAACAAGCTCACATTAAAGCTACCAGTATAACAATGTTCAGGGCCCAGGTCCCGAGTTCAAGGACTGGAGAAAAAGTTACCACTGCTTGTATTTGTTTCCCCAAATATGAACCTTTTGACATAAGATACAAAATCTTTCTATTTGCAACAGCTAGAATAGGACTTACCTGTAGTGGGTAATAAAATGTCTTCTTTGTTGAATGTTAGGAAAAGCTGTAGGCAGTCCAAGAAAAGGGAGACTTTTGTTGTTGTTGGTGGTGGCCGAGGGGCTTGAAGTCTGGGCTTGGGCACTGTCCCTGAGCTCTTCAACTCAAAGTGAATGCTCTACATTTTGAACCACATTGCCACTTCTGGTTTTCTGGTGGTTAAATGGAGATGAGTCTCAGGGACTTTCCTGCCCAAGTTGGCTTTGAACAGCAGTCCTCAGATCTTAGCTTCCTGAGTAGCTAAGATTACAGCTGTGAGCCACTGTCACCAGGCTAAAAATGGGGGATTTTTATAAAAGAAAATCCACCTCTTCACCTGTGTCTAAACCTCATATATTACTATTAAAACACTTCATCCTCAACTCATTTGATCTGACATTTGTAAATTCTCTTTTCCTTCATGTGGGAATACTGCAGTCAATGTCAACTCAACTGTGGGACTGGATCAATTGTATGGTAATCGCTAGCACCTAAATCAAAAACATATACATCAAAACAAATGAAACCCTCATTCTAATAATTGTTTTCTCTTTTTATTACAAATCTGTGCTTGATTACTTCTTAATGTGATATTGGACCTCCTAACAGAGTGATGAGTTTTTCTTTCTCTTGAGCAATTGTCCTTCTTCCACTTGGGTCAAATATTTAAATTTCAAAAATTTCAATTGATAATTCATTAAGGTGACCTCTAAGAAAATGTGCATTTCTGGAATTGGTCTTCTGTGTTGTTCTCACGTGCACAGGCTTTCTATGATTTATTTGTTTTATAAGGAATTCTATTTTCCAATCTTTGTGTGACCAATTTTAGTCCCTCTGATCAGTCTTTCCTACCCTCTCTCAGGAGTCTTTTATTTCAGTCTGCCTCATAAAAAATATATTAGTTATCAGCTAAATGACTCCCAGCTTCAGTATTTTGCCTGACTTCATGTAGACTGTGATAGGAGCCTTGACTGGCCTTGCTTACCGGAGATTTTTACTTGTTTGTTTTGTTTTGTTTTTAGAGGTCTAGGATTACTAGTCAATGTATTAGCTTCTCTGGGCCACAGTGATCACCTGGACTAGAGTCAATGGGTTTTTGTCCTAATGATAAAAAAAAACAGCTGACTAAATTCCTGTTTTAATTATCTCAAAATGAGGCAATCTGGCATCCTTGCAAAGCCATTAATAATATTCTGCTACCACTTACAGAAATGGTCTATCAAGATGGCTTTTCAAGGTTGATTGTAAAAAATGTTTATTTCAGGGGCTGGGAAGGTGGCTCAGTGGTAAGAGAGCTTGCTTTGCATGCCTGAGGCCCTGGGTTCGATTCCCAGCACCACCTAAGAAAAAAAAGCCAGAAGTGGCACTGTGGCTGAAGTGGTAGAGCACTAGCCTTGAGCTGAAGAGCTGAGGGACAGCACTCAGGCCCAGAGTTCAGGCCCCACTACTGGACCCAAAAAAAAAAGTTTATTTCTGTGTGGGAGGACCATATAAAAAACAAAAAAAAATCACATCGTACATTATAAATACTTTAGAAACAACAGCAAGAAAAAAAACCACTTGTGTCCCTATCTTGGGGTTCATTAAGCTTAACAACACCTTATCTATTCACATGCACATAGCTTTTGACCTTTTCTGCTTATCCACGACATATATTAATTATTGAAAATAAGGGATACCACGTGACTGATGTTTCTTTGGACTTGGCTTATTTTAGTTAATATAATTTTTCCTAGTCTTTCCATTCCGTAACAAATTGGGTGATGTCATTCTTTCCGATGGACGATAGAATTCCCATACACACACACACACACACACACACACACACACACAAACTCACAACGTTTTCTTGATCCATTCATCTACTGAGGGGCATCCTGGTTGGTTCCATATCTTAGCTATGGGAAATAATGCTGCAATAAACATAATTGTATTGGTAATTTTAATATGGTCTTGTTGCTGACTATTTAGGTGAATACCCAAAAGTGGGATTGCTTGGTCATTTGTGAGCTCTATGAGGAATCTTTTAAGGAACCTCCATACTGCTTTCCATGTGGTTGAACAAGTTTACACTCCCACCAAAAAGGAAGTAGGGTTCCCTTCTTGCCACATCCCCTCCAGCATCTGTTATTGTAAAAATGTGGAGCGCTTCACAAATTTGCGTGTCACACTTGTACAGGGACCATGCTAATCTTCTCTGTATTGTTCCAATTTTAGTGTATGTGCTGTTGAATTGAGCACAGAACATTTTTTATATATAAAGTGGAATTGATTTTCTTAAACTAGACAATTCAACAAAAAGTAAGTTCAAAAGATTTGTCGTGAAATTTTAGAACCATGTATTTCTTACATAAGCATACATTTAAGACTAAATTCAAGATATGTTAAAACAAAATAATTCCAGGTATTTGTTGTTGAACAGATGTGTAGGAGGAGAAATTCAATTATTCTATACAAGGCACCTATCATAATTAACACTGCCGCAAGTGTTAAGTACTTTTTTAAGTTTTAATGTTTTAAATATGTTTAATTTTGGGAATTTGCTTATATGCCAAAATTAAGAGTGTTTGGTAGGTCATATAACTTTTCTATAAAGTATTTAAGATTTATGGTAGCAGACATATACAACTAAGTATGTACATTTCAGAGTTTATAGAAACTTTACTAATGAGAAGTTGTAAAGTCTTTGTATGAAGAAACAGTGAAGAGTTAAGACTTTGTTAACTACACAGTTTCTGTAAAAACTTTAGGGCTTCCTTACTTTATATGTTAGCGAGGAACAAAAATGATTATATAAACCATATACAGATGATGAGATGAGACATAAATAGTAATCTTAGAGGGTAAATTTAAAGACTACTCATAGCCTATAAAACTCTTGTTGAACATCATAATCTTAGCCAGTTTTAAATGTACAGGAATATGAGAAAATAGTAAAATCTAATATGTAGTACACTTCAAATACTGGAAAAATGGTATTTGGTTTTTATTTTATTAATCATTAATATTTAATTATTGGTTTTCTTTATTTGCAGCATTGTTTTCCTTGTTGTAATATAATACAACTTTTTATAAGTCATCATTACGAGGTACTTTGAGAATGCTACTGGGATGGCCACACCATTTTTATAGGTGCATGTGAATTTACAAAGAGCAAAACTAAGAACAAAATATTGACTAAAATATTCTCAAGTAGAGTTTGAATCAGGAGTGTTGATAAATGTCCACACATAAATCTTAGCCCTAGGCTGAAACAGTGGTTTTACAGAGTTGAGGCCATAAAATTGAGAGATGGTTTTGTGTTTAGTGTTTTGGTTTTGTTTCTGTTGGTTGTGGGGCTTGAACTCTGGGTCCTGTGTACTGCTCCTCAGCTCTTCATCTCAAGGCTATTGCTACCACTTGAGCCACAGCACCACTTCCATCATTTTCTGCTTATGTGGTGCTGAGGAATGTGGTGTTGATGGGTTATCATACATCAAATACCTTCAAATGTACATATAGAGTCTAAAGATAGCAGTATGAATATTCTCATGCAGCTCTTGTTTATCTGTTATGCACTTTCAGTATTATGATATTTCTCTTTCCTTCTCTATTTCCTCTCTTTCTCTTTCATGCTCCATGTCTGCTACTTAGAATTTCTGCTGAGCTACTATTGTCCTTCAGGAACCACTAGGATTTTGGGAACATGATAGGGACGATCAGTTACCCTTGCATTCTTTAAGAGTTATAAGAGTGACGTGATATTATTCTTTGCCATTGTAAATGGCAAAACAACAGATCTAGGAATTCCTTTTCACTTTTAGTACTATTACAAATTTTCCTCATAGGAATCATTGGGATGGATAAAATACTTTTAACCTGCGTCCTAAAAGATCTTTTCCTTTTACAAGCAACCTTTTTCTTTTAATATCAGTAAGTAACAAAAACAAAGCTATCCTATGGAAAGTAGGCTGAAGTTGTTCACAGGGATGAAAAACAAGGAAGTGGGGGAAGTGAGCACAGATCCTCAGAGCAGTTTATCATGTACACTTTGTGAGAATGACAATGTGCTGGGAAGTCTAGATTAAATCACTGAACACCTGATATATATAAATATATGCACATATATATTTATTTATATATGAATATATGTGTGTATATGCCCTTATATATGTACACATGTATATTGCTCTACATACAAATACACACATATACATATACACATGTATACATGCACACATGGAGAAAGACGCATAGATACAGCCAACACAAGTTTCACTACTTGTTGAATATGCCCTAGACAGAATGCTTGGAACCAAATATGTTGAAGATATACTTGTCTTTAAGACTTATTTTAGCACTTCTCTTATCTCTTAGAACTGGTAGGTTTTGACAGATTCGACTTGCAAATACAGTACAAGTGATAGCAAATCACCCAGAAATCTCAGTAAGTATAGGTCATATGGTGTCTCCTTGCTCCCCATAGAATGTTTGCTCTTGTAGACACTCTCAACAACCAAAAAAGCAGGAGAATACCCTGGTAAAGAATAAAGTTATACGGCATCTTTCCTTGAGCTCTTTTCCAACAGCCAGCATCAATTCCTAAGTAATGTGTGAGTCCACAGAA
This sequence comes from Dipodomys spectabilis, assembly GCF_019054845.1. NCBI lineage: Eukaryota > Metazoa > Chordata > Mammalia > Rodentia > Heteromyidae > Dipodomys > Dipodomys spectabilis. The sequence goes on from NW_024871192.1 coordinate 2,088,359, forward strand.
GACTGGAGCTCAGGTCAACATTTAACCAACCCATGTGATAAGTCTAAAGTGAGAATTGCTGTCTGAGGTCTTCCATTTCCTGGCCACGAAAATAAGAAAAAGTATTTGTAATGTATTAAAATTTGAGAATAATTTGTAACCTGTCAATAAATGTGTAGAATACAATTGTACCAACCAACAAAAGATGCATTTCATTTGTGTGCTTTTGGACTTGGTGAGTGATTTTAGGTGTGTCTACACAAGTAGAATCAACATAAATCAAGCCAGCATTTCTTCATTTAAGATACAAGGAAAAAGTACAGGTTGACCCATTGTAGCAATGAGATGTACAAGACACTCTATCTGGGGGTACTAAGACCACATGATGGGTTTTTCTACATCCCCCATTCTTCCACCAACCTTACTCCCCTCTCCTCTTCACTCTTCTAAGGGTTAACATATTTAATTCATATACTAATCCACCTCATCCCCAAAATTGATTTAAAGGTTTTCTGCTCTTGTTATCAATGTTGGTTTAAGGGTTGAAATTCTGTTTGTCAAAATTTGCCTTGCATTTTGTTTGGTATTGCCTACTATTCTGACATTGACCACGTGGTTTTATCATATTGGGAAAAATATCACTTTGTCACTGGAATTCCAAAAAAATATACTGGCGATTTTCATTTTTTAAAAACCCGAGTGCATCTTAGAACTTTAGTTTAAATGTGTGTGTGTGAAAACATGTTCAACATAATCTCATTATAAAAACTGTGTAACAAGTTGTCTTCTTCTATGTCTTGATAGTGATATTTCCTATCAAATGTGCTGCTTGTTAAAAGAAAACCTTTTTTTCAAGGATAGTAGTAAAAGGAATGAGACCCAGCTCAGCTCCTAGCCAGCTGTGATGAAAAACAAACCAGTAAGGAGGTAAGAATTGTCTTAAAATGTTTGTTGCACATATCTGTTTCTGTCCCCAGAAAGTTCGAGTATAAGAGATGGTATGAGTATGCCTTAAAAGACAGCCTGTGAGTAAAGTTGGTAAGTAATTTCTGGCTGTTACTTAACATTAAAAGTATCATGTCATTCTCTATGTCCACCTAAAGTCGTTTCTTTAACGTCTGTGTATAATTTTGTAAGTAACTAACCAGGAATTTTGACAATTCATCCGAGGGAGGCAATCTTGCCCAGATCCTGCCTGGACCATCCTACCTCCACCATGGTACACTGGATTCTTGCCTGACTCCATCACACACAGCTGATTCTTGGTAAAAGACTGATTTAGATTTACAAACACTAAGACTCTTGTGGACACTCTCTTTAAACCTTACTCATCCTGATATGAAAAAGCCAGCTATGTTGTAATACTATTGAAACATGTATAGTCCAGGAGAGCCTCTCATACAATTTAGTTATCAGGTTTTCCAGGCATACAAGGTATGCTCAAACTCTCATCCCATCTATTGAATTTTGTCATTGCAGAGTTCTGGCAAGTATTTGTTGATTAATTCTTGGTAGGGTGCACATAAACTCTACTTGTTCTCACTGATCTCCTTGTTGCATTAATTGGAAATGATAAAGGGTTTTTGTGGCAAAGATTTCAGTTCAAAGCCAGTCCAGGCAGACAAATCCCTGAGACTCTATCACCCAACTAACCATCAAAGAGCCAGGGTGGAAGCTGGCTCAAAAATTAACCAGCCAAATGCTAAATGTGGCCCTGTGACTGAAAGTGGTAGAATGCTAGCCTCGAGGAGAATTGCTCAGGGAAAATGCTCAGGCCTTGAGCTCAAAGCCCATATCCCAGCCACAAGCACCTAGATCCAAGGACAAGGTGGAAAAGAATAAGAGGAAAAGATGTTACATCAGCCACTTTGTGACTGCCCTTTCAAAATTAACCAGATCCAGGAGGCCAATAGAAACAAGTTCAGAAGCTTGTCCATCTAATTTCCATATCTGTCTAACTTCTAAATGCACAGGAATTTACATTCTTGCCTTTGTTACCTGCTATTTATAGGAAATGTTCAAGGTGTCTCACCAGGCCCTTAACTACTCCAATCCAGCCCTAGTTTCTGACTGGTTATAGGCTCATGATCCAAATGGAACTTTTCTGGATTATTCCCTGGTTGTGTTTTCTGATATCACTCTTATCAACTAGTCCTGCCACCTTGTCAGCCTTTTGCCTGATCTCAGCATTTTCAAGTTTCTGTCTAACAGGATAACAGCCCTCACTCAAACCTGGGACCAAGTCAAGGACATCCTATTACTGCAGGCACCCAGAGGCTTTGCTTACACTCTTCTGAACCGAGCACAGACCTGGACCTGAAGACGCCAGCCCCAGTGACTCCTGGACACACTGACAGCTGGAAGTAACCAGAAAAGACCATGATGCCCCTCCACCTTTTATACTCCAGGGTTCAAAATGATGGAATCTGCTTTGTTCTCATACCTGCATGATTCTCCTCTCTCAGCCCAATTCTTTTTATGTATCCAAAGACCCTATATGAAGAACTTGCTTCTCCCCACTTGGCCCTATCATTTCATGTATCTAAAGATGGAATATGAAGGATTGGCCCCAACCCTGCTGTCCCAGGCTCATACACAATACAGGCAAATCCCAGGTATGTGTGAACTCCTTTTAAGTGCAGGCAGGGCAATCTATATAATCCCAGTTGTAAACATCCCATTGTGGGCCCAACTGAAAGGTCCCCGCTTTCCTTGACCTAGGGGCTTTTCATTAACCTCTACCTCCTTGCTCAGTCCTCCTATAAAAACTCAGATCCTGTTTCAGCTCCCTCACACAACCTCCAAACCTGCTTTCGACAATAAACAGTCCTCGCCTATTGATGATGTAGTCCGTCCTATTCCTTTTCCATTCTCCTAAATTTTCCTAACAAGGACAGGCTGTATTCTATGACCCAGAAGAGAGAAAATTACTAAGCATTCATTTACAGCCTTCTGAATATTTCTGATTCTGCACACATCAATTATCTATCCATACCTATGTCTGAGTGAGATGATTTTAAAAGAATTTAGTTTTGGTTCCCGTGCATTACATTAAGATATTTAGAAACAACCGAGAAACCTAAAGGTCTATACGAATTTTTGGTGAGACTGAAGGGATAGTGGAATTTGGTTCTCTATAATTTGGGCAATTTGCAAAAAGAATTGGCAAATTACAATTTACATTTGCAGCAAACTTGACACATTAATTTTTTGTGTATTGAAAGGAGCACAAGCCTCAACAATATGTCAATGCTATCCTCTTATTTATCTCTAAAGGTTTATGCTCTGGTCATTTAGTATTAAAACTTCAAAAAAATTTAATCTTTAGCAAGTCATGCAAAGGAGTTTCACTTCATTTTGTCAGTGTTGAATAATGTGCATTTCAATGTACAATACATCTGGATCATTGTCAATCATTCCACTTTTCTAATTTTTATACATTTTATAGTAAAAATCATGTACAGAGGGGTTACAGTTACATGAGTAATGTCTTCTGCATCATATTCACACATTTTAAGTGAATATCGAGGGTAATTTACCTAGTATTGGAAGTTTAGGAGCGGTCTTCATTTTCTGATGATAGTAGCAGGAGTCAGTTTAATTATGCAGATTCCACTATGGAGTGAGAACTTTAGTCTTCTAACTTTTCGATAAATTGAGAGTTACTTTTTATTAATAATTACAAACGTTTTATTTCAGTATTTGAAACGCTGCCCCAATTATTTCAAAACTTTCACATTAAGCTAGACTGACCTTTTTTCTCCCATTTACCCCACTAGCTCAGGTTAAGTCTCCTTTGGCTTTATTGTTTGAGAGGCCAAGGGAAGAGGGTAAACAGAAAGATGATTATTACTCAGAAATGTCCTTCCTCTTGTTTTTGCTATTCTTGTTGAGAGGAATACTAGATCAGGGAACAATAGTGATGCTTGACTTCACCATACAAGGGAGCATTCCTGGCATGTCAATTATTGTTTCTCAGAATCACTTAAACTGATTACTCTTTCCTTCTCTGTAACAGTAACCTAACTGTTGCACCCTTGGTGCAGAAGGAAGCACACTAACAGGTTTTTAGCTGTAAATTGGTATTTTATATCTCAACTTACTACCACCAAAAATATAAAGCTTTGGCTATATAAATGCAAAGGCACTGATTGTACAATAATACCTTATAAACAATTCAGCTCACCCCTCCTCTCCTATCTGCCCTTCTCCTGCCCTCATTTACTCTCTCTTCCCTTCTTCATTTCTTTTGTCTTTGCCCTCCGTATTCATCTCTAACTTCTCACTTTCTATCTTCCAGTAGCAAGTGATTTGGTTTATCAGACAACATATAAATCATTGAACAAATATTTTTTCTCCTTTTTCTGATTATTTATTTTTAAAAGAAGTGAGTTTTAGTAGACCACCAGTGGCTTCCACCTAGCTACTAGGTAGGTTCAAATTTGACAATTGCAATTCCAAGCTATTCCAAATGAATAAACCTAAAAGATTCCTTTCTCCACTTGTAGTAAAAGGAAGAAGTGAAGGTGTGACTCAGGTGGTATCATCCAAACATTGAGAATTAATGCCCAGATAGAGCTCAAGGCCAGTAGTTCAAAACCCAGTACCAACATAATGTTAAAAAATGTGTCCTTCTATTTTGAATGGGGATATTTCTCCAAAAATTCATACCCAGGACAATTTTCAAGGTCAAAGACTTTTTTAAAGGCTCTTTCAGATCTTAACCTGATTTCTCTGCTTGACTTACTTTATAGGAAATAGGAACCATTTGTTAGGAAATGGAAAGACTTGGTAAATATTATATTAAGTGAAGTAAGCCAGGCCCAAAAAATATAGGTCCCATGGTTTCCCTTATTTGCAATATCTAGTATATGTATGAGTCAAGCAGAAAAGGTCAGATAAGTTGATGTTAGGGAAATGAACCCTAAGATATGTATTCAAATGTTTTTTTTCTTTCATGCGATTGTTTCTAATGCATTTATAAGATTATCTCTTTGTTGCTTTGTATGTCCCTCCCCCACAATACAACCCCTGCTTTCACTATATTTGATGTCAGTATAACTTGTAGAGAAGATGGGGAAAATCAAGTCGTTTAAGGATACAGGTGGACTTGTTGCAACAATGAGAAGTACAATTTGTCATGTCGAAAACGAGCTTTACAATGTTGGTGCGGGGGGGGGGGTGGAGAGGTGGAGGCAGGGAGGATTGGGTGTGGGAGAGGCTGGGAACGGATGTGAAGGGTAAACAAAGGAGGAGGCTGCAATGCTTGATAAGAAATGTACGCATTATCCTGCCCATGTAATTGTAACCCCTCTGTAGAGTGTGTTCACAAAAAAAATAAAATAAAATAATAAAAAAAGAAAGATTAAAAAAAAAAGATTTTGGATTAGAAACATCTACTTATTTGGTATGAAACCTACCAAAATGTGATCTTGAAATCACACTCCACAAACTGGACATATACATCAATTTAGCAACTTATAGGTCTCAAACTTTTATTTGAATTCTGTATCTCATATGCATTCAGCTTCCCTACAAACATGCATGCATATTCATGTTCACATACATCCCCATACTCACATGACATACTAAATGTAACACTGTAATAAAAAATAATTACTGAAAAAGAACACCTTCACAAATGTAATTAAATATCATATTTTAAATATAATGCATTATTGAAATACTGATGAAAGTGAAGCTGGGAGGATGTTTCAAATAGAGTGCCAACCTGAAGATCACGTATCTCAATCCAAACATCATTATTTCTATCCTTCCTTCTCCCATTAAAAAATGAACACATAATTCACCTACATGTTCCTTAATCATTGATTGAATAAAGAAATTGTAATATATATATGCATATATACACAATGATATATTATTTAGCCACTCATTGTAATGAAATACCTTCATCTTCAGGAAAATAGATAGAAATGGAAACCTTCATATTAAAGCAATAAGCCGTACTGTGTAAACAAATACTAGATTTCTCACATGTAGACTCTAGATCCAGAAAATAAAATGAATGACCCACGTATAAAAGATGGAACTGATTGAGTTTGGAAAAAAGTGAATGAGGAGATGAAGAGAAGTAGTGTGGAATAAATATGTTCAAATACTTCATAAGTTAGTATGATCACATAATAAAATTTCAGTATAAAAATAGGATAATGAATTAATAAAAGAAATAAAATTTAATAAGCAACATTATGTGGACATATGTGTATAACACAATAAAATTACTTTGTGAAATTATTATTTGTTAATAAAAAGAAAAATTCATTCCAGTTGTTATAGATTCATATGTTAATTTCCTTTTTTGTCAGTTATTTCCCTGACAAACTAAAAGGAGAAATAGTCTTTGCTCATTTTGAAAGACAATCTTGTCCAATTAGCATTAAAGTATTCTAGTTAATTACTGTCAATGTGAAATTGTTCAATCAAATTAAGTATTATATTAGAATATTTCTAATGCATTCTTCAAAATATTCTCTATAGGTATACACTTTTTGCTATTTATTGAATATGATTTTTTTTACTTAATTGGAATATATCATTTTATGAATGCAGTTTGGTTTATGCAACTAGGATATATTATACCTGACCAGAAAATTAATTATTCAAACAGTTTTTTTTCATCAAAAATGCTTATTGTGAAATAAAGGGCTAAATCCAAATTACGTATATTTGAAGACAGTACTTGGTTAGTCCTCACATTCCCCATTCCCTTCTTGAGAATAATACACATTGTAAGGAAATGTTTAGAATGTTTTGGAGAAATAGCTTGGCTTTAAACCAGTGAGTTACTCTATGCTGCATTTTGCTTACTTTATATCCAGAATAGCTAAATTCTTACCTTATCATTTTCCTTAGGCTTTATACTCAGGTTTAATCTCTGATGGGAGACAGATAAATATATAAACATTTTTTAACAGTGGTTAAATTTAGGTACAACTATACTCATGCAGATAGGCCTCATCAGTCATGAGACCATGATATCAAAATGTTAACCTATACTTACTAGTGTCATGTTATGTGATTTTGCGTATTATAAACAGTGGTTATTAGCATTTGTTTTGTAAACAACATCATTTCATGGGTTAGGAACTGAAGTGAAACATTATACTCAACAAAATTTAAAGAGGCATCCAAAATTAGTTGCCAAGATATACATCATGTAACACAATGTTTTGAAAATGCAAGCTAAAGAAAATTATTTATGAAAAAATCAACAATTAAAATAAATACAGAATCAGTATGACTTATTTTTCTTTTACCCCAGTTGTAATACGTCTTGCATGATGACTTTTCTGATTTTATGCTTAGTTAGGGCTTGAATTTAGTTCGAGAAGCTATGTTCTTTCATGTATTCATTTGTCAGATCAAAGATGAAATGAATTCCATGCCAGAATCAAATTGCATTATAATGCTATAGTTGTATACTTTGCCAAAGTTTCAAATCAGCTCGAGTAGCTTGGGTCTTTTTTGCGTCTAACTAAATAGGTATGCAATTTTGTCAGTACTAGAAACATTTTGACCACCAATTATTAAAATAGTATTTTCCAGAAACTACTATTCTCTTTTCATGAGATTTTTAATTTCATTTATGTAATGTGCTGATGTTTTCCTTTAGATAACCCACATTCAGTAATCTACAAACAGTGTAATTTGGAGCAGTTTAAAATTATGTACACTCAAGCACACTGCTCAAATTCTATTACTTGTATATTTTGTTCTTGTTAAATCAGTGGTATTTACTTCTCAATATTGATACTATTGGACTTATTCATTGCATTTCTGGATTTTTTTAGTATGTCATGATTTTTGTGATTTAATACTATAGCATTTTTCCTTTTAAATATGTGCAGATCTTTCTTAATATATAGTTACATTTGTTTTAAACAATTTGATCCAAAAGATCTGCTATATTAGGTTCATACAGATGAATTTAATTTGCACAACCTTATTTCTGAATGACAGCTATAATTATAGCTCTACTCAAATTAACATGTATTTGAGGTTTTGTACTTAAAAAAAACTGGGCCCAACATGTTTTTGTTCCTGGAGGAGATCCGTTTCTTTGTTGTTTTTCCAGCTGTGGTGACTTTAACATGTGTGTACATTTTATTTCAAGAGTTTTGTGTATATATTTTGTTTCATATAACAGGAAGTACAAAAATAATCAGTGACTTAGAACTTTCCCAAATAGAATTCTAAGAGAGACACTGGCAAGTGGGAGCGGGCAGGTCTTAGTGAAGGGGATAGCAAAATAACAGAGACATGGATTGATGTGAGTTGAATTCTGCTTCCTTTTCCTCACTATTTCCAAAGGTATTACTTCAAAGTCTTTAGTAAAAGGAAAATAATTTTGTCTGTAGGAACTCAGAATTTTTGTTTTAATTGGGACACTCTACACATTGATATTTTATTTTAACTCTAAAATCTTTTTTTCCCTTATTGTAAAACCACAAATGTGAATTTATAATGAAAAAATAACACCTAGTAATTTATATGAAATGGTGCAAATTATTTTCACTTTACACTATATGCAATATAGAATGTAATAATAATAGTGTGTAAGATAGTATGTAATTGACTGTGCAAAATCAATAATAATGAATTTTTGTGAGATACAGATTAATAGTAAAAATTATACTTGAATTGTTTGAATAATCCCAGTTACATCTAAAAATAACACATAGTTTTATAAACTAATGCTGAAAAAATAAAATTGTTTATTGGAAAAACCAGAAGTATCAAAGCTTGCTTTTTTTTTTTTTTGTGAGTACATTTCTTTTTTTTATTATGAAAATACTGTACAGAGGGGTTACAATTGCATGGGCAAGATAATGAGTACATTTCTTATCAAGCATTGTAGCCTCCTCCTTTGTTTCCCCTTCCCATCCATTCCCATCCTAACCCCGCCCCCCCCCCACCCAATCCGCCCCACTACCCCCCCCTCCTCGTGCACCAAAGTTGTAAAGTTCATTCTTCGACCTAACGACTTGTACACCTCATTGTTGCAATGGGTCCACCTGTATCTCTATTTAAACGGTTTGTTTTCCCCTTCCCCTCCACAAATTATACTGACATCAAATACAGTGAAAGCAGGGATTATACTGTGGGGGAGGGAACATACAAAGCAACAAGGAAATAATCTTATAAATGTGTTAGAAAAAATCACATGAAAGAAAAAAAACATTTGAATACAAATCTTAGGATTCATTTCCCTAACATCACCTTTTCTGACCTTTACTGCGTGACTCAGACATATACTAGATATTGCAAATAAGGGAAACCATGGGGCCTATGTTTCTTTGGGCCTGGCTTACTTCACTTAATAGAATTTTTAACAAGTCTTTCCATTTCCTTACAAATGGGGCAATGCCATTCTTTCTGATGGAGGCATAGAATTCCATTGTGTATATATACCACATTTTCTTGATCCATTCATCTACTGAGGGGCATCTGAGTTGGTTCCATATCTTAGTTATAGTAAATAGTGCTGCAATAAACAGTCATGCTGGTAGCTTTAGTGTGGTCTTTTTTTGTAAACATTTGGGTAAATGTCCAAAAGTGGGATTGCTGGGTCATAGAGGAGCTCTATGTGGAGAAGTATCAAAGCTTGCTTTTTAAAAATTGACTTGGATCTGGGCTTTGTTGGCTCATTCCTGTAATCCTTGCTATTTTGGAGTCTGAGATCTGAGGATAGTTGTTCAAAGCCAGCCTGGGCAGAAAAGTCTGTGAGAATCTTATCTCCAACAAACCTCCTAAAACCAGAAACTGCACTGTGGCTCACGTGGTACAGTGGCAGCTGTGAGCTGAAGAGGTGAGGCAGAGTGCCCAGGCCCAGAGTTCAAGGCCCACAACCAACAAAAAATTGACATAGAGTTTTTCTTTATTAATTCATGGTTTTTTATGAGTGGATGTTCAGTGAAAATGTCATTGGCTTTTATATTTTGTGTTGACATAAAATGAACCTAGTATTGTCTTAAATTAATCAAAAAAACTCTGATTCTATAACCGCATAAATTTTGTGGGTAATGGTTAAGACCAAGTTGCCTTTTTGACAAAAATATATTTATATCACCCCCCCCCCAAAAAAAAGGACAACAAAAGAAAATATATGCCAGAAACTTACTCTGTAAATCTTGATGGACTAATACTCTGTCAGTTTGTTTTAACTTATAATATAAAATTAAAGTAATACTGGATAATATGAACCCATTTAAATTTCCTCATCCTTGTCATTTAAGATACTTTAAAAAGAAATTCAACAGGTGACAGTGTTTTTCATTACTTTTCCAAAGAAATGATCATTTCATCATTATAGTGTACAGCACAATATACCCAGAAAGCATTTGTTAAGGAAAAAAATCCCATTCTTTGGTTTGCTTCAATAAGTTTGCCTTCAGAAAAGTTTTATGAAATAGCATGCTTTCATTCATAGTGCTTTCCAAAATATATCTCACAAATTCCAACAATGCAGCACAACCTGAAACATCTGTGGATTTTTCCACTTAGGGTACATAGTAATCACTTTTCATACTCCTTAGAACTAGCTGTTCACAGGCATTAATTGCTCTGTTACTTCCATGCTTTACAACAACAGCATTTGACAATGGCATACATATTAATTTGTTTACCACATCTGGTTTGTTTTCAGCAAGGACTGTCTTCATGGAAGATGGTAATAGATAAGTTTTGCAAATATGTAGTTTAATAGGGCTCTAAGTTGTAGATATAGAACATACATTTAAGTGACTAAATATTTAAATTAAATCCAATAAAGTGTATTCCTTCAATTTTCTGGGTAAAGTGTTCAACAATCTAGGTATTTTTAAAAGAAATATTGTATGATGTTTCCTTGGTGCCAATGTAATTGGAAGACTTAAAATTTTCCTATACCATAGACATCTTAAACGAGGTGGATGTACTTGGGTTGGCATGCAAAACTTTTGGGATAGCATTAATGTTTGAATCTTGGATAGGATTTGATTGGGAATTGTGGCAGACTTTCATGGTATGGGAAGAAAAACGAAAGGACATACTAATACTTTTATTTGAACACAAAAATACACACATACAAACACACAGATATACACATATGTAGTATAAAGACCCAGTCAGTTTGCAAAAAATATTTTAATAGGAATTCCATAAAATATTTAGTCTGCTGGGCACTGATTAGAATTTATAGAAATATCCAGTTGCTTCCACCCCTGGACAAGTCATTATCATTGGTGAAGATGTTGCCATTTGAATTTAGAATGCCCCAGAAAGACCTATGTGTTAAAGACTTTCTATTTCCTACCAGACTGTGTAGAATACCTGAGTAGTTCTTATGGAGATTAAGTTCTTCCGCGTGAAACCTATGAGACCATAGATACTCATATACATTCTTCTTTTATCTTTTAATCATTCTACGTCAAAAACTTTTCTCTGACATCCTCCCCACCTTGACATTGTCTTGTCATAGGCCGCCAAAGCAATAAAACCAACTGAACATACACTGAAACCTTCAAACTTGTTAATCGGAGTAAGCCTTTCTGTTTAGTAAATGGACAGTATCACTTACTATGGTAGGTTATAAAGCTAACACAGACGTCTAGTCTTCCTAACAATGTAGAGTATATAAAATTGTGCTTCATTCTAAAATATCTAACTCCATTTTTTAATTTATGTTTTAGTTTCTGTTGATCCTAGGGCTTAAACTCATGGCCTGGGTTGTGTTCTAGGCCAGTGCTTGACATACAATCTAAACTGGAACTCCGTTTGCCCTGATGGTTAATTGGAGATAAGAATCTAATGAACTTTCCAACTCAAGCTGGCTTTGAACTGGGATCTGAAGATCTCAGCCTTTTAACTAGCTAAGATTACATCCTTGAACCACCAGTGCCTAGCCAGGTTGCATATTTTGTGTAATTCCAACTTTCAAGATTGTGTAGATGCCCCTACTATAATATATATATATATATATATATATATATATATATATATATATATATATATATATATACATATATATATAAACTTAACCCTGTTTTCACTGTATTTGATGTTGGTATAATTTGTGGAGGGGAAGGGAAAAACCAAATTGTTTAAAAAGCGATACATGTGAACTCATTGCAACAATGAGATATACAAGATGTTATGTAGGAAAATGAAACTTAAAACTTTGGCTCTGAGTGGCAGGGAGGTCCCAGAGGGGGAGATGGGAGGGATGGTAAGGGGAAACAAAGGAAGAGGTAACAATGTTTCATAAAAAATGTACTCATTAACATGCCAATGCAATTGTAACCATTCTGTACGGTATTTTCACACACAGACACACACACACACACACACACACACACACAAAACTTAAAACATACTAAGAATATTTGTAAAGTATATAATGAGAGAAGAATTTTCATCCTTTACAAAATCTATGCAAAATCACTGCTATTCTATTGATATTTTACTGTAATTTTCCTGCAACCAGTTTGATATAGTTTAATACTTGTCATTCAATGTTTCTCTATATTCTACTGGAGATTTAATTTTTCATGTATGTATGTATATATATGTATATGTATGTGTATCTATCTATATATATTCTAATGTGGATCATCAGACTTGAAACTTTGCTTTGTTTTGCTGTTCAGTAGTTAACCTGGTCGGCTCATTCTGTGACAATATCTGTGCACATTCTTATCATTCCTTTATTTACCACACCATCAGCCTTCTAAAATCAGCTTCATTTCCTGAAGAAGATTACCAATCAGTCAAACCAATATACACCAAGAGGGTTTTAATAAAACAAGCTTTAAGGAAGGAAGATAACATAAAGTGACAACTACAGAATTTCTACAGAGACTTGACATCTTTCACATTTCTGCCTTCCTCCTCATACTTAAACATTGACTAACACTATAAACATACTGCATTTATACCTTAAGGAACAGAGTTTTCTTTCCAACCTGAGGTCTTGTTTTCCATGATTTTTGACATAAACTTTTGGGAGATTTTTTTATTGTGTTGGGATTCCATCCAAAACAAAGCCGTGTATATCAAGAAATCAATATTTTCAACTCAGTGTACTAAACAAAAGAGGGAGAAAATTAACGTTAGCTATATATGTTAAGCAGAAATATAGGCAATATCGAGATATTTTGAAATTGTACACTTTACCAGATAAAGTGGCTCAACCCTGTAATGTTATATACTTGGGTATCAAAAATTAGAGAATTCCAGTTCCAGGCAAGCCCAGACACAAAAAGTAGTTTCAGATACTCTAACCATTTGCTGGGTGCAATGTTTTATGCTTGTGTTAGGAGGACCGCAGTCCAAGAAGGCCCAGGCATAATGATACTACCTCAAAATAAGCAATCCAATTATAATCTGCAGATATGGTAGTAGTAGAGATGCTGTTTCACAAGTATAGGCTTTTGGGGTCAATCCTCCAGTACCGCTAGGAATTTAAGTATGTGCCAGGATAAGAATTTGGCATGTCTAAGGTCAAGACTTCAAACTCGTTTTACAAGCTCTATTAAAACCTTTACCTCTTTTGCTATTTTTTAAAGTATAACCATAATTCCATGCCCCAAACAAATAATTTTCTATTAGAGATTTTCTTCTACCCATTAAGTAATATGCTATGTGTTGGATAGTGTCTCACTGAAATCATACTAAAGATAAAAAACTCATTGTCTTAGAAATTGAGTGCATATGAAAACAGAATCTCAAAGGTAGCATTTAAGTTGATGTCTCCTCCAAGAGATGCAGAAGGCCTTGAATATGCCAAGGAAAGAGGACTCAGAAGAAGCCAACTCTGATCTTGGAGTTCTAGTTCCACCAACTCAGAGCCAATGTATTTACAATATTAATGCTACCCAATCTGTGGTCGTATGTTATTACAATTACTAGTAAACATGTGGAATCTATAAGACATGAAAAGTCATTGATTCTTAGGATCTATGACTCATCTCTATAATCCTAGTTATTAAGAAGGATGAGATTTGTGGGATAATGTTTTTCCACCTGGTAGGAAAGTTCATGAGGTTCTATCTCCAATTAACTACAAAAATTTCTGGGCTGGAGGCATGGTTCAAATGGTAGACTGATTATCGTTAGCAAACAAACTGAGATCATGTGGTATGTTTAAGCCCCAAACTGGGAGAAAGAAAAAGTCCTTAGAATAGTATGAGAAGAAGCATTATAAATAGGAAAGCAGAAACAAAAGAAATAAAGTTATTGATATAGACAAAGCTTCCCAATGTGAAATATGGCAAAAACTGTAATATTTAGGTTTTTCCTTCCTATACAGTAGAAATAATTGGTATTTTTACTTGACGAAACTAAAATGTAAAACTATGCAATAGTCACATTACTTTTGTGTTTCCATAATTTAACTTGTTTTCCTACAAATTTCTATAATAGTGTTGCTTTGGAAAATCAATAAATGTTGACTTTACATATAGGATACATACCCTTGCAAGTGTTGTCTAAAATTGATGTACACTGAAATGATTGCCAATGATATCTTTCTCAAGATTCCAAATGGTTATACTTTCAGCTGACCTTCCACAAAACTCATAAGCCAAGCATAACTTTTTAGCTTGTTCATGCAATCATAGGAACATAAACATATGTTTCAAAATGTTAATTACCTTTATCTGCTGTCAATAATGTAGTATAACTAATAGAATTAAGTATATACCATGAGGGAAATAAGATATTTCCTTCTAAATACAGACTGGCAGGCACACACAAACATAATTACCACTCTGACTCAGGTTAGGTTCCTGACATTGGGTATCAGACAATGATCTAATAATCAAACTTTCCTGCCCAGTCAAAAAATACATTCATAATTCCACACATACAAAAACACCAGATCATTCAAAATAATGGGACTATTTAACAGAACCAACCAGCTATTGAGCCATCTATTCCTTGATTTCGTTCAATCATTATGATGAAATTTTCATATAATAATTAAAAATCTTCTTGAGTCTCTGTGATTAGCAGACAAAAATGCTATCATATAATAGAAAATGTAGATAAAATTACTTGTCCCTTGGTAATCTTTAATATATCTTATCAAAGACTTCTGCTTCCTTCTTAAAGAATCTCTTTCTGGCATTTTGCTCTAATTTCTAATATTAAATTACAAAGAACATGCCATATTTCTTAGTTCATTTTTCCTAAACTATGGAGTTGAATCTGATTTGTTTCCTGATTCTAAATCAAATTTTCTCAACAACTTGAATTATTGTTTATGTTACTCCTAAGCCATTTGAAATATTAAATAGAACTGGAAATTCCCCTTGGCAATGATTTGTGAATGGCATTAATGGTTGTGGAGGGATGAGGGACTTGAATTATCTAGAGTGCCTTAAAAATGTCACTGTTATTCAAAGGGCTGATCTTTTAGTCAGCTCTTAAAGTGTGGTCTTCTTTTTTCATCTAAGAAAATAAAAGTACGCTTTTCATCACATTCTTGCCTGCAAAGCAGTAGAATTATTTCCTTTTTACAGTTGATGTCCAGTTGCGACTATAGTGAAACCTATGAACAACTGCACAGCTCTGTTAGCTGCTCTAGATTTTGAAATTTCCTTCCAGTAGCCCTAGTGAATTGAGTCCAGATTCATGGGATAGTCACATAATCCACAATTGCAAAGCAACACAATATACAAAGACCACGTGCAAAATGAGGTTCAACGTTTTTCTTTGTTGTTTGATTTTTTTTCTTATTGGTTGCCTTTTAAGGAGCTAGGGGCTGTTTATTTCACATTATTGTTGATGTGACTTAAATTTACCAGATTTTTCAAGTAAAATAAAAAATGTGAAAGAGAAATATTTAGTCACAAAATACAGCTAAACATTTGCGTGATTTTTTTTATTCTAGTCCAGTTCTCAGTTATATTCAAATTATGTTGTGATGAGCCAAGCATGTGTGTAAATTGACACGTATCAAGCACACAAAACTCTGCAATCTTTGGGCTTTGATTTCTATATCAATTTCACCTAAAAAAGAAAATTATCACTTGCTTCATGTCTTAAGTAATCTACTCAAAACAAGTTTTATTAATTTTATCAATAGATCTTATCATCTATGGAATTGATGCATTGCATAAGTTTTTTATTCCTTATTTCCACTACATTAATATTATATATATTTTACTTTTTTTACACATGAAATAATGATATTCTTTAGGATAACACATGCCTGTTTTTCAATTTGGTTTCCAAAATGGAACTATGACACATTCTGTAAATTAAACTTTAAGTCTGAGCCTTCAAATTTCACTAGGACTTGAATTGTGTTACTTACAACTTTCATATTAAAATAAAAAGCATTATTAAATAGGAAGCAAAATTATGTTATCACACCTTAATTCCTGTATTGGCTTTATGATAAACACAATTATATTTATATAACAAGATTTACATAACCAAACAAGCCATGAGATATAGAAACAGAAAACTGCTTTTTTGTTTTGTGTTCGTTGTTGTTTATAGTTTGTGCTGATTCAGTCTTCATTACCTTATGCCTGGTAAATTCATTGTTGTCTTCAAGAAGGTGAGGGGTGGGCACAGAGTTTTAGGGAAAGAATAAAAAATTGCAGCAGTGGATTTCATTGAACACTCATGAAAGTGAACTATTTAACACATGGGTGGAAACAGGAGGGTGGGACTGGGAACAAGTGAGGGAACTGAAGACATTTTACAAAGGAAATGTACTCATTACCTGACTCATGTAATTGTAATCCATCTATAAATCAACTTAATAAGAACAAGCTTTGTATGTCCCTCCCCCACAGTATAACCCCCGCTTTCACTATATTTGATGCCAGTATAACTTGTGGAAGAGATGGGGAAAAACAAGTCGTTTAAGGATTCAGGTGGACCTGTTGCAACAATGAGAAGTACAAATTGTCATGTCAAAAACGAGCTTTACAATGTCGGTGAGGGGGGGAGAGGGGAAAGGATTGGGTGGGGGCAAGGGGGAAGGCTGGGAAGGGAGGTGAAGGGTAAACAAAGGAGGAGGCTGCAATGCTTGGTAAGAAATGTATGCATTATCCTGCCCATGTAATTGTAACCCCTCTGTACAGTATGTTCACAAATAAAAGAAAAGAAAAGAAAAAAAAGGCAAACAAAATGTTTTTTCTTAGAATCATAGAAGTTGGTTGAGTCTCTGAAAACAGCTACGTTGACATTCATTGGGCATATTTGTGAGCTACTAGTAGATAAAGTCAATTATGATTATCTGTATGGGCTTTTTAGACTCTGATTCATTTATTTCTTTTATCTAATTTGTATTATTTCTGTCTACCAGTTTTTCGTTTGGCTTGTTCCTGTTTTTCAAGGTCGTAGTGATGCATCATTAGTGCTGATTCCAGATTGTTCTAATTTGTTGTTGTACATATTCAAAGATATAAATTTTCCTCTGAGTATTGCCTGTGCTGTTGTGTCCCAGATGTGGTAGTATTTTGTGTGTTCACTTCCACTGAATTTCATATATGTTGGAAATTCCCTCCATATCTCTTCAGTGACTCACTGATTATTTAGCAATGTGTTATTCAGTCTGTGAGTTTCAGAATTTCCTGTGATGCCTTTTGATGGTGAGATCTAATTTGGTCCCATCGTGGTCTCACAGGATACAGGAATAATTTCATTTTTATTTTTGAATTTTGACAGATTTTCCTTGTGATCTAAGATGTCATCTACTTTGGAGAACATTCCATGGGCTGCTGAAAGGAATATATATTGTGACATTGTCTGGTGAAATATTCTGTAGATACGTGTTAGGCATAGATTGTCAATGCATTTATTTAGCTTTGAAGTTTTATTGCTACATTTTTACCTGGATGTCCTGTCCAGAGGTACGAATGATATGTCAAAGTATCCAACAATGTATTTGTATGTATGCCTATTTTTAGGGTAAGTAATATTTGTCTGATGAATTTGGGAGCTCTAGGATTCAGGGCATTGATATTTAGAATTGTTATATCCCTCTGATGGAGCGATTTCTTTATCAATATTTAATGTCCTTCTTTGTCTCTATTTACTGTCACACCACTTTTAATTTAAAGCCTATTTTATCTAATACTATTTTAGCTACTCTGGCCTGATTATGAGGTCCATTTTTCTTTTATAAAGATGATGTACAGAAGGGTTACAATTACATAAGTCAGATAATGAGCACAATTCTTTTTGAACAGTGCCACCTGTTCCCTCATGTTCTCCCAGTTTTTCCCTTTAACCTTTCTCTCCCATAAGTTGTATAGTTCATTTACAATGTAGTATCTATTG
Organism: Dipodomys spectabilis; assembly: GCF_019054845.1. Classification (NCBI taxonomy): domain Eukaryota; kingdom Metazoa; phylum Chordata; class Mammalia; order Rodentia; family Heteromyidae; genus Dipodomys; species Dipodomys spectabilis. The sequence continues at coordinate 2,106,641 of NW_024871192.1, forward strand.
AGTAGCAGTGCTGCATTTGTTAACCCTTTGTCCCAACATTTCTGTGTTCCCCTTTGCCTTTTCCACACTTACACATAAGACCAAACGTGCATAAATTAATAAAAAAAACAGCATCAGAACACAGAAGGAAAAAGCAAAATAATAAAAAAAACTGTCATTATCATTTCTTGGAGATCATTGTATATTAAAATATTCATATAGCCATTGACCCTTTGTGATCCTCTCCAAAGGGCATCCTCCTTTGATCTCACTGTATAAATGTATAAATCCCATATAATTTATCATGTCAAAGTGTAATGTTTTCTCTTTTACCATCCAAGTGTGTTTACTTGTAGAATTAGAGGTACATTCTAATACAACAAATTAGGGAAATCAGGCAACTTATATTTCTTTGAGTTTGTCTTTCTACACTTAATATAAGTTGGTTCCAAGCTTTCTATTTCCTTATGAGTGGTCTAATATCATTCTTTCTGGATCAATGGAATTGCATCATACTGAAGAGTTTCTTCATAGCAAAGGAAAAAGTTAGCAGGATATATAGAAGCAGAACAGAATGGAATAAGATTTTTCTACCTAAGGATCAGACAAGGGTTTTCATAACTAATCCATATTTAGAGATCAAAAAGTTAAATCCAACAAAATAAACCCTCAAATAAACAAGAACCCAATTAATATATGGGATAAAGACTTAACCTCTTAGAAGAAGAAGTAAGAATGAGAAATAGACAAAACTCTCTCCATTAAAGAAATGCAAATCCAAACAACAGTAAGATTCATCTCACTCCTGTTGCAATATCATGAAAAAACAATCAATCACAGATACTGATAGGGATGTAACTCAAAGGAAACTGTATTACACTGTTGGTGGGAATGTAATCTTGTTCAACCACTCTGGAAAACATCATGGAAATTGCTCACAGAACTGAATGGTGAACTACCTATGATCCAGCAATTCCACTTATGAGCATTTATCCAATTGAGCAAAAACAAGACACACTGAAGCTACTAGCCCAATCATGTTCAAGATTGTATTGTTTTCTGTAACCAACATACAGAATCAGCCCAGATGCCTCTCATTGTAAAAAGAGATCAAGAATTTTATATGTATATACAACTTATATATATATATATATATATATATAAAATTTTATTGATCCCAATTTACAAGTATATATGTATGTATATATGTATATACATATATATGTATGCATATATGTATGTATGTATGTATACATACACTGAGCCACCTTCCCAGCCCAATTCTTTGTCTTATGGGGGTCCACTTTCTGGTTTATTATAATCTATTTTCTGGACCTTCACATAGCAGAGTAATTATATTCGGCTTCTTTTATTAGGATCATTATTGCTGGGTCATCTTTGAAAGGTTCATTCTAAGTCACCAAGCAGGGAACTAGAATTGCAACACATGTATCTGGAAAAAGTTACATCGTCCAATACACTTTGCAACTTTTTCTTTAACTCAGTGTGGTGTATCATTTGGATATTATTTCATAGAAGATAATTACTTAAGGACAATTTTATATCATGTGAATTATGTGAATGATTCTTCTTACAATGGGAATAATTTTAGTGATGGCAAAGTGAAGTATGATGGTTTAGTGGCTCTTGAATCACATGATAGGTAATCATGTAAATGTAGTACAGCCTTACTAGGGCCCTTCTGATATATTTGAACAATCTCTGATGAGTTAATTGCTTTCAGAATTATTCGTTTGAGCCAACAAATACAGATCTCCCTTGATTTTAATTACAGTCCACTATTAGGACTCCCACAGATACCAAAATCAGAGGGTGCTAGTTTCTCTGATGAAATACATAATAATACAATTAATATATATGATAACAGGGATATTAATAGCACTATAATTACTAGTATTCACATTATATAATATATTGACATCCTTTGGTTACCTCAATTTTTAGAATATTTATAACTAAATGTAAATTGTTTGCATATAATTATTTGATGATGTATAGAAAATGAGTAAAAGATTTGCGTACATATTTACTGCATTTGCAAACAGATTCATCTGGTTTTACCTGATTCTTCATTTGTTGGTTTCATTCATGCATGGCGAACTTGCAGAGTAATGAAAATTTCAAATTTGCACTTACTAAAAGGATAATTATATGAAGTTTATGTTGGGCTAAATAGCAGATTTTATAAATTAAATTGCTTTTGTCCCTACCTTCCTCCCTCCCTTCCTTCATTCCTTGGTTCCTTCATTCCTTCTTTTTTTCCTTCCTTCCTTCTTTTCTTCTTTCCTTACTTCCACCTTCCCTCCATCCCTAACTCTCTCTCTCCTTTCTTTCTTCCTTCCTTCCTTGCTTCCTTCCTTCCTTTCTTTCTTCCTTCCTTCCTACCTTCCTTCCTTTCTTTCTTTCTTTCTCTTTCTTTCCTTTCTTTCATTCTTTTTCTTCTACCATTTTCCTTTCTTTCTTTTACTCACAATGTTTCTTACCGCTATAGAAAAAATACCAACTGTTGTACTCCAAGGTGTTATGAATAACTATAAATACACTAGATTCATATTAATTTTAATAACTTATGTTATATCTTAGGACAAATTGTACTAAAAACAACTTCACAGAAATTGTGAGAAATGTAACAAATATTACTTTTGATATTATTTCTTCAAACTAAAATAAAAATTTAGACATAATATTGTTTGTATGTGTTGTTCTTGTGATTTGAACTCAAGACCTATCCTTTAGTGAGTTTTTCCCCTCAAGGATATTGCCACATTTGAACCACAACTCCACTTCTGGCTTTGTGTGCGTTTGCGTGTGTGTTGTGATGTGTGTGTGATTAATTGAGATGCGACTCACAAACTTTCTTGACAAGGCTGGCTTTTTTATTTTTTAATTTTTTTATTGTGAAAATACTGTACAGAAAGATTACAATTACATGGGCAAGGTAATAAGTACATTTATTATCAAGCATTGTTGACTTCTCCTTTGTTTCTGCTTCCCAACTCTGCCCATCTCTCCTCCCACCCTCTCTGCCCCAACTCCCCAGCCAAACTTGTAAAGTTCGTTTTTCTACATAACAACTTTTACATCTCACTGTTGCAATGGGTCGACCTGAATCCTTATTTAAACCATATTTTTTTTCTATTTCTCTCCACAAATTATACCAATATCAAACACAATGAAAGCAGGGGTTAAACCATGGGGGAGGGACATTTCTGAGACAAGCAGAAAAGGTCAGATAAGTAGATGTTAGGTGAAATGAACCCCAAGATAAGTATTCAATTTTTTTTTCTTTTTTACAATTGTTTCTAACATATTTATAAGATGATTTCTTTGTTGCCAAGGCAGGCTTTGAACCCCAGCTTCCTGAGTAATGAGGATTACAAGATTGAGATACCATATTCAGCACAGATATATCTAGGAATAAAACAAATTTCTTATTATTTGAATTCTAGAGGCTCAATTTAACAAATTAACATTTACATATTTATTTAGCAATTAAACCTGAAATTGCTCTGTGAAAAATAGTTTTAATTTTTATGAAAAAATATACACTCGAAGGTTTAAATGACAGAATCTTTGCACAAATTGAAATATCCTATTATTCAAAAGCGACAAAGAAATCATTAATCAAATTTCTCATGTAAGCTAAAAGCAATATGCTCTTTCAGGGTGAATGAAGCAATTTTTCATTAAATCATTATCTACTGCGGTCACATGATTTTCTCATCTTTTAAACCTAAACTTTTTGACATAAAGTATAGATTCATACATTTTTTCAATATATAAAAATCTTAGATACTGGTCATGTATTTCTGAGGTTTTATTACCAAGACATTTCACAGAAACACTGAATTTTATGTATTTTATGTCAACAGTGATTTTTAGAAATTGAATCAATCTCCATATGAGATAAAGCAAGATATTTCATGACTTATGCCATTATTCCTATAGACTTGAATATAATTTATTTTTGAATGGTAGGAAATTCATATTATACCTACTCTATAGAATAATTAAGAAATAAGTGATTGTGATAGTATTTATTTTTCCTTCGGCTAGAAAGAAAGAACCTCACTTTAGATGACAAAAACTTGAATGGAAATATCATAAAATTATGAATAATTCAAGTCATTATGAGGTAGATGAAATAGTCAATTTTGAAAATCACAAAATGAAATCTCTTGAAGCTTCCTTATCTGTTAAATAAAATGAATTTGCACTCAAAATAGCTCTCCAGCAATAGTATAACCACCTCCATGTCAAATAGATTCTCTGATTAATTCAAGTATATATCTAGGAACAGAAGTTATCGCAATGTATAGAAATATTTACCCACCACTTTAGAAATTAAATCCTAAATCATAAAGGATAGAGAGTAATAATTATCTTTCATTATGTTGCCATAAAAAGGTGAACCCTTTCATGTGGGCATAGTTGTAGAGATTTGGTTACTGAGAACTTGTAATCAAAGAGGATGTTAAGATCAAAGTCCTTTCTTCCTCTTCCTTCTTTTTCTTCACGTTTCCGTCTCCTTGTCCTTTTCCTTCTCCTTCTCCGTTTTCCCCTCCTCCTCTTTCTCCCTCTCCCACCCCTATTCCTCCTCTTCTTTAATTCCTGGCTTCCATGAATACACATACTCCATCACATGTTCCTGACATGGGGTAATGTGTCACCACCAACCCGAAGCAATGAGGATAAGAAACATAAACTGAGGAGTTCCGGGAAGATGGCAGAGGAGAAGCTGGAGGCAAACCAAGCTCTCGCATAAAAGCAGTTTTAGTGTTCCAATGAACAGTCCTAAGCCAGAGAATCATACCAAGTGTGTCATCACAGGACAGAGAGTTAGGCCAGAGAGGGAAAACCCAGGTAAGGAGACAGATCTGAGCACTTGCCAGCAGCCACGGCTACAGTGGCAGTGGCGCCATACCTTCTTTGTATTGCCTTCAGGAGTCACACCTTGCCCATAAAAACAAACACATTTTCAATGTGAAAGGCTGGAACAAAATCTACCAAGCAAACAGTCCTCATAAACACGCAAGAGTTGAAATCCTAATATCAGATAAAATAGACTTCAAATTAAAATTAATAAGAAGAGATAGAGAAGGTCGCGACAAAATAATTAAGGGATCTCTCCTTCAGGAGGATATTACAATTCTAAATATCTATTCGCCAAACAATTGAGCACCCAAATTTATCCAAGAAACACTACTTTCCCTCAAATCCCAGATAAATCCAAAGACATTAGTTGTTGGGTACTTTAACACAACACTTTCCACACTAGATAGATCAACTTGGCAAAAACTCAACAGAGAAAGAGCAGATCTAAACAACTGCATAGATCAACTAGATTAAACAGATATCTACCGAATATTTCATCCAACAGAATCAGAATACACATTTTTCTGAGCAGCACATGGAACATTTTTCAAAATAGACCATATTTTAGGCCACAAACTTGTGCAAATTCAAAAACATTAGACTTATAACTTGCATTCTCTCTGACCACAAGGGAATAAAATTAGAAAGCCCCCAAAGAAAGTCCTGTAACACATGGAGGATGAACAACACACTGCTGAATCATGAGTAGGTCAGGGAAGAGATTAGAAAAGAAATTCAAATCTTCATGATATTCAACAAAAATGAACATACAACTCCCAGCTACTCTGGGACACAGCCAAGGCAGTACTAAGGGGCAAGTTTATAGCTCTGAATTCCTAAATCAACAAATTGGATTGATCTGAAACCAAAAATTTGAGGCATATGAGTCTCCTTGCAAAAGAACAGCAAGACAAACCCCAATCCAGTAGATGGAAAGAAATAATTATATTTAAATCAGAATTAAATTAATTACAATGCAAAAAAAACATAGAAAGAATCAATAAAACAAACAATTGGCTTTGCGAAAAAATTAACAATATTGACAGACACTTAGCAAATCTTATCAGAAAAAGAAGAGAACACACCCAAATAAATAAATTCAGAGATGAGAATGGAAAGAGTACTTCTTAAAACTTTATGCTACTAAGTTTGAGAACTTGGCAGAAATGGCCCTTTTCTTAGCAAATATTGACACACCAAAACTAAACCAAGAAGAGTTAAATCATCTTAACAGGTCCATATCAAGCATTGAAATAGAAATAGAAATAAGAGACCTCTCATCTAAGAAAAGCCCAGGACCAGATGATTTTACAGCGGAATTTTACAAGGCATTCAAAGCAGAGCTCACACCAATACTCCTCCAACTCTTCAATGAAATTGAAAGAGAAAGTTCACTACTGAACCCATTCTATGAAGCCATCATAACACATATCCCATAACCAGGTAGAGACTCAAAGTAAGAGAACTATAGACCAAATTATTTGATGAACATTGATGCAAAATTTCTCAACAAAATTTTGGCCAATCGACATCCACAATTCATCCAAAAAATCATACACCACGATCAATTCATGTCAGGGATGCAAATCTGGTCCAATATACGCAAATCAATTAATAGAATTCATCACATCAACAGGATCAAGGATAAGAATCACATGGTTATCTCAATAGATGCAGAAAAAGCATTTGACAAGATCCAACATCCCTTTATGATGAAGGTACTGGAAAAATTAGGAATCCATGGAACATTCCTCAATATAATAAAGGTTGTATATGAAAAACCCACAGCCAGCATTATACTTAATGTTGAAAAATTAAAGGCATTTCCTCTTAACTCAGGAACGAGACAAGGTTGCCCACTGTCCCACTGCTCTTCAATCTCTTATTAAAATGCCTAGCTACAGCAATAAGACAAAATGCAAACATAAAGGGGATCCAAAGAGGGAAAGAAGAAATAAAAGTCTCCCTCTTTGCAGATGACATGATCATGTATTTAAAGAATCCCACAGACACCACTCCAAAATTACTCAAGCTGATTCAAAACTTTGGCAAAGTAGCAGGGTATAAAATTAGCCCTCAAAAATCAATGACTTTCAAGCAGAAAAGGTCAGATAAGGTGATATTAGGGAAATGAACTCTAAGACATGTATTCAAATGTATTTTTCTTTCATGCGATTGTTTCTAATGCATTTATAAGATTATTTCTTTGTTGCTTTGTAAGTCCTTCCCCCACAGTATAAACCCTGTTTTCACTGTATTTGATGTTGGTAAAATTTGTGGAGGGGAAGGGGAAAAACAAGACGTTTAAATAAGGATACAGTTGGACCCGTTGCAACAGTGAGAAGTTCAAGTTGTTATGTCGAAGACGAATTTTACAACTTTGGTTGGGGTGTGGGGAGGATTAGCTGGAGGGGCGGGAGGTGGATGGGAAGGGGAAATAAAGGAGGAGGCAACAATGCTTGATAAGAAATGTACTCATTATCTGGCCCATGTAATTGTAACCCCTCTGAACAGTATTTTCACAATAAAAATAAATAAAAATTTAAAAAAAGCAATGACTTTTCTGTATGCCTACAATGAGAAAAATGTCGTTGAAATTAGGAAAGCAACTCCATTCGTAATAACCCCACAAATGATAAAATACCTAGGAATTAACTTAACCAAAGAAGTGAAGGACCTCTATGATGAAAACTTTAAAAACCTGAAAAAGGAACTTAGAAAGTGGCAAAAACTCTCATGCTCCTGGATTGGAAAGATCAAAATCGTGAAAACGGCAATACTTCCCAAGGCTATCTACAAGTGCAATTTGATACCTAGCAATATTCTATCCTCATTCTTCAAGGAAATAGAAGTGGCAATCCAAAAACCCATATAGAAAAATAAAAGACCGCGAATAGCTAAAACAATCCTCAACAGTAAGAACAGTACTGGAGGAATATCAATACCAAACTTCAAACTCTACTACAAAGCCATAGTAAGCAAAATAGCTTGGTACTGGCACAAGAACAGACCTCAGGACTAATGGAATAGAATAGAAGACGCAGAAATGAACCTACAGACCTATAGACACATAATGGAGCTAAAAAAAAAAATAGAATGGAACAAAGACAGCCTCTTCTGTATATGGTGCTGGCAAAATTGTATAACTATTTGCAGAAAATTAAAGCTAGACCTTTATATATCACCCTACACCAGAATTAACTCCAAATGGATCAAAGACCTCGGAGTGAAAGCAGACACCCTGAAAACATTAAAAGATGGAACAGGAGAAACCGTAGTTCTCCTTGGCATAGGCAGAAATTTTCTTAATAGAGACCCAGAAACACAACAAATCAAAGAAAGGTTGGACAAATGTCATTGAATGAAATTGCAGAGCTTCTTTGTGGCAAAGGACATAGCTAGCAAGATTAATAGAAAGCCTAAGATTGGTAGAAGATCTTCACTAGCCTCACAACAGACAAGAGTCTCATATCTAAAATATACATGGAACTCAAAAAATTAAATCCCTCAACAACAAATCTTCAAAGAAACAACAGCCCAATAAATAAGTGAGTAAAGACTTAAAGAGAAACTTCTCTGAAGAGGAAATAACAATGGTCAGTAGACACATGAAGAAATGCTCAACTTCTCTAGCCATAAAAGAAATTTAAAACAAAACAACGTTGAGATACCATCTCACCTCAGTTAGAATGGCTATAATCAAGAACGCTAATAACAACAGACGCTGGAGGGGATGTGTTCAGAAGGGAACATTATTGCATTGTTGGTGGGGGTGTAAACTTGTTCAACCACTTTGGAAAGCAGTACTTAGAGCTCTCCTACGACCCAGAAATCCCACTTTTGAGCATTTACCCAAATGATAACAAACAAGGCCACACTAAAGCTATCAGCATGACTATGTTTATTGCAACATTATTTACCATAGATAAGATATGGAACTAACCCTGATGCCCCTCAGTAGATGATTGGATCAAGAAAATGTGGTATATATACACAATGGAATTCTATGCCTCCATCAGAAAGAATGGCATTGCCCATTTGTTAGGAAATGGAAAGACTTGGAAAAATTATATTGTGAATTTATCCAGGCCCAAAGAAACATAGGTCCCATGGTTTCCCTTATTTGAAATAACTACTATATGTCTGAGTCAAGCAGAAAATGTCAGATGACTTGATGTTAGGGAAATGAATCCTAAGCTATGTATTCAGATGTTTGTTTTTTTTTTCTTTTAGGTGATTGTTTCTAACACATTTATCAGATTATTTCTTTGTTGATTTGTATGTCCTTCCCCCACGGTATAAGCCCTGCTTTCACTGTATTTGAGGTTGGTATAATTTGTGGAGGGAAAGGGAAAAAACAAATAGTTTAATTAGGGATACACGTGGATCCATTGCAACAATGAGATGTACAACTTTGGTGGGGGTGCAACTTTACAACTTTGGTCGGGGTGAGGAATATTGGGTGGGGGGAGGATGGGAAGGGATTAGAAGGGGAAACAAAGGAGGAGGCTACAATGCTTGACAAGAAATATACTCATTATCTTGCCCATGTAATTGTAACCTCTCTGTACAGTATTTTCACAATAAAAAGAAAAAAAGAAACAAACTGAAATGCATAAAATCAGAAGCCAAGATTAGTCTTTCCCCCTTTTAAATTATTTTTATAAAGTATTTTGTCATATTAATAGGAGACTGTCACAGTATGCTCTCATTTATTATAAATGATAAGGTTTACTCTAAAAAAACTGACACACATCGCCGTAATGAAATGATTGATTAAATTAATATTATCTTAGGACAAATCTACTTTAAAATACCAGATATATTTCAATAAGAGGCAAAAAATCACCTGTATGGTTTCCTATGAAAAAAACTGCAAAATACAATCTGTTCCTCAAGGAAATTGACCTATAATTGGCAGTATTGTCAGTTTCATAATTGATGTAAGAAGACTATAGTACGAATTTCAACTCAAACTAAACGATATAAAATTTACTTTGTCCCGTGTATACTATCTATATCTGGTTCCCAAAATGACTTGTATTTTATCATATTTTAATTGATTTTAAGTAGTTGTATGGGAGTTTCTGTTTGACAAAGCAGTTTATGAATAGTTCTTAGTGAGCTATTTTTTCTTTTTTCTATCCTGAGGTTTGAACTCTGGGTCTGGGCACTGTCTCTGAGTGCCTTTGGATGAATGCTTGAGCCCTATCACTTGAGGCATAGTAGCACTTTCAGATTTTTCTGACATTTAATTGGAGATAAGAATTTCACAGACTTTCTTGCCTGGGTTAGCTTCAATCCTCAATCCTCAGCCTCCTGATTATCCAGGATTACAGGCGTGAGCCGCCAGTGCCCGGCTTAATTCAATGCATTTTTTTGGCTAGTCCTGGGGTTGAACTCAGGGCCTTGGCAATATCCTTGAGCTTCTTTTTCCTCACGCTAGTACTCTACGACTTTTGTCATAGTGTCAATTCTAGCTTTTTTTGTTTATGTAGTACTGAGGAATTAAACCCACACATGCAAGGCAAGCAGTCTACCACTAAACCACATTCCATGGCTAATACAATGCATCTTGATGATCTTTATCCCTCATCTACTCAATCTTATTTCATCCCTCAATTTGCATAATTTTGTAGAATATTCACTGACTCACAATGTCATGTATAGTCACTCAGAGGATATATCACAGATCATATTTTATTAATAGTCTTATTCATCAACATACTAAAGTTATACATTATAGAATTCTGTGATTTTTAATTCTAAATTATCAATCAGATTCACCCACTACTATACTAAAATTTTTCCTAAGTTTAATGCAAAAGCACTCTGCAATTCTTTGATGAAATACAATGATTCTTAGAATGATAAAGAGTTGGAGTAAGAACATCATCTTCAGTTCTATAACATTTTATCACTACTACCCTCTCAAAATACTGCAGTATTTATTAGTAGTCACTTCCTGTCATCATTTCAACCTACCCTCCCCTTGAGCAGCTATTATTTCATATTCTATCTCTACAGATGGGCCAATTTAAAAAAGCACATATAATTAGAAAATGAAGTCTATATTATCCATTTCTCCCATGTAATATTACTATTTGCAAAGTAAGTCCATGTAAATTTTTCTCATGGATAGAGTATATTGTTTTGTAAGCATATGAATAATTTTATAACATCCTCAATGGGCATTTCAATATTTTATTGTATGTTATTGTAAAAGGTTTTGCTATGTATATTCTTGTATATGTGTCTCATTGAACATATGTTGAAATCTATTTTTATATAAAATTATGATTCAAAATGCTGGATCATAGAGGCAACACTATGTGTAATATTTTAAAGATTGCCAGTATGTTTAACTGACTATATCATTTTAAGTGCCAAGACCATTGTATAAGGATTCCAATTTCTAAATAATGGTTGTGCAGGGCTATCTTATTTTTTCTATTATCACTAATTTCTATATGTATGCAATGTCTAGCTATGTTATGATCTTTCCATATGTTCCTTTGTTGTTTTTACATTACTATAGAGATACGTATTTGGATTTTTTGATAACTTATTCAGGATGGTGATAGTATTTCCTTGACATTAATATGCTCTTAATATATTTCTGATTCAAGTCTATTTAAATAAATGCATATGTATGCACACTATGTGTACATATGTATAGATTCATACTTATATTTGTATAAATACAAATACCTATATATACATATATACGTATATACAGATGTGTTCATATATGTATATAGGCATATACATATATTATTATTTTCATTTGTCTGTAAGTTATCATTTTAAATTATTTTCCAAACATGTCCTTTTTTGATTTTACTTTATTTTATTTTATGGTTAAGATGTTGTACACAGGAGCAGAGCGCCAGTGGCTCATACCTCTAATCCTTCTCTGGAGGCTGGGATCTGATGACCGAGTTTCAAAGGCAACCTGTGCAGGAAAAGTCAATGAGACTCTTATCTCCAATAAATCACCAGAAACCCGGAAGTGGCTCTATGGCTCAAGTGGTAGAGCTCTAGCCTTGAGCTGGAGAGCTGAGGGAGAGCACCCAGGCCCAGAGTTCAAGGCCCAAGACCACCACCACCAACAACAACAATAAAAAGGAATACTGACTAAAAAAGCAACAGTATTAAGCAGTCGTAAAGATAGACTCAAGTCTAACATTTTAGTATTATCTTACATACCAGCAGCCTTCTACTCCAATGAGCCATGAGCCCTCAGAATGTTGACCAAATTTCGTAGTTTATTTACACAATCAATATAAGTATGTATTTTCTCATCTATCTTTCTTTCATTTCACCACAGAATGTGTATTTATCCTTTATATCATACTTGAATACCAAAGCCTTTGGAAGATATTTATTAATTGGTGTATATTAATTGTACGAAGAAATCTTATTGAAATATTTTACACTCACACATATTGATGAAGGGCCTGATTAACCCGTTTCTCTTTCTCCATTCCCATTGCATTTTATGTTTCAACTGTTTCCTGTGAATTTCTTTGTGCTACCTTCACACATCGTCAAAATGTGTTAAAGTGTGTTCACTCACTGTCATTGAAAATTATGCTATACTGAATATAAAAGCAAAAATCTAAATAAATGGAGACATACAATTTTTGTGGATTGGAGGATACATATAAATTGTCTCCTCCCCTTTTTTATCATCATTCATGGGGCTTAAATCTGGCCCTGGGCGCTGTCCCTCTGCTATTCATTTCAAAGTGAATGCTCTACTCATTGAGCAATTGTGCCACTTCTAGTTTTCTGGTGGTTAATTGGATATAAGAGTCTTACAGACAATCATGTTCCAGCTGGCTTTGAACGGCAATGCTCAGATCTCAGCCTCCTATGGAGCTAGAATTAAAAGCAAGAGCCAAGAGTGGCCAGCTTCACAGTTTTATTTCTGTTTATGACAATTTCTAAAAACACCTGACTAGCAATCTTTGACTCACTGACAAAGAAAGATAAACTGTAATATATGTCTCTGTCAAATTTTAAAGGTGTAAGTTTAAAATTGTTATATTTGTAGAGGAAAGATTATACAGCTCAATGGGTCTGTAGGGCACCAGATTAGATCCACATAAATATTATCAAGGAATATTTAATAAGGGTTAAACCAAATATTTGTGGAATGACATTCTCTTTAATAAGTGGTGACAGGTTAGACATAATTTGGGTAAATTAAAAAGTGAACATTGACTTACACATAACCATTTATTCAAATATTAACTTCTAGCAGGATTAAAACGTATATAAAACAAAAAGAATGATGAAAATGAAAAGCAAAGGAAGATGTCTTGATAATTTTGGAGATGAAGCATTCTTAAATTTGGCATTAAAATTATACAAAATGAAAACGATATAGTTGAACTCAATAAAAGTATAGAACGATTTAGTCTGTGAAAGCTCATATACATGTACTGAAAAGAAGTTGTTAGCAGATGGCTCATGTATCTCATCTAGCTACTTGGGAGGATGTGATTTTAGTATTGCTGTTTGAAGGCAGCCCACAAAATAAAGCCCCTGAGAATCTTATTTTTTTAATCAGCAAAAAGCCAGAAGTGAGGCACGACTCAAATGGTAAATTGTTAACAAATTGCAACAAATCTCAGGGACCCTGAGTTCAAGCCCCAGAAACATATGTACATGTACAAAAGTAATAATAGTAATACTAATATGATGATGATGATGATGATGATAATATGATGAAGGGTACCCATAGTCAAGGATAAAATATTTGCAAATCCTATACCTGAAGAATGCCTTAAATCTAGATTCTACATAGAACTCTCAAAACCTAATGGTTAAAAGAACATCAATTAGAAACCAGCAAAATATATCTTGTGAAAAATAAGCAGAAGAAAAGCATCATCAGTCATCAAATAAATGCACATTAAAACTAAAATGACATCATAAAACATGTATGAGAATTACTTCATGTAATACAATAATGACCATACTAAGTGCTGTCAAGAAACAGAGAAACTGGATTCTGAGTGCAGTAGCGCATAGTCACAGGCACTATGACTACTCTTTCACATGTTACCCAAGAGTCAGGATTCAACACAAATGACTACAATGAGATTGTACAAAAGAGATTGCGACTTTTCCCTCTCATAAATCAAAATTCTGTCAAATGATTTCTGTCTTCTAGATATTTACACATTTCTCATGATCTTTTCTAATATTTTGTCTTCATTACTGATGTTCATAGTACATTTTTGCTGTTGTCTTGTGTGTATATCTCATTTTTAGGGCTTGAACTCTGTGTTTAATGGTCTCCTTTGTATTTTTTGCTCATGCCTGATGACACTCTATCCTTGTGCCACATTCTCACCTGCTGCTTCTTGCTGCATAATTGGAGATAAGTTTTCACATTTTTGTCTGTTTGGACTGACGTTGAACTAAAATATTCAGGTCTCAGCCTCCTGAGTTCTAGGATTGTACACGTGAATGGCTAACACCAGTCTTTGCTTTACTGTTATTTTAATTATGTGGTAGAGGAAAGTGGAAATATATTTGTGTTAAGTGTGCAATTTTCAAATACAAGTTTGAATCAACTTGATATAATGTAACTGTTATCAATTTTAACAGTTAAATCAATGAATATTACACATTCCCATAGAAATACAATTGAAAACAAAAGGCATAATTATTTTCTTAAAACAAGTAATGGAACCATGAATTTCTTTCACTTTACAATTCATGTTTTATATAACTTTAACTAGCAGACTTCTATGAGTAAAAGTAAATATATTAATTGTAAACCACAAGAAGCAAAGTGATTACATTATGGATAGACATTTTCTCAAAGCCAGAAGATAAGTTTTTGAGCATTCTCACGAAAAGGAAATGTTACATGCAGAAATTAATGGATATGATGTAGCTTGATCATTACACAACATATAAATGAATGGGATTAGCACTCAATACTTCATAAATATGTAAAAATAATTATGTAGCTAAGTGCCAGTGGCTCATACTTGTAACCTTAGCTACTAAGGAGGCTGAGAGCTGAGAATCATGGTTCAAAGCCAGCCTAGGCAGGAGAGTCCGTGAGACTCTTATCTACAATGAGCCACCAGAAAACTGGCAGTGGCTCAAGTGGTAGAGCTCTAGTCTTGAGATGAAGAGCTGAGGGACAGTGTCCAGGCCCAGATTTCAAGCCCCATGACTGACAAAAATTATAAATAAACAGTTACAAATAAACACATATTTTGCCATAAATGTTAAAATATATATTCTAAAAATTTTTAAATCCTCAATAGATATACTAGTTTATATAAACATAGAGAAATGTGTTCTGGATTTAGTTGTCATTGAATCAATTTTGTAACTCACACATTTCTCACTCAATTCATATTTGTATGTTTATATACTTAAGTACAATTAGCTGATATGTGATAGGCAATTCTGTTTTAGGAATCTACCTTGGCTTTCTAACATTAACCCTTCCACCCTAAAATCGATATGCCTTCCAACCTTGTCAGAGGTTTCATCTCATTGGAGCAGAAAAGTATAAGCCAAAACCATTGTTTGGAACAACTGTAGCATTTTACATGTATTTCACTTAGTTTAAGAACCAAAACAATCAATTCATCTTAACCATGCCAGTAACAGCAAAATGTCTTCTGAGCTTTCCAGTCTCTTAAGAGATGAAAATCTTTAATTATACATCTATTTTTTCTGTCAAACATCTTATATCTTAGGAAGATTTTTGGGTAATCCTGAGTTCTTGATTAGAAGACAGGAACAAAGTTAATAATGAATATAGCCAAAAAAAATACTTGAAAACAATTAAAAAAGCAATCACACTCCTATTTTTACCGATTTCAATGAGAATATACGTTAAAGTATCACGTTTTTCTTGCATTTAAAGAGCAATAATTAAACTTTTATTATCAGTGAAAAAGGGAAAAGAAAACTTTGTTTGAAGACAGCTTGACTTTGAACAATCCAACATAAGCATAATGGATTTAACTTGTTTTTCTATGTATTTGCCAAAATAATTGAAAGCAACAACCAAAGGCAGGAAAACATCTAAGCCAAAGCAGTAAAGTTTTATCTATAAAATAATTTTGAGGGTCTGATTCTTTCAAAGTCAGGCTTGCAAAGAGGAAAGTATATTTGCTTTGGTGTGAACAAGAAAAAATATAAAAATCCTTTATTAATGTTTATCATATTTTGACCAGGGCTTCTCATTTTGGAGAAGAGGAAAGGTATGAAAAAGTTCAAGACTGTTTAACTATTCCCCAAGATCATTCTTATTTATCTGCTATAGCGATGGAAGCAAGCTTGGTTACTATTAGTATCATGCTTGTTTACATTTAGAAGCATTGTTTGTTTCTGGTTTATAAGCTACAAATCTTGAGTATTAATAAAGGGTCATTTCCTAAGAGAAGAAAGTTTTTGTAATCAAACCTAAAATATTAAAGACAGCATAGTAGATACTATTTTCTAGCTATTTCACAATCTGTAGGTATGTCAGCCTTACTGGACTTAGTATTCTTTTCCAGTTTCTTTTATACCACCTGTCCTAAATTATAATACATATTAACAGAATGAAAAAGTAATGCCATCTTAAGAAAATCCCATTGCAACAAGACATTATGTCGAAAAACGAACTTTACAAATTTGGCGGGGTTGGGGGGCCGGGGAGCGATAGGTGGGCAGGGATGGTAAGGAGAAACAAAGGGGGAGGCAACAATGCTTGATAAGAAATGTATTCATTAACTTACTCATGTAATTGTAACCCTTCTGTAATGTATTTTCACAAAAAAACTTATTAATATTAAAAAAGAATGTCATTTAGGACTCTGGGAATGTGGCTTCATGGAACAGTTATTGTTTAGCATGCATGAACCTGGGTTCAATTCCTCAGTACCACATAACCAGAAAAAGAAACACTGGAAGGGGTGCTTTGTCTCAAGTGGTAAAGTGCTAGCTTGGATCAAATAAAAGAAAGAGCTCAGGAACAGTTCCCTAGCCCTGATTTCAAGCCCCAGGTCTGGCAAAAGAGTCATTTAGCTAGTAAATGCAAAACAAAAAACCATAATTGGAATATATAATTGCTCCTTCCAACTGATAACTAATAATAACTGATAACTAACAATAGTCCTTAAATCATGCATGGACTTTACCTATATTAGAATACTGTGTTGAACAAAAAAAACGTTTTTTTAATAGGTCATGGCGATTAATACCAGGAATGAGCTTAGATATCAAGTGAAGATTAATCCAGGAAATTCAAAGATGCCAGCTTTTGAGTGGTCACTGCTAATCACAATGAGAAGTGTAGTATAAGTGAGATTTGGAAACCTTTTTGGTAAGTCATGGTACCAAAAAGGCAGAGGTTCATTAATTGTTTTGACAGAAGAGAAGGAATAACTCCAGATGGAAGGAATAAATGATAATAATAACTAAGTTATACCACAAACTGTTCTAGAGAACCATTTTTGATTATTGAACAACTAGTTATTAACTAGGCTTATTCTTCATTGCCGTTGCAATCTAATCACTTATGCCAGTTCTTAATCTCTGTGTGGTAAGTTGTATATCCTTCTATGCTGCTCTTTCATACCTAATCTCCTTTGCTTTCTAAAAATCTCAGTCTTTCTCTATTTCTCAACGGACAATTTCTGATACTAACTCCACAAACGGAGACAGCAGAGGATGCTAATGTAGGAGTTCCATCGCTCATGAGTCATAATGTAACAACATAGAAAAAGAGGACATATATATTGCTACCTCAAATTTTCTGAAAAGCTGCAATGTCATCATTTGATTCAAATTTCCATTATTTGTGTACAGTGTCATTAAGTGCACATAAATGCAAATATGAGCCGGGTGATGGTGGTAACCAGTGACGCTAAGAGGCCCCAAGCTCAAAATTAGCACAGCTTTTATAGTATCAAACAAATAAGTGTAGGGGGTTTCCACACAGGCAAGTTCACAAGTTAGGGGGTTTAAGTCATCCCTGGTCACACTTCCCTTTTTCTGCTGGAACACCTGGGCAACTGTTCTGTTCCTTAAGGGTAGGCAGGGTTTGGTGGCAACCTGCGGTTTTTCTGAGAACTATTTTTCTCTTTGGCAGCACAGCTCACTTTGGGGGTTACTCTGAGGGCAGCACAGCTCAAGGGGCTTCATATTAAAATGGAGTTACTTTAGCTCTTCCTAGCTACTCAGAGCACTGAGATCTGAGGATCCCTGTTGAAAGCCAGGCTGGGCAGGAAAGACCGTGACAATCCTATTTCCAATAAACCACCAGAAAACCGAAAAAGGCCCTGTATTGCAAGTGGTAGAGCCCTCTCTTTAAGCTGAAAAGCTAAGAGACAGCGCCTAGGCCCAGAGTTCAAGCCCCACGACCGACCAAAAAAAAACAGAAAAAAAATACTACCAAGAAAAGTGAGTATACAGGAGTATGCAGGAATAACATTAGGAATTCTACTGTCTCTACCTGTTTATGTGATTGCATTTCTTGATATTGAATCTCTCCTCTTGTTACTCTTATTTTTTTTAATTTTTATTTTTATTGTGAAAATACTGTACAGAGGGGTTATAATTACATAGGCAAGATAGTGAGTACATTTCTTATAAAGCATTGTAGCCTCCTCCTTTGTTTACCCTTCCAATCTCTCCCCATCCTCCCTCCCCCTCCAAGTTGTAAAGTTCATTTTCGACATGACAACTTGTACTTCTCATTGTTGCAACAGGTCCACCTGTCTCCTTATTTAAACGACTTCTTTTTCCCCTTCCCCTCCACAAATTATACCGACATCAAATAGACTAAAAGCAGGGGTTATACTGTGGGGGAAGGACATACAAAGCAAAAAAGAAATAATCATAATTGCATTAGAAACAAATGTATGAAAGAAAAAAAAACATTTAAAATACATATCTTAGGGTTCATTTTCCTAATATCACCTTATCTGACCTTTTCTGCTTGACTCATACTAGATATTGCAAATAAGGGAAATCATGGGACCTATGTTTCTTTGGGCTTGTCTTACTTAACTTAAAATATTTTTTTCCGAGTCTTTCCATTTCCTAACAAATGGGGCAATGTCATTCTTTCTGATGGAGGCCTAGAATACCACATTTTCTTGATCCATTCATCTACTGAGGGGCATCTGGGTTGGTTCCAGATCTTAGTTATGGTAAATAATACTACAATAAACACAAGTTGTGCTGGTAGCTTTAGTGTGGTCTTGTTGGTAAGCATTTGGGTAAATGCCCCAATATGGGACTGCTGGGTCATAGGAGAGCACTAGGTGGAGTCTTTTGAGGAACCTCCATACTACTTTCCAAAGTGGTTGAACAAGTTTACATTCCCACCAACAATGCAGTAAGGTTCCCTTCTGTCCACATCCCCTCCATCATCTGTTATTATAGTTCTTAATTTTTGCCATTCTAACTGGGGTGAGGTGGTATCATAATGTTGTTTTGATTTACATTTCTTTTATGGCTAGGGAGGTTGAGCATTTCTTCACGTGTCTATTGGCCATCCTTCTTTCTTCTTCAGAGAAGTTTCTCTTTAAGTCATTAACCCACTTATTTATTGGGCAGTTGTTTCTTTGAGGATTTGTTGTTGGGAGAAGTAATTTTTTGAGTTCCAAGTATTTTTTAGATATGAGACCCTTGTCCATTGTATGGCAAGTGAAGATCTTCTCCCAATCCGTGGCCTTTCTATTGACCTTGCTAGCTATGTCTTTTGCCATGCAGAAGCTCTGCAACTTCATGCAATCCCATTTGTCCAAACTTTCTTTGATTTTGTGTGTTTCCGGGTCTCTATCGAGAAAATTTCGGCCTGAACCAAGGAGACTTAGGGTTTCTCCTATTCCATCCTGTAATGTTTTCAGAATGTCTGCTGTGACTCCAAAGTCTTTGATCCATTTGGAGTTGATTCTGGTTCAGGGTGATATATAAGGATCTAGCATTAGTTTTCTAAAAGTAGTTGACCAATTTTGCCAGCACCATTTACTGAAGAAGCTGTCTTTCTTCCATTCTATTTTTTTAACTCCCTTACAAAGATTAGATGGCTATATTTCTGTAGGTTCATTTTTGGGTTTTCAATTATATTCCATTGGTCCTGAGGTCTGTTCTTGTGCCAGTACCAAAGTGTATTGGTTACTATGGCTTTATAGTAGAGTTTGAAATTTGGTATTGATATTCCTCAAGCAGTGTTCTTTCCGTTGAGGAGCGTTTTTGCTATTCGGGGTCTTTTATTGTTCCATATGAATTTTTGGATTGCCTCTTCTTTTTCCTTGAAGAATGGGTTTGCAATAATGATAGGTGTCACCTTGAATTTGTAGATAGCTTGGGAAGTAGTGACAATTTCCCAATGTCGATCTGTCCAATCCAGGACCATGGAAGTTTTTCCCATTTTCTAAGTTCTGTTTTGATTTCCTTTTTCAACTTTTTAAAGTTTTCATCATAGAGGTCTTTCACTTCTTTGGTTAAGTTAATTCCTAGGTATTTTATTTTTTGTGGGGCTATTACAAATGGAGTTGCTTTCCTAATATCAGCCCCACTTTTCTCATTGTTGGCATACAGAAAAGCCATTGATCTTTGAGGGTTAATTTTATTCCCTGCTAATTTGCCAAACTTTTAAATCAGCTTGAGTAATTTTGGAGTGGAGTCTATGGGATGCTTTAAATACAAGACCATGTCATCTGCAAAGAGGGAGAGTTTTATTTCTTCTTTACCTATTTGAATCCCTTTATGTTTGCATTTTGTCTTATTTCTGTAGGTAGGCATTCTAATACTAGGTTGAATAGAAGTGGAGAGAGTGGACATCCTTGTCTTGTTCCTGAGTTAAGAGGAAATGGCTTCAGTTTTTAACCCTTAAGTATAATGCTGGCTGTAGGTTTGTCATATACAGCCTTAATTAAATTGAGGTATGTTCCAAGGATTCCTAATTTTTCCAAAACTTTCACCATAAAAGGGTATTGGATCTTGTCAAATGCTTTTTCCGCATCTATTGAGATAACCATGTGGTTCTTATCCTTGCTCCTGTTGATGTGATGAACAATATTGATTGATTTGTGTATATTGAAACAGCTTTGCATCCCTGAAATGAATCCTGTTTGATCGTGGTGTATGATTTTTTGGATGAAGGGTTGAAGTCGATTTGCCAAAATTTTGTTGAGAAGTTTTGCATCAATGTTCATCAAAGAAATGAGTCTATAGTTCTCTTTCTTTGATGAGTCCCTGCCTGGTTTTGGGATAAGGATTATGATGGCTTCATAGAATGTGTTCGGTAGTCAAAGTTCTCTTTCAATTTCATTGAAGAGTTGGAGGAGTATTGGTGTGAGCTCTGCTTTGAAGGCATTGTCAAATTCCGCTGTAAAACCATCTGGTCCTGGACTTTTCTTAGATGGGAGACCTCTTATGTCTGTTTCTATTTCAATGCTTGATATGGGCCTGTTAAGATAGTTTAACTCATCTTGGTTTAATTTTCGCATGTCAATATTTGCTAGGATAAGGCCCATTTCTGCCAAGATCTCAAACTTATTAGCATAAAGTTTTGAGAAGTATTCCCTTAAAATGTTCTGAATCTTGGTTGTTTCCATGGTGATGTTTCCATTCTCATCTCTGAGTTTATTTATTTGGGTGTGTTCTCTTCTTTTTCTGATAAGATTTGCTAAGGGTCTGTCAATTTTGTTAATTTTTTCGAAGAACCAACTCTTTGTTGATTCTTTCTATAGTTTTTTTGGATTCTAATTCATTTAATTCTGATTTAATTTTAATTATTTCTTCCCATCTACTGGATCGGGGTTTATCTTGCTGCTCTTTTTCAAGAATGTTCAGATGTGTCATTAAATTGTTGGTTTCAGATCTCTCCAATTTGTTGATATAGGAACTCAGAGCTATAAACTTGCCTCTGAGTACTGCCTTTGTTGTTACCCAGAGGAACTGGTAAATTGTGTGCTCATTTTGGTTGAATAGCATGAACATTTGAATTTCCTTTCTAATCTCTTCCTTGACCCACTCATGATTCAGCAGTGTGTTGTTCAGCCTCCATGTGTTACCGGACTTTCTTTGGTGGCTTTTGGTGTTGAGTTCTGTGAGAATGCAAGTTATAACTTCAATGTTTCTGAATATGGATAAGTTTGCTTTGTGGCCTAAAATGTGGTCTATTTTAGAAAATGTTCCACGTGCTGCTGAGAAAAACGTGTATTCTGATGCTGTTGTGTGAAATATTCGGTAGATGTCTGTTAAAACTAGTAGATCTATACAGTTGTTTAGATTTTCAGTTCTCTGTTAAGTTTTTGCTGTGTTGATCTATCTAGTGGGGAGAGTGGTGTGTTAAAATCCCCAACAATTAATGTCTTTCGATCTATGTGGGATTTGAGGGAAAGTAGTGTTTCTTGGATAAATTTGGGTGCGCCATTGTTTGGCAAATAGATATTTAGAATTGTAATATCCTCCTGAAGGAGAGATCCCTTAATTATTATGTAGCGATATTCTTTATCTCTTCTCACAAATTTTAATATGAAGTCTATTTTATCTGATATTAGGATTGCAACTCCCACCTGTTTATTGGGGCCTTTTGCTTGGTAGATTTTGTTCTAGCGTTTACCCTTGAAAATGTGTTTGTTTTTACGGGCAAGATGTGACTCCTGAAGGCAGCAGATAGAAGGATCTTGTTTTTTAATCCAACTAGACAGTCTATGTCGCTTAATTGGAGAGTTAAGGCCGTTAATGTTGAGAGAGAGGACTGAGAGGTACTTGGGAGTTCCTGCCCTGTTATCTACCTTCTTGGGGGCTGTGAAAACTGGGTTCTTCCTATGGTTCTTGGATTCTCTGTTTGGGTGCTGTTTCTTGGCCTTTATTGTGGTCTTGTTGGTTTTCTATGTGTAGGACATCTTTAAGAATCTTTTGTAGGGCTGGTTTGGTGGAGATGTATTGTTTCAATTTTTCTTTGCTATGGAATGTTTTTATTTGGCCTTCAGTTATGAAGGAGAGTTTAGCTGGGTCCAGTATTCTTGGTTAATAGTTTGTTCTTAGGGCATGGCATACATCATTCCAGGCTCTTCTTGCTTTGATTGTCTCTGCTGAGAAATCTGAGTTGATTCTAATTGGTTTCCCTTTATAGATGATTAATCTTTTCTCCTTCACAGCTTCTTTTCCTTGGTCTGAATTGATCCTGTGTGGATTATAATGTGACAGTGGGATGTCCTATTCTGGTCTGGTCTATTTGGAGTTCTAAAAGCTTCTTGTATCTGAATAGGCCTATCTTTTTGTATGTTTGGGAAGTTTTCTGCTAGGATCCTGTTACACAAATTTCCTAGACCATTAACTTCTGTTTCTAGGTGTTCCTCTACACCCATTATCCTTAGAGTAGGCCTTCTGATGGTGTCTTCCACGTGTTGGATAGATCTCTCATATTTCTTGGATTTGTCTTGGGTGGTTGTTTATTCTTTCTCTATAATGTCTAGGTTGTCTTCAATCCCCGAGATTTGATCTTCTGCATGGTCTAACTTGCTGTCGAGAATTTCAACTTTTTTTTAATTTCTTTTTCTTCTAGTTGGTCAGGTTTTATGGCTTGAAATTCTTTGTTGAAGCTTTGTTTTACATCTTGTATGAACTTCTTTACTTCCTTAATTTGATGGTCAATGTTTATTCTCAAATCACTTAGTTGATTGGTTATGGTTTCCTTGGACTCCCATTCTTTTTGTTGGTTTCCATTCAGCATTCCCTTTGTGGTCTCCCTGACTACATTCAGCTCTTTGTTAATGGATTCCATGAATTCCTTTAGTGATCATTGTGTATTCTCATCCTGTTCTCACAATTCCTGTATTACTCTTTGCTTAGCTTCCTCCCGTTCATGCGATTCCTGTAGTTCTCTTTGAGTGTTCTCAGCCTCTTCAGGCCATTCCTGAATTTCTCTTTGAGTATTCACAAGGTGCTCATGCAAATCCTGTATCAGTATTTGAGTAGCTTCCTCACGCTTATGATATTTCTGTATAAACTTTTTGATTGCCTCCTCTCTCTCCCTATCACGCTCATACAGAGTCCTTTGTATGTTTTCAATTTTTTCATTTATCATGTTTGCCAGCAGTGTTTGTGTAGCTATTTGGGGACTCTTCTCTGGATTATTTATTATCTATTCTGTCCGCTGATTATCATGACTGGGAGTTGAGATACCCCGACTTGCCATTTTTCTTATGATTTTCCGTCTTACTCTGCCCATTTGGGATGAAATTAACACCAGTTTTGTGCTAGAACACTATCTTAAGGCAAGCATCAACCAAATTCTGTATTTGCACAGTCAATAGTCTGCAGATACAATCTAGTTCAACAGATACATCTATTCAACATCAAACAACTATATATTAATGGGCGCAAAGAAAAATTTGGTAAACCAGAATTCATTAGGTTTAGGACTAGATGTGGGTAAAAAATAGGAATAGAGTGATGTGGTAAGGCACAGGGAGTGTTAACTAAGTCCTAATCTCAAAGCAGGAAATAGGTTGGATAGGATGAAAGTAGAGAGAGGGAAAAAAAGAAGAAAGAGAAAGAGAACAAAAAGAGACCAGAAAAATTAGAAAGGTAAAAATTAAAAATATTATACAGAGCAGAAAACAAACTATTCAGAGAAGAACATGAATATAATGAGAGAAGGGGAGGGATATAAAGGAGATGTGAAAAACTTAAAAATAAAAATACTTAAAATATTATATAGGTATAACGAGGTAGTACTGCTATTAAGGAATTTGAGTCAAAGAGGTTTTGAATTGAATAACAAATTAGTGGATTTAGTGTGTACACAATGGGGGATAAGGTCTAATAATCGACCCCGGGTTCATCTGAGGATGTGCAGAACAGCAATTAAGTCACATAAAGAAGAACGAAAGAGAAGAAAATGTGAAAAGGATAAGAAAGAAAGAAAAAAGATCAGAAGTTCAGTAGAGCTAACCAAAAACAAAACAAAACAAAAACACAAAATCAAGAAAAAAAAGGAAAGATAGAAAAATGTACACACATTTATAACCCTAAAATAAAATTCTAAGAGGAAAATAAATTACTAGAAAATATTTTTTTTCAAAAAAGGTAAAAATTAAAGATTAAAAAAAGTTTTCTTGTAAAAATATTTTTCTTATAAAAGGTACAACAAAAAAATAGTTCTATGATTTTTGGGGGGGAGGGGTAGGAAAAATCCTATGTCTCCCTTGTGTCAGTAACCAGCCTCTTGTTGGAGTCTCTGGTCTGCTTGTGTTCCTGTGGCTTGGTTAGTTACTTAAGTCAGTTTCTTTGAACAGGCAGAAAAATGCTCTGTGATCCTCCTCCCAGATTAGTTCAATGGGAGGGAGATCTGCTTTGAGTATCAAAAAAGAAGGAGATGGCTTTTTACTCGAGTTTGGAGATGCTGTGATGAGGCTAGGTTCTGGGTAGAGTTGAGGCCTTTCAGCAAACAGTAGCTTTTCCCGGTGGCTGGTTTGTGAGAAACTCACAGATCCCAGCCTGGAGCCACTCTCAGGGTTTCTGTTTACTGAATTTCAATTGATTGTCAAGGCTGCTAAAGGAAGGGGCAGCCTCTTGCTCTGATTACCTGGTGAAGAAAGCCACTCCTGGGGCTGGAGCCTGAGCTGGGTGACTTTTCCCTGGCTTGAGCTGAGTCTGGCAGGTCAGGTTAGGCACTTGTGACCTGCTTGATGACTCTAGATTTATTCCAAGGCCTGAGTTGGAGCTAGCAGCTCTGCCAAGCTTTGTCGGTATCCAAGATGGAGATCTCCGGTACTGGGGGGTGGGGATGGCCTTCCCTCCTCTGCTCCCTGAGAAGGAGTGAGGACATCAGGCTTCTACTCATGCCGAGTCTTGGTTCCTGGGTCGTCTCTGGTCTGCGAACTGCAGGATGAAGATGTCTGCTCCTTGTCGGTTCTTACTGGTGTTGAGTAGAATCCACTCGCCCACCACGTCTGGCTCCTTCATCCCGGACTCTGTGATTCAGGTATGGTGGCTGCAGTTGCTGCCTCCACCGGCGGCAGCTACCACAGCGGCTGCTGGCAAGTGCTCAGGGCTGTCTACTTGCCTGTATTTTCTCTCTCTGGCCTAACTCTCTGTCCTGTGAAGGCACACTTGGTGTGATTCTCTGCCTTATGACTGTTCACTGGAACTCTAAAACTGCTTTCCATGCAAGAGCTTGTTTAGCCTCCAGCTTCTCCTCCACCATCTTCCCGGAACTCTCTTGTTATTCTTATTTTATATAATCCAACACCTTTTATTACTATGAATTTAATGTGGGAATCTAGCTTTAAAGATGTCTAAAGTTTCTTCCTTTTCAATCAGAACATTTTTAATTATCATGATATGCTGTGGTCATCATCATCATCTGCATCAAAATTATTATTAGCATCAGAAGTGCTAATTATTGAAAGTCTGTTTTGTGTCTATGATTTTGTTATTATTTGTCTTTTTATTAATACGTTTAATGTCACCACGGTGAATGCATCCATATTAAAATTTTGAACAAATAAAGAAACACAACCTAAACCATATCAGATAGCTTGACTCTATGCTTCTAACAAATTATAGAATAGATTTTTGAAGCATTGCAAATTCCTAACCAGTATGAATTAACTTCCTCTCTCCCCAGCACTACACACAAATATTTAAGAGTTTCAACAGAAATTTTTCAAGTGATATACTGTAAGTATTACTACAATATCAAATGCATATCTAAAATTTCCTTGAAAGTTATAAACTCTACTTTCTATTGAAATATTAGTGATTTTATTCTAGGAAATTTTTAGAAAAATAGAATATATATCTTTGGAATGAAAAAGGTCAAAATAGTAGCATAAAAGTTTTAGAGGGAGTCTGTAGTTTCTGTCTCTCTCTGTCTCTCTGTGTATATATATATATACATATATATATATATGTTATGTGTAGAAAGATGTAGAAAGATACATTTTTAGAGATTATTTGTCAGAAATATATACATATATCTAAATTTATGTGTAGAATGATATACATTACAGTGAAAAAATATTAAACCAATCAAATTTTTTTAATTCATCAAACCAAGTGCTGGTAACTCAAGCTTATAATTCAAGCTATTCTTGTGCTGAGATCTTATAATTATATTTGAAACTAGTCTAGACAGAAAATTATTTGTTAGATTCTTATCTTCAATTAACCACTAAAAACAGAAATGAGCTCTGTGTCTCAAGTTGTAGAGTGCTTTCCTTGAGCATAAAAAGGCTTAGGGACAATGCCCAGGCCTTGCAAACAACCACAACAAGAAAATGTATCACATTAATTTCCCAAAAGCATCTTTTAACTGCTGTGAACATTTCTTAGGAACATGAATACATGCCCTTGAAAATGTTAAGTTAAAATGTATACAATATTTATGTCTATGTTAAAGACATGACTATTTAGATTAAAATATTTAGGTAATGATTAGGAATTAAGAATAATGATGGGCCGGGCTCTGGTGGCTGACTCCTGTAATCCTAGCTACTCAGGAGGCTGAGATCTGAGGATCACGGTTCAAAGCCAGCCCTGGCAAGAGAGACCGTGAGACTCCTATATCCAATAAACCACCAGAAAACCGGAAATGGCTCTGTAGCTCAAGTGGTAGAGCGCTCACCTTGAGCTGAAGAGCTGAGGGACAGAGCCCAAGCCCAGAGTTCAAGCCCCATGAACAATAAAAAAAAAAAAAAAAAAGGATAATGATGGGTAGGTAAAATATTGGGACTGGTCTTTTATTCTATTTTACGATATTAATAAAATGATATTTTAATTATCTCTTGCTTATTACTTGAATTATAATAAGTGATAAATGTTTTTAAAAGATTTCCAATGCAAAGGAGTATCAATTTTTTGTAATTTCAAAACAATTAAGAAAATGATTGCAAGGCTGGCTCACTCTAAGACTATATTTGTTCTCTTGTTCTAGTTTTTATATGTTCGCAGAAATTCCAAAAATTCAATAGATGTTGGCATGCAGGAATCGCTTCACTGATACTAATATTGGAGCCCCTTAAGTGGAATTGTTTTATTTCATTTGTTATTTTCACAAATAAATCAAGATGATCGTGTATTTTGTTTCTTTTCACTGCTTTTGGCTTTTGTCTTGAGAATAATTTGGTTTCCTAGCAAACTAGAGAATAGCAATTGGATTGAGCAAGTAATGTATGGCTTTCATAAAATGCAGATGCATAGATTTGTGTCTTCTCTCATTTGCTAAACGATTCTTCCAGAAAAGGTTATCGATTACTTATAAGTGATGCATAATTCCTAGGTATTCCAGTTATCACATAGACTTTTTGATTGAGTTATGGCTGTATAAACTCAAAATAACAGACAAAAAAAACCTCATAATAAACAGAAATCACATCTTTGTTTTAAACGCTGTAGTTTACAGAGTTTTTAGCCAACACCAAAAATATCTTAAGTATTGTGCATTTTGGGTGAAGAATTTTTAACAATAGTTTTTTTGCTGACATGTAATTAATTTACAATATATTATCTCCTTTTATTGTATACATTTTAGTGCTTTGGAAGTGAATTCTACCTTCATAGGTTTTCAAAGCCTAATTTTCACAAACTTGCATTTCTTCAAATAGAAATGCTATGAATTTTAGAACAGACATTAAAATAGATATAAAATTCTGTTACAGGAATTTGTCCAGCATACATCCTCTACAGTGTGTCTTTTCAAAATTTGTTTTTGGGGATTATTTCCAGGGTTTCACACATACTATTCAAGTGCACTGTCAATGAACTACAATTCTCTGTCCAAACCCATTTCTTACTTCTCTTTAATATATTCAAAGAAGTGTAATGAATGGATCCTATAAATTCTCTTTGACCTTTTGAAGACTTGAAAACTTGCTTGCTAAAATGATTGCAGTATTATACAAATAAAATCACTATGAGGAGTATATCAATTTCTCCACAAATGCATTGCTATATTTTGTGTCATCTTTTTATATTAGGGTCATGCTAGTGAGTTTTCTTTTTCTTTTTTCTTAGATACTAAAGAGGAGCTTATTTCATATGCTCCTCCTCTTGAATATTAATTTACATATGTTCTTTAAAGAAATATCCTATTCAGGCAAAACTTTATATAGAATTAGAAGATATAAAAATGCTTAAGGTTCCGAATCATTGTAGCATTAATATTATAACATTAACAAATATGTTCCCTCCATCTGTTGGATGTTTTATCTTTGGTTATAGTGTCCTTTGAATTATGAAACGTTATCACTTGATATAATCCAGCTCATTCTTGCTTTTCTTTAGCCACTAATGCTTTGCACTTCAAATTTTTAGAAACCTTTACTGATCCAATGTCATGAATTTTTACATTTAAGTTTTATAGGTTTTTGCACCTCACATTTAGTTTGATAATCATTTTTTATTTTAAATTTTTGTATAAGGATTGAAGTAGGCTCGGTGCCTGTGGCTTACGCCTGTAATCCTAGCTACTCATGAGTCAGAGATCTGAGTGCTGTGGTTCAAAGCAAGCCCGGGCAGGAAAGTCCATGAGACTCTTATCTCCAGTAAACCCCTAGAAAACCAGTAGTGGTACGGTGACGCAAGCAGTAGGGCTCTGGCGTTGAGCTTAAGAGCACACGGACAACACCTAAGGCCAGAGTTCAAGTCCCATGAGTGACAAAAAACAAAACAAAACAAAAAAAAGATTGAGGCAGTAGTCTAAGATCATTCTTTAAATCTCGAGAGAAAATAGTGCCAATACACCCATTTAAGATTCTATTTTTATTTCATAAAGTCATGGGATTCTTTTCAAAATCTATTCACCATAAAACTAAGAATTTATTTTTGACAAATCTGTTACTTTCTTCTATGTGTCTGCTTTTAATTTAGAACTATGTTTCCTTAACTACTAAACATGGTAAGAAGATTCAAATCTAGTATGGAGGCTCAAGCTACACCATTTTACAAGGTTGTTCTGACTGACCTGTATTCCTTGAATTTACATACGATTATATTGAGCAGGTGAACCAATATTCTGCAGAGATATCTAGATATTTGATAGTCACTCATATTTTGTACCTTGTGAAAACACATGACTTCAGATATTATATATAGAGTATATATAGAGATATGTCTTTAGAGAATATTTGAAACAACTAAAATTAATTTAGGAATGAGTTAAGATTTAGATAATGCTGTAGCATAATAAAGCTGAATGATAACAACTTGAGCTGTAAACAGAGGAGAATGAGAGTGGAAAGAATGATGGACCACATAGGAGCTATATGTCATTGCTCTTATGTTTCAAAAAACAGAAAAACTTCAGAGAAGAGAAGGAGAAAAATAAAGTGTCCTGAGTCAAGTTTCTTGTTAGCCCATCTAATAGTTTGGAATAAAAGTCAGTGAAAATGGGAAAAAATAAAATAGAAAATAAAGCATTGTATATACCTGTTACAATGTAAAGAAATTGTAATAAGAATATGATAATTAATTTCCAAAGACATAAGAGAAAGAACAGGTAATCTCCAAAGGGCAAAAGAAATAAGAGAGAAAAGAAGCAAAGTAAAACCTTTATCAATAACAAACACAAGACTTTGGAAGTGGAAAGTCAGTGGAAATATTCAAAATAACAATAAAATTTGCTAGCGTGGATAGACTATGGATCACATTTTATCATATATAATTTTGAAAAAGCATACTAGGAATGAAAGTTTAAAAATCATGATTTAAAACATTATTTGGATTATAACTAGACAGTATAGCTCAGTGGTCAAACATTGACCTAGCATATGTGAGGCAATGGTGTGATCTTGCAAGCATTACAAAGTACACACAAAGCACACACACACAGAAACCACATAAACATGCACATCCACACACCACATACACACATTTTGAATGTTTATATTATCATATTTAACGGAGGAAATTATCACAAATAGTAAAGGTATGTTAATATATGAAATCATTATATTGCTCGTACTATTTAAAAGTTTAGTAGAAATAAAATAGTCACAATATACTTGGATTTTAATAGATTAAGTAAATTGAAATTAATAGAAGACATGAGAATCTTTGCAAAAAAGTTTAAAATAATAAATATTTTGAAACATGTGACATTTTACTTTGACAAAAGATTGATGTTACTGGTGTTTTAACTCAAGATTTAGAATATGATAGTGAGGTGCTCTATATAACGCTATGGATGGCTTATCTATAATCATTTCACTCTGAATAGTTTTATAATAAGGTCTTGTAGTTTCTGTCACTCTTGAATTACAAACCCTATTTACACTTCCCACAAGAGCTAGAAAATGGATGCCACAAATCACCATGCTCAGCTCAAATTTTTTTTTAATTCAAGTACAAATATTTCCAAAAAGTGACCAGGTAATGAAGCCTTTCTTAATAAAGTATGTGCTTCTTGAAAATACAGTAAGTATTTGCTACCTGGACAAATATGTTCATAACTATAAGAAAATAAATTTATTTAAAACCATTTACCATATAAAAATTAAGAAAATAATTTTTAAATAGTCACATGTTAAATATTTTAAGAGCAAAATATATGTATCTGAATAATTTACATGTGTAAAAATCATGCAAAATTAAATTAACTAATCCTACAACTCTGCAAAAAGAATTACCCTAAAGAAACAAAACATTTAAGTTCAAATTTGAAATTTAGAAAATAAAATGAAGTGTAATCTTTAGTTGACTTAATTAATGTAAACCCACTGTATATCAATTTTATAATAAAAAATCCATGAACAAGGAAAGCACAAGTACCCATTGATCAATAGCAACAGCAAAAGCATCAGTAGTTCTTGTTTTGTGTGTACAAAAAAATCGATGGAAGAGATAACAATTTTCCTTCCTTAAGAAATGGACTCATTATCGTATTATGTAACTGTAACCCCTTTGTATATTTTTAGCTTTGGTTTTGTTTTTGTTTTTTTGGGTCTGGTCGTGGGGACTGAACTCTGGGCCTGGGCACTGTCCCTCAGCTCTTCAGCTCAAGGCTAGCACTCTACCATTTGAGCCACAGCACCACTTCCGGCTTTTTTCTTTTTGCTTATGTGGTGCTGAGGAATCGAACCCAGGGCTTGATGCATGCAAGGCAAGCGCTCTACCACTGAGCCACCTTCCCAGCCCTGTACATTTTTATTACAATAAAATTAAATTTAAATTAAAAATAAACCAAATAATATACCAATTAAGAATTCTTAGAAGCCATTGGTTGAAAACTTTGTAAAAAAAACTGCCCTAAGTACTCAAGGAATACACTTTGATGATAGTATTTAAATATTTCAACTTCAGAAGAGAAGCAAAAAGTTTAAAAACTGTTACAAAGTAAAGCAATAAATCAGAATATGTTGCTATTAATAATAATCATAAGATGAAATTATAGTGGTAGTCCAATATGTAAGAAATGAGACAATTTGCCATTCGTTTGCACTTAATAAATGAGGAAGAATTTTCTAGGTCTTTTTAAATTATCTTAAGTTTAATGAAGAAACTATTCTGTCACATCATATGATAATCAGATAAAGCTGATATTAGAGAAAAGAAGAGATTTTACTAAGTTTTTGGGGGTTATTGTATATTTTTATTTTGGTTGTGGGAAATTGTGGGGATTTCAACTTGGGGTATATTGTTCTTGCTAGGCTGGCGTCTTATCAGTGGTTAATTTTAGGAGAGGGGTTCCCTTTACAAAAGAACATGCACCTGATCTGTCCTTTTAACCTTCCCTTTATCAATGGCATCAGAGTTGCACACCAACTTGTCTAGCTTGCTACCTTGACTGGTCTGGATCCGCAATCTTTCCAAACTTAGTCTCTAGATTGTGCAGGATGGTGGAAATGATCCTATGCACCCAGCTACAGACTGAGAAGGAACTTCACTAAATTTTCGGCTTGGATTCTGTTCCAAAGCCTCCTAAGTAGTTAAGAGTACACAGGGGAGCCCCTGATGCCAAGCAGTAAGAGTATTTTTTTAAAGCAACTAGACATATATATGACTTAGGCTTGTGAATACCTCAAGAAAAGAGTAAAAGAGCAGTGAAGCATAGAGGACAGGCAGAATTTTAATTAGCTACTCAGAGGCTGAATAATTTTAGCTAGCTACTCGGGAGTCTGAGATTTGAAGACCACTGTTCAAAGCCAGTTAAATCATGAAAATACAAGCAATTATCTAAAAAAAAAACACATCAATGTAGCAGTGGCTGAAGTCGTAGACCACTATCCTTGAGCACAGAAGTTTAGGAATAGTTCTCAGACACTATCAAGCCTCAAGAATGATGAATGCATGCATGAGCACATTCACATGTGCGTGTGCGCGTTCACTCGTGCATGCACACAGACACAAACGAGTATTTCCATGTGACATTTTTTTAAATTTTTATTTATTTATTTATTTTATTTCATTTGTGAACATACAGTACAGAGGGGTTACAATTACATGGGCATTATAATGCGTACATTTCTTACCAACCATTGCAGCCTCCTCCTTTGTTTACCCTTCACATCCCTTCCCAGCCTCCCCCCTCCCTCCCCAGTCCCAATCCTTCCCTTCCCCCCCACCCCCCGCACCGATGTTGTAAAGCTCGTTTTGGACATGACAATTTGTACTTCTCATTGTTGCAACAGGTCCACCTGTATCCTTAAACGACTTGTTTTTCCCCATCTCCTCCACAAGTTATACTGACATCAAATATAGTGAAAGCAGGGGTTATACTGTGGGGGAGGGACATACAAAGCAACAAAGAAATAATCTTATAAATGCGTTAGAAGCACCATGTGACATTCTTTAAGTTTTTTTCCTTGCTGTAATTTATTCCCCTGTATTACTTCGCAAATTAACAAAACCAGCTAAGGACCTATTTACATAAAATTCATCATGCTTCTCTAAAATCTACTCTCTTTTTGGAAGCCTGCTTTTATTTGACCCAAAAGTAAATTATTCAGGAAGTCAATTCATCACACTTAAGTCTGTATTATTAGATGATTGTTTAGGTTATTCCTAGCAATATGATTTTGTGAAATCCTGCATCAAGCAATATATTTCTTTCACTAGAAGGGAAGCCTCTGTCAAACAATTAATTACGGGTTTTTCTCCTCCAGGTATGCATCTGTAGTTTTATTATCTTCATATATTTCATAATCTGTCAGTGTATGCCAAAGGCTGCTGTGAAAATAAAATCACCCTTCTCAGCACTTAGCATTGGTATACCATTCATAGATATGAAGGTGTTTAAATGTTACTGAAATTGCTCTGAAATAAATAACGTTCACCCTGACTATCTTGAGCAAGAAGAATTGGTGTCCCAGCACTTTAGATAAGAACTTGAGGGAAAGAAACAAAAGGAAAATTGAGGAACTCAACACATAGATTCAAATGAAACGAAACAACCCAAGAAAACACAAATTAATTCAGTACTCAAGAACTTGCAGGAAATGCAAAGAGTTAAAAATAATCAGCTATGACAAGCTTATGAAAATCCTGACTACATGGGAGTTCACTGTTGTGAGGATAGTGGCTAAAGCCCAGACTGGACAGAAAGATCTGTACACAATGCCATGCACCTGTTTTTCTGAATTCCAGGATGAATAACATGAAGTGGACTGAGGCCAAGATCATACACAAGTAGGAAGCCAGTTTCTATCTCAAAAATAATCAGGTTAATTTAGGGCTGGGCACATGACAAAGTGGTAAGAAAACGCATTTAGGGAGCACAAGACACTGAATTCAACTCTAATATTAGGGGTATTAAAGATAAAAAGCTATGATTTTAAATACTTGGAATAATTGTAACACATGAGTATTTGAGTGGAGAAAAATCCATGAGAGAGATAGAATGAACCCACGTTCCAATGCTTTCTACTTAAGTTATAATATTTATTGGTACTTCAGACAAAGCAGAGTTACCTTACAAATGAGCATGAATGTGCATTTGGGTGATGAAAATACTCTACTTACACAGGTGTAAATTAAATAGATTTTCTTTGGTAGATTGTGGTTCTTAAACTAAGAGCCTGGGTGATGTCCTGAGCTTTTTCTCTCAAGGCTACCACTCTACTACTTTGAGCCACAGTTCCAATTCTGATTTTCTGTTGGTTGTTTGGAGATAAGAGGCTCATGGACTTTCCTGCCCAGAATGGCTTCAAAATATGATCGTCAGATCTCAGCCTCCTGAGTAACCAGGATTCCAGGCATGAGCCATCGATGTTTTTAATAATTTAGTAAATTGTACAGTTACAGAAGTTATAAATTATCATTGTAACCTGTGTAATATATATGTGTATGTATGTATCAATGCGTTCGGATAGAAATATCTTAACATATTTTTGTATCTACAGTAAATTTAAGAAATCATCCTTCATTATAAAATAAAATGGAAACAAAAGTTAATAAAGTGCAAAACAAAGGGAATCGTTACACGTTTCTTTTTGTTGAATGGAATATGAATTGTGAGAATCAGTTTGGAAAAATCATCTCTACTTTACCAAATGGATAATGGTTATTAATTCCAATCCATCTCTTTGCCCATATTGTGCATCCTCACACATGAATGTCAAAATCCAACCACACTTTTTGCCTTTGTATTTAACTCACCTGTTATAATTTAGGAGATAATCAAATAAAGATTAAAATAATAGTAAGTGAGGCTATTAGTTAGAGCTTAACAAGATTTTAAATATGATATTAGCTAACTAATTGCATATTTCTTACTTTTACTCTGTTGTTATGTCCCTCATTCCCACATTAGGAAAGTACATAGAAGGTTCTCACTAAATTATATGTACAATTATTAAAAATGTATTGAAAGAATATGGGTACAGTGTGGTTTTAGCTTATTGAGACCTGTATGGGGTAGTGTGTTTTTGAGGACTTGCAATACGTTGTGATGGAGATGAAGGGAAGGATGTGTTTATTCTGGAAAACAGGTTAGAGGATTGCTCCCAGAAAGATAGTGATGAATTCTTCCAAGTGGTTACAGTAAAAACACTTTCACAACCATATTCACTACTTCACTATTCACCATAGCCAAGTTATGGGAACAGCCCAGATGCCCTTTGGCAGAAGGATGATTGGAGAAAGTGTGTCATATATACACAATTGGATTGCACCTATCAATTATGAAGATTGTTACATTACTTGCAAAGAAATAGATAGATCTAAAAATATGTTAAGTAAACTAGGTCAGAACCAGACACACAAAGGACCCATGTTCTGTCTCATATTTGGAAGCTAGAGCTTTATACAAGTTGACACAACAATATTAACCAAAGCATGCTATTTGCAGAGGAGTATTTAAAAGGTGTAATTTTTTTATAAAATTGAACTTTTAATCCAACAAAATGAATTCCAGGAAATTATCACTTGGAAGAGAGGGGGAATCAAAGGGAAGGAATAAAGAGAGTTATGGAGGAAGAGAGTGAAGACAGTATATTCAATGCAGATAGTATGAAACTAATAAAAATGAAGGTGGGATGAGGTTTGGAAGGGTAGGGAAAAGTTACATAAATATCCATTATACTTAAAAAATGATTTATTGAATGGAAATTCCTTGTACAACTAGTTAAGATAATAAAAATATATTTAAAAACAATGGAGACATCTTAAACTGCGTTCTCTTAAACCATGAGTCAATATAATAGTTTCCTCCTCAGAAATTTTCTTTGCAGTGCTGGGAAGGTGGCTCAGTGGTGGAGCGCTTGCCTTGCATGTATGAGGCTCTGGGCTCGATTCCTCAGCCCCACATAAGCAGAAAAAAAAGCCAGAAGTGCCGCTGTGGCTCAAGTGGTAGAGGGCTAGCCTTGAGCTGAAGAGCTGAGGGACAGCGCCCAGGCCTAGAGTTCAGGCCCACAACCAGACACAAAAAAAAAGAAATTTTCTTCGCAGGTATTTTCCTCATAGTGACAGAAAAGTGATCAATGCAATGAATATCAATACGTCACATTGCACATCATAAAGAGACACAATATAGAATCATGGTAAAAATGTTAGAATTCATCAAATGTTAAAATAACAGGTAGAATGTGCCAAATGCTATTTGATTGTTTTTCTGCATACTTTAACTATGGTATCTAATTTAATCCTCACAATAATTCCATAAAGTGGAACTATATACATTATTAATTCTCAGATGATGATACTGAAGTCTTCAGAGTTGTAATTCCTAGTACAACATTGCACACATGGTAAGTGTTATCCTGAGATCCATCTCCCACTGTATCAATTAACCTCATTCTATTTTATGACTAAAATACCAGCACTTAGTCTACAAATTCTAGGAGAAATTCTCAGAATTATTGTGTACACTCATAATATTTCACTTTATCTTTGTTAGAAAATAGGTAACGGTAATATGAAAACTCAAAATTCATAAGCAATGCATACCTCTCTGGTGAAAGGAACTGATAAAGTATAACATTCTTGATTTCTAGCTCAAAATAGTAGAAATCATATTGTATCCCTTCACTCAACACTGCACTGCCTGGGGACCCTATCACTGTTTAACACAGTCTTACTGAAAGAATGACCTCCCTAATTCCTTATGGAAACAGACTGCAGATCTTATGGACCAATCATTTCCACATTGTAGCTCACCTAATTTGTTTACCATTAGAAGTATTTTGATTTCTTTTTATACCCAATATTTTGAGAGAAAGTTACTACTTTAGAATGCCATTAAAGCAAGACATATAAAAATCACCTTTGACCTCAAAAAAATATATTACCTTTCATATACCCAAAAATGCCATCTGACCAATCATTAATGTTAGGAACGAGAGGTTAAAAATTATAGACACCAAGACCTAAGCATGAATTAAAGATTCTCCAACTTGTGAATACAATTTGTTTAAAAAGACATAAAGGGCTGGGAAGGGGCTCAGTGGTAGAACGATTGCCTTGCATGCATGAGGCCCTGGGTTCGAAGCTGCAAATGGTGCTGTGGCTTAAGTTGTAGAGCTCTACCCTTGAGCTGAACAGCTGAGGGACAGCACCTTGGCCCAGAGTTCAGGCCCCACTACCGGACCCACCCCCCCAAAAAAGACATCAATATTACTACATCTTTTCAAAATTTCTTATGATACTGAAGATTCAGTCATAAACTTTTAACACTTGAAAATAACTCATCTTCTTGGGAGTAGGACACAAAACACAAGATTAATCCAAATCATTTTCAAAGACCTTTATTTATACTACAAATTCACTCTTATAACTACAAAGATTCTAAAAATAACTGACTTTCTATCAACAAATATTTCCATAACTCCTGGGACAAGTCCATATGTTTCTCTTCAATATTAGGCCTTAAATTGGTAATGTTTTAATCACAGTGTTTCCTCTTGCCTCTAGGCTGTAAATCTTGAAATGGTGAAGCTTTAGATCTAACTGTACCAAAAACTGAAGTAGAGATAATGGAACAATACTTTAAAACGGAGTTGCCTTTGACACCCTAACCACAACAGAACAATGGAAAACAATTTCTTATATTATATATACTTATATTTTTTATTTACATGTGCTGATCTTAAATTTCACACAGTGAAACTTACTAGAATTAGATGATAATTTGACAACTAAATTGATATTTATTCCCATAAATAGTTTGGAATATAAATAATTAGGATTAGAATATTAGAATATAAAAAGTATCAATGCAATATCTTCTGTATAAACTTGTAATATCTTCTAAGTGTTCTTGGTCTTCTGAATTCACATGGTAAAAAAACAGTATTGTTTTCCTCTAATCTATAAAGGATTTTATTATGCTGCTCTGTTTATTGTTTTAAGTCGCTGGTCCCAAACTGTTTTTCTCCATATTTCTGAAGCATTCTTACTGATTATACCAAAATTTTGCTGATATGATGTCTAAAAGCTATTATTCTTCTGCAGGATCCACGGGTCCTAGGATACGAGGTCCCAATTATCTGCATCATCAGATAACAAGAGCAAGACTTCTCACCTAGGCCCATGCAACATGCCAACAGAAAGTAATTGAAGACTCGTCTCAATTTCTCATTTCCTATAATATTTCAGGTCCTTAATTCCTTGTAGGATTTAGCAGTAAGCTATTGTGAAATGCAAGTCAACTTAAAATGAAAGATGAGATCATTAAATATGAGAGAAAGTACTGTAATTCAAAGTTTCAAATTACAGATCACAAGCCCATTTGAGTGAACAAAATCACAAATGTCACAAGATTATTTTTAATACCCCTCTCCTAATGATTAATGAAAGATTTCAGCCCAGCATAAGTAGGTCAAAAAATACTTCCTGGAATGGTAGATCCATAATTGGTCTACCTAGGCTATGAAATCTTGACTTAGAGGTCAAATATAATTTAGAAAATCTTTAATTGAGAAGATCCTCAGTGCTTCAAAAAACTGTTACTTCAGTAAAACTTGGTTCTGTAGTATAAAAACGTTGTCATTCTCAAACCAATGATAACCTACATTTAATATTCTGAAAGTATATTCCTTTTCAAATAAACTTTTTAAAATCACATTCGCCAGAATAATACTTGACAAGTAGATGATAGTGACATTACAAGTTTTTCAATGTAGGGGGCAAGTTACAATAGAATTGATTTATTTACCCAGCATTAATTCCAAACAAGTTCAACCATTCATTAAAGTGTAGAAATATTACCCCCCACACCATTGGCGTTGTTCAGTAGCTGCCTTCCTGAAATGTGTTAAACAGAACAGCATCCCATATTTCAAACCCAAATATTAACTAATAAAGTAAATTTCATCACATAAGAAGGTACATTATAAAAAGTCACTAATAGTTGTCTTATCATTTGTTGCTTTATGTTTTCCCTGTCTAACATAGTTAGAAGACTTTAAGTCTTGAATATGGGTACTCATCAGAGATGTGACAAACATAAAATCTGTCTTCTATTTCTATATTCCTCTATAGTAGTAAATCTTAGTTTTCTTCTTTTTCCAAAACTTATAGGTAGTAGAAAATATTATCTCATGTAAAATAAAATAATCACACCATTTTACAAAGCCATTTATAAAAACGAGTAGGAATAAATTCTAAGCCATTTTTAAACTTTCTTGTTGACTAAAGATTAATCTTCCAAATGGATGAGAATAAAGTCATGTCTAGGTGGTTCACATCTCCAGTCTTGCAAATGAATTATGTAAATATAAGCTGACATCAGTTCATGTATGTGCGGGATTGAAACTGCATGGAATGTATATAAACCTTTCAAAATATTAACAGACAGTTTAACAGAATGACTATCAGGAAATTGAAATCTGAGAGGAATAATAGTAAAGACATAGAATGAATGAAAAATGGAACAAGGGGTAAATATATCTAGAATACTCAATATACACATGTAATAAATGAAGTGGTAAATATGAAATAAATCTTGGAGAAGGGGTTGGTTGAGAACGATTGAAGGAGTGACTCTGATCCTGGAGCATTTGACAATTAGATGGGCATATTTAATTGTAACATACTTGCACAACCTTTTGAAATTCAGTTAAAAAACAAAACAGACAAAAAACACAAAAATCACAACCAAACAGCAATCTCTAGAGAGTATGAATATGACCTATCAAAATTTTAAGAAGTTATTGAAGGGCAGTCTTGGGAAAAGCAAACAAAGCTGTTCAAAGAGGGCAGTTTGGGGTAGGGGAGAATTTAGAACAGATTAAGTACATTGTCAAAGGTTATAAATCACCTACATCTACTGCAAATATTTTCATCTGCGAGTGCTCTTTGTCTGAACTGGACACTCCAGTCATGAGACACACTTGATAGCTTGTGAAGATAGAATGGAAGAAACAAGATCAAGAACGCATTACTCCACTGGAGAGAAACATTTCTGTGTGTTTTCTCTCATCTGTCTTCATTATTACTCTTTTTTCATACTTTTAATAAACTCAAGTGATTTTGAATTATATCTTTCCTTCTTTGTTCTGGCAAAGTAATTGTTCAAAATATTTCACTAAATTTTATTTCTCATTATTTTCTATTATACTGTTTACTTGTCCAAGTGAGTCCATTAAACTTCCCCTTTGCATTTGGTTGCCACGAAAACTCAACATCTATGTTAATGAGGATAAACTGTAATGCAAAACTTTGTCTCCAAAAAACCAGTCCAAGAACCTTTAATCACAAATATTTAGCTATAATTTTTTTTCTTTTTTCTTTTTCCTTGAAAACCTTCTCTTGTCTAAAGTGCCCTCAAAAATAAATACTCTACCTTGAGAGCATTGGCACCCACCCCTGGGTATCTAGACAGGGAACAGACCTAAGAAAGGAGACCTCCAGTTTCAAAGGTGAATCATTTGGGGTTGAGGAACACCAGAGAACTCTTCATTTGTTTGTTTAGCTTTACTTGATAATGTAACCCAGTTCTTGAACTGTAGTAGATTAGAATAAATTCATGGCATTAAATATTAAAAATAAAACAAAAAGAAATACTCCACCACTTTTTGCTTCAATCACTTCTAACCTCAAAGATATATTTTGCTAACAAGATGCTTAGAAGAAACTGAAGAATACTCTACTTTTATCTTCTCTCTTAAGTCTCTCTTTAGATACCATATCGAGAACAGTGAAGTTATTCTTTGCAGAATTATTTCAATAGATTATTTTTCTCATGGTCTTGCATTTGCTCAACAAGATGTATGGAGAAGAATAGAGTTAAATCACCCATTCCTTGGATTACAGTGTCTGTTACAAAGGCAATACTTCTATGTCCTACTTCAATGTTCTCCTCTTAGCTCTTGACTGATTTCCAATTAATCACAGCTTCTTGGCTTCAGGTCTAGTAAAGCTGAAGGGCAATAAGGCCTCCAGCACTGCTATATCTTCATGGTTTCTCTTTCAAAACTCTTTTATTTGGATTTGGAATTTACTTTCATGCCTTCAATTTGTTCTGCAATACACGGAGCCCAATAGACTCTGTAAAATCACTTTAGGTAGCAAAAACATTAAGACAATCTATATCAAAAAGTTTTGGCCTCCCTCCACTTCAGAAGCCAATACGCTTAGCTAGGGCTTCGAAGAATGCGTTTTTTATACCTTTTCAATTTTCTTAAATCTTTTCTGATCCCAAAAGTTTTTGGCTTATGTAATAGGAGAAGTCTTCACTATCTCATGTTAATAAGGATATTATATTTTTGAGCTACTTAGAAATGTGAAATCGTTGGTTTGAAGTATCCAATCAGATTTTTTTCTGTGTTTCACTGCTTCACATGGAAAGATATTGTGGAAAGTATTACAAACAGAAAAGTGTAAACCCAATGTCTTCTTTCATTGTGGAGGACACTCTCTCCCTAATAATTTGAACCAAATTATCTTTTACAGAAAATTACTGTTTGGTAATTTAAGAAATTCAAAAATTTTCATTTCTTAATTTTTAAAAAAACTTTGTGTTTAAATTCCACTAAAACCTTGTTTTCACACAGTAAGAGTATTTTTCCTGGTTAAGGACAATTCTCAAGGGAACCTACATGATTTACAGCAAGGTTTGTGAGGTTTGTTGGTTTGGTGTGAAAAAGAGCCATCTTCACCCACATAGCTCCCTCTCAGCTAAGTCTCTATGGATTTCTTTACATGAAAGCCTATTTTCCCAGGTAATTTAAAATTTTCTTAATAGGCTAAGTTGTGAAAAAGTTTGAACAATTAAAATTTACCTGTCATATATTTTTAAATTTTTTTGAAATTCCTTTATCAGAATCGCGAATTCACCAATCCTAATTCCACCTTTACTATAAAAACAGTTAATATGTGTTTTCCTGATATACTGTCCATGAAACTATTATTTTCCAGTGGCTCTGTTATGCATGTATATGATCATATGAGCGGATACTGAGCAAAATGAACTCCAAGGTATGGAAACAGAGATACTTATTTGCAGTTGTTGTTTCTAATGTACAATGTGATTTCTATACTTTTTGGGATTTTCCTCTATGGTTTATCCCCTGCTGTATTTGATTTTGGTACTCTGTGTATTGTGCATACATTTACCTTAATTAGGGAAGGGAACAGGAACAACAAAATGGCAAGACAGATTACAAAGGGCAAACCAATGCAATTGCAATATTCACAAGACAATAAGTTGGAAATGTACATTACAACTTGTGAGGCATATTGGGGTGAAGTAAAACTGAGAAAAATGAGAGAGGGGGTAACAAGTTTGAAAAGTTGTGTAGTCACTAGCTTACAATTGCTGTAAACCCACTACACATCACTTTGACATTAAAATTAAATTTACAAAATAAGCTGCATGAAATAAAATTTCACTGTATTGGTATAGTAAATATTATTCTTTATGTAGTAACTTTTTAAAAATCAGTACTATTTGACATCTAATTTGAATTAATTACCGATTTTTAATCAAAGGGCCATCAACTTGAATGTTATACAACTAGACAATATTTTCACAATACACTTGCCAATATTTTGAAAAAAGAAAAATTTAGTAATTTCTCATACTAAGACAGAAAACACTTTAATTCTTCGGAAACCCAGAACATTTAAAAGTAAATAAGTTGTTAAGAGGACAGGATATATGTGTTCTTCAAAATTCCTATGACTAATAAGTACTCGTTTTGAAATAATAAACATTCCATACCTGAGAGATTCAAAATATTACTTGTTTGCATGTTATGAAATTGTGCAATAGAGGCATTTTCCAATGGGGTGTTACAGATAGAGAAGTGAACAGAAAAATAGGCACATTCTGGTATAGTATAAACCTATGAAACATCAGTTATAATTAATTCTTCAAGAGTAAACAATTGTTTATCAGATTAAGCTATTATTTCTATGACCATCAATCCCAAGGTTTATGCAATAAAGTCATCCTAGACCAACAGTTTCCAAATTGTAGGGTGCACCTCAATATTCCCTTAATTCACATCACGAATAGCTTATCTCCATTGTGATAAAATACTACACCTCTGCTAATGTGATGCCCTCCGTGTTCTGGAAAAAGCTCCCCAATAAACTGGGTTGCATCATTTTTCCTCCACTGGTATTCTTGTAAATATTATTTATATTGATATTTTTTAACTATCATAGATAAACAGAATGCTAATATCAGAAGATTACATTTCAAAGCCCACCCAGGCAGGAAGGTTCCCT
This sequence comes from Dipodomys spectabilis, assembly GCF_019054845.1. Classification (NCBI taxonomy): domain Eukaryota; kingdom Metazoa; phylum Chordata; class Mammalia; order Rodentia; family Heteromyidae; genus Dipodomys; species Dipodomys spectabilis. The sequence continues at coordinate 2,150,624 of NW_024871192.1, forward strand.
AGATTCTTATCTCCAATAAACTTCTCAGCAAAAGCCAGACACAGTGGTACTGAGGTTTAAGTGGTAGGGCACGAGCCTTGAGCATAAAAAGTCTCAGAGACAGTGTCCAGGCCCAGAGTTAAACCCCTAGGACAAACTAATAAAACAAAAACAAAAACAAACCCCAAACCTAGCATTTTTCTCATTGTATACAGAGACACGTAATTAAGGAAATTGCTTCCTGTGTTACATACAGGTAGAAGAAAGAAGAAGTCACACAATTATTCTCTTCATACAATGTTATACCAAAGCCTCAAAAAATTGCTCTTTTTCTAAATTTATAAATTAATATCATCCATTGTTGGCAACTCTGTCTACATTATTCACATTATCATTTTATACATAAACTGTTTGAAATATCTATTAACAGAGTTCTAATTATAACTCTCTTGAAAGTAAGTATATTCTAGGCAAATAGAATGCAAGAAACATGTGTAAATTTGTCAATTAAACCCTCTACTTAAAAAGAATTTTGTAGTATCCTATAGAATATGAAATTACAAACAAAACCAAAATATATATTTTAAATCTAAGCTCTAATTTAGCAAGATCTATAAAGTCCTACATTTGACGAACTTTGCTATATCTCCAGGCTTAAGCTTTTGTAATCCTTGATCCTTTCCTTGGAATCTAACATCATGAAGATTACTTACTTTTTCCAATTTTGGATGGGAATCATGAGCCATTTTGCATCTAGGAATGTTCTTTAATGAAGAGAGCATTTAAAAGCACAACTGAGGATTATATATGAGTTGCATTTCAATAGGAAACGACTTCTCAAAACATAATGACAAAATTAGCCCAAACTTACAACTGCGTATTCCTTTCTTGTTTGGTTTCTTTTATTAAGACAAAATTATACTACCTGGTCCAGGGAAGGTATCACTATGTAATTCTAGTTGCTAATCTCCTGTCAGTCTGAGTGCTAGAATTCTAGGCTTGTATCACATTGACCCGCCATAGTTTCTTGGTTTATTTAATCTAGATACAGACTAGCAATTCTGAACTTCTCCAGTGATATCATCCACTAGACTGCTCAGACTGTTCATGTACTATTTTAAAAGATGTTCTGACATTTCAAAGAGGATATGATCATTTTCAGATACACCTGTGGGGTCTCTAATTCATCCTCCATGGATCCGATCCCTTTCATAATGATTACTTGACTCTCTTACTATCTCTGGTCCCTATCTATGTAATATTCTTAAACTTTTTTGAAGAAACTTCACTTGAGGACTTTCTAAAAATAAAATTATCACTTGATTCTAGTCTTACTGAGGACATATTATCTATTCTTTCCTAACTTTTCTACATATTCTGAGAATTGTTTCATTTGTGTATTTTGTGTGCACATATAAGTGCCTCTGTGTTTATGTGTATGTTTGTATGTATGTATGCAAAAGCCTCAAGCTCTTATTCAGCAATCTTGCTCATGACTGGTATTCCATCACTTGAGCCATTCTTCTAATACAGCTTTTGGCTGGTTAATTATATATAGTGTCTCAAAGACTGTTCTGCCCAGGCTGGATACTAACCTGAGCTGAATAGCAGAGGGACAGCACCCAGGACCAGAGTCTCAAAGACTGTTCTGCCCAGGCTGGATGCTAACCTGAGCTGAATAGCAGAGGGACAGCACCCAGGACCAGAGTTCAAGTGCCAAGACCACCGCCAACAAAAAATATATAAGTAAAGAAAGAAAAAATGTGATCTTATCCACCAGTTCATAGCTAGTATAATCCCTGCTCTCTCAAGATGGACTCTTTTTTCCAGTTAAGTCCATGCTCTTATATCTGACTTGCATTGTAAACAGAATTATTCTTCCATTCTACTTTCTACAAATTTGCATGATTAACAAGCGTGATTTAGAAAGAGAGTGGCCTCATACTTCGTGTTCCATGTAGGAGTAATGCTTTCCCTATATCACTCTCATAAATCTACATAGTGAACTTCGCTTTATTGTTTCAATGTTGTCTTATTTGTAGAGTCTTGTATAGTGTAATGAACCCTTATACTTAAACACAGAACTTCTCTTTCTCCTATTATTGCTATTGTTCCCTTACTGTTAACTCATCTACACTTGGGAAATAATGTGCAGCACATACACTCATAAAAAAATGATCTGAGAACCTTCTTCCCATTTAAAATTCGCCTTAATTTACAGAGTACTTACAAAGTTTGAACTCAATATACTCATGGATAATGTATTTATAAGCAATATAAATAGTATTTTTCCTTTACTAAGATGTCTCTGAAACACGTGTTACCTCATATCCAAAGGCATCCTTGTGTTATTTCGGTGAAACCAGAAAACATTCATTATACCTCAAGCAGCACCATCGATTGTTCCTAGAAGTAACTGTTACTGGATGTGGAAACTGATCCTAGGAGAGGCTTGGAACACAGAGGATTGACAAAGTTCAAGTTAACTTGTGTTTTCCTGTATAAGAAAAGGACAAAGATGGCGACAAGGCAGTAGGGAAACACCAAAGCTCTTCCCAACCAAAAAGAGAGTTTGAGTTCCAACGCTTAATCTCCCCAAGAGACTGACAACAACAAAAAGACGGACACTCAGAGAAAAACAGGAGGTGGAAAACAACAAAAAAGAAAAAGAGGAAAAGAAGAATTGCAGAACAGAGAAGAGCGAAGACCCCTCCCCCAACATTCACTGGTCACATGGCAGCATGGCAAGCTGTGGCCAGCCAGCCTGGCGGGGGCTGCCTGCAGAACACCCGGGCAGAAGCCGCCTGAGGTACCAGTTTACAGACCCACTGATCACCACAAATAGAGAAATCTACCAGCAGGGAGTCTACACAAAGATCCTACCCCCACCCCTCACTCTCCATCCAAGCAGAGAAGTTCCATCCCGCCAAAGCCGACCAGCACTGGCAGCGCAACAAAGGGAGCTTCTGCAGATAGCACAGAAGCCACCTGAGGTACTGGTGTCAGACCCGCCGATTGCAACGACCCGGTGTGGGCCGCTAGGGTCGCAAAGACACAGAGGGCAGCCTGCAGATAACTCATGCAGAAGCTGCCTGAGGTACTAGTGTCAGACCCGCTGACTGGGACAACCTGGCGGGGCCTGCCAAGGTCGCAGAGACACAGGAAGCTGCATGCACATAACTCGCGCAGAAGCTGCCTGAGCGTGGACACTGTGGACCCAACAGCTTCAACAGAGGCAGAGACAGAAGAGAATCACACAGAGCCACCACCGCCCAGCCCAGCTCGCAACCACCCCAACTGAACTTGGATTGCAACAGCAATTGCAACAGCAAAAACGCTCCTCAACGGAAAGAACGCTGCTGGAGGAATATCAATACCAAATTTCAAACTCTACTATAAAACAATAGTAATCAAAACAGCTTGGTACTGGCACAAGAACAGACCTCAGGACCAATGGAATAGAATTGAAAACCCAGAAATGAACCTACAAACCTATAGTCATCTAATCTTCGATAAGGGAGCTAAAAAATATAGAATGGAAGAAAGACAACCTCTTCAGTAAATGGTGCTGGCAAAATTGGTTAACTACTTGTAGAAAACTAAAGCTAGATCCTTTTCTATCACCCTGGATCAGAATCAACTCCAAATGGATTAAAGACCTCGGAATCAAAGCAGACACTCTGAAAACATTACAGGATAGAATATGAGAAACCCTAAGTCTCCTTGGCGTAGGCCTAACTATTCTTAATAGAGACCCGGAAGCACAACAAATCAAAGAAAGGTTGTACAAATGGGATTGCAAAAGTTGCAGAGCTTCTGCATGGCAAAGGACATAGCTAGCAAGAACAATAGAAAGGCCACGGATTGGGAGAAGATCTTCATTAGCCATACAATGGACAAGGGTCTCATATCTAAAATATACTTGGAACTCAAAAAATTAAATCTCCAACAACAAATCCTCAAAAAAACAACTGTTCTATAAATAAGTGGGCCAAAGATATAAAGAGAAACTTCTCTGAAGAAGAAAGAAGGGTGGCCAATAGACACATGAAGAAATGCTCAACCTCCCTAGCCATAAAAGAAATGCAAATCAAAACAACATTGAGATACCACCTCACCCCAGTTAGAATGGCAAAAATCAAGAACTCTAATAACAACAGATGCTAGAGGGGATGTGGACAGACGGGAGTGTAAACTTGTTCAACCACTTTGGAAAGCAGTATGGAGATTCCTCAAAAGATTCCACATAGAGCTCCCCTATGACCCATCAATCCCACTTTTGAGCATTTACCCAAATATTTACAAACAAGACCACGCTAAATCTACCAGCACAACTATGTTTATTGCAGCATTATTTACCACAGCCAAGATATGGAACCCACCCAGATGCCCCTCAGTAGATGAATGGATCAAGAAAATGTGGTATATATACACAATGGAATTCTATGCCTCCGTCAGAAAGAATGACATTGCCCTATTTGTTAGGAAATGGAAAGACTTGGAAATATTTATATTTAGTGAAGTAAGCCAAGCCCAAAGAAACATAGGTCCCATGGTTTCCCTTATTTGCAATATCTAGTATATGTATGAGTCAAACATAAAAGGTCAGATAATGTGATGTTAGGAAAATGAACCCTAAGGTATGTATTTAAATGTTGTTTTTTCTTTCATGCATTTGTTTCTACCGCATTTATAAGGTTATTCCTTTGTTGCTTTGTAAGTCCCTCCCCCACAGTATAAATCCTGCTTTCACTGTAATTGATGTCGGTATAATTTATGGAGGGGAAAGGGAAAAAAAAGTCGTTTAAATAAGGATACAGGTGGACCCATTGCAACAATGAGAAGTACAAGTTGTCATGTCGAAAAGGGGGAGGATTAGGTGGGGGGTGGGGGGAGGCTGGGAAGGGATGGGAAGGGGAAACAAAGGAGGAGGCTACAAAGCTTGATAGGAAATGTACTCATTATCTTGCCCATGTAATTTTTACCCCTCTGTACAGTATTTTCACAATAAAGAATAAACTTAAAAAAAAAAAAGAAATAATGTGCCATTTGAAGGCCAGCATAGAAAAAAAGGAAATAACGTTGTTTTAAACATGTTCTACTCCAGGGACTGGGAAGGTGGCTCAGTGTTAGAGTGCTTGCCTTGCATGCATGTGGCCCGGGTTCAATTTCTCAGCACCACATAAGCAAAAATAAGCCAGAAGTGGAGCTGTGGCTCAATTGTTAGATGACTAGCCTTGAGTTGAAGAGCTGAGGGACAGTGCCCAGGCCCAGAATTCAGGCCCATGACTGAACCCACTCCCCACCAAAAAAAAGTTCTACTGCAAAGAAATAAAGACATGGAGGTTTTAAAGTGTCTTATCGATGTATATTTAACCCATGAGATGATTCTCTTGTTGCAGGAGTCAGTTATCAATTCCTTTCAATTATTCCAGAGTTCTCCAGAGCAAGAAGGATTCCAAAGAAGCATCCAGTGAGTATGGTCAGGAAAAGGAGCCTCTTCTCAGATCAGTCCTCCTTTAAGGAGGGTCCCAATGAAATATCTGGGGTTTTTTTTATTTGCTTTTTTGTTAAGTTTTTGTTGGTTCTAGGGCTTGAACCCTGAGGCTGTCCCTGAACAGTTTTCTTTCCTGCCTCCAGCGCCCAAATCTAGTATTCTACTGCTTGAACCAAAACTCCACTTCTGTCTTTTTTGCTGTGTAATTACAGATAAGAATTTGACACACTCTCCTGCCTGGGTTGGCTTTGAAGTAAGATAATAAGAAAGCCAAGTGACATCAGCTGTATAGACTTCTCTTTTCAAACATGAAATATTAGATGAAGTTTATTTTAAAGCTAAAATTTGACAATTTTTTTCTTTTATTTTTGTGAGAATACCATACAGAGGAGTTACAATTACATTGGCAAGATAATTACATTTCTAATCAAGCACTGTTTCCTCCTCTTTGGTTCCCCATCCCATCCCTTCCCGTACTACCCGCCTCCCCCCTCCCAGTCCTCCCCCCCCACCAAAGTTGTAAATTTCTTTTTTCGACTTTACGACTTGCATATCTCCTTGTTGCAATGGGGCCACCTGTATCCATAGTTAAATGATTTGTTTTTAGAGAATATGTCCAGCAAATAATCCATAACATTACTCAGCAAAATTAGGTGCACTGAATCATTTTGGAATTATTTGTATTGCTTGGGAAGATTATTGATCTTTTTGTTCCTTTTGGGGAAACTTAAAGTCATATTTCACTTTTTTTGTTGGTTGTAGGGCTTGAACTCTGATCCTGGGCGCTGTCCCTCAGCTCTTAAGTTCAACTTGAGTGCACTACCACTTTAGTTACAGCACCACTCTGGGTTTCTGGTGGTAAACTGAAGATTAGTGTCTCATGGACTTTCCTGAGCAGGCTGACTTTGAACCACAATCCTCTGGTCTCAACCTCCTGAGAGGCTAGGATTACAGGTGTAAACAACCAGCACCTGGCTCATATTTGCATTTATGTGCACTGAATGACACTGTGTTGACAAAGAATGGAAATTTTAACCAAATGATGACATTGCAGCTTTTTAGAAAAATTGAGATTGCAATAAATATGTCCTCCATTTCCATTTTGTTACATTATTGACTCATGAGCTATGGGACCCTTACATTAGCATCCTCTGACATCTGTATAGGTGAATTTAGTATCAGGAAATGTTCATAGAGAAATATAGAAAGACTCTGATTTTTAGAAAGCAAAGGAGATCACCTATGAAAGAACAGCATAGAAGGAGATACATTTATCCCACAGAGATTAAGAACTAGCCTAAGAGATTTAGAATGCTAAAGACAATGAGGAAAAGCCTAGTTGACAAGTTCTTCAATAACCAAAAATGGTTCTCTAGAACAGTTTCTGGTATACCTTAGTTACTATCATTTATTCTTTACATCTGCAGTTATTCTTTATCTTCTGTCACAACACTAAATTAGCCTCTTCCTTTTTGGTGCCATAACTGACCAAAAGGTTTCAAAATCGCACTTAGACTACCCTTCTCTTTGTGATTAGCAGTGACAATCCAAAATCCTGGAATCGTTGAATTTCCAGAATTAATCTTCACCTGACATCTAAGCACATTCCTGGCATTAATAGCTGTGACTTAATGAACAAAACTTTTTTCAACACAGTATCCTAATATAAGTACATGAATTAAGGACTATTGTCAAGTGTCAGTATGGAAGGAGCAATTATATATTACAAGTATGGGTTCTTTATTTTGCATTTACTAACTAAATGTTTTTGTTTTGTTTTGTTTTGTTTTGCCAGTCCAGGGGCTTAAACTCAGGGGTATGGAATTATTCCTGAGTTTTTTTCCTTTTTTTTTTTGCTCAAAGCTAGCACTCTACCACTTGAGGCACAGCACCACTTCCAGAATTTTTCTTTTTATGTGTTACTGAGGAATTGAACCCAGGGTTTCATGCATGATAGGCAATCACGGTACCATGAAGCCACATTCCCAGAGCCCTAAATGACTTTCTTAAGATGGCATTACATTTTTATTTAGTAACTATGTATCATAATTTTCACCAGGTGCTAGAAATGACGTCGAAAGCAATACAATACAATAAGTCCAGTAAGGCTGGATGGACAATGAAGAACTCTCATGGTCTAGCTGGGGCACAGAAGGGCTTATCTCATGGAGCTGTTTCAACAGGCTGAGCAAGACAGCACCTGACCCACAGCCACATGTGGGAGCCACATGTGGGAGCCGAACCCCCTCCTCCAGCACCCATTCAACCAGTTCTTGTGAAAGAGGGAGAGAAAAAAGTCGCAATTACAATTAAGAAGGTTGCTGGTGGCTTAGAACTCTAATCCTAACTACACAGGAGGCTGAGATACGAGGATCATGGTTCATAACCAGCCCCGGCAGTAACATCTGTGAAACTATTATATCCAAAGAACCACCAGGAAACTGGAAATGGTGCTGTGGGATCAAGTGGTAGAGGGCTAGCCTTTTGCTGAGGAGCTCGGGAACAGTGCCCAGACCCAGAGTTCAAGTCCCACGACTGACAAGAAGTGGACTTCCTACCACCAGAAGTCTACTGAATAACAATCATTGTCTTAGGGAGCATGGTAGCGAAGTCAGGCTGAGCTTCCTGTGAAGTTGAAGCCATAAGTAGGTCACTTGGTTTTTCTGTGACTCGGTTTCCCCAGCTGCAATACTCCACACAATGAAGGATCCCCTTCCATATGGGGATAGGGTAATGATGAAAGAGAGCCATATTTTGTTTCATAATCCCACATCTGTTGCATGGTTAATAAAAGGCCCCATCTGAGCACTTTCCGGGTATCTTACTGTCATTTGCTCACAGACTGCAGAGAACCTTATCTGAAGGCTGCTCCCTCTGTGCCTAGCCATGTTCCAGAGATCCCTCTGCATAAATCCCTTGTTTCCTAACAACTGTCCTGTGAGGAAAATGAGGTCTGATGGTTAAGGCCCTACCCAGAGCTTCACCTATGGTCAAGAATCGGCTGCTGTGGACTAAAAGTTGGGGACAATCCATCTAAATTGATGACTGCCTATGTTGCTATATGTCTACCATCTCAACTGCAGAGGACCAGGCCTGGAGGAGCATACCTGTCACAGACAGGAGGACCTTGATCTAGCCCAGCCAGAGCATATATTGAGTCTCTGTTTCAGAAATGCCCAAGACAGAAAGTTGGCTCCTCAGAGCCAGGGAGAGGAAATAAGCAGGGGTCATGGAGCCCCCAGGGGGGGTGGGGTCTGACCTCGGTAGGGGTGGTTTGGAGGCGGCCACTCACCTGTGCTGCTGGGAAAAGCTGCTGGAGGCTGTTCCAGGTGGGGCAAGCAGTGATGGTATTATGGTATTGTGGACAAATGGACCCAATGTAGAGAACCAGGTCCAGGGATCAGGTTGGGGCTTTAATCGGGCTGGCAACGTGCCATTGCCTGATATTTGAAATCTCGAAACTTGGGAAAGGGAGAAAGCGGCTGGGGCGAGGGGAGGCTTCTCAATTTCCTACTATACTCCGAAGTGGCCTTGAGACTCTTCCTTACCACTCAAACACCTCACCTTCCTCAACTGCTGGTAGTGGTGTAAACTAACAGTGAGATTCCAGGTGCTACCAGGCAGCATGGAATGTGGGCGTGGCCACCATTCTTGTATCCCATTGGTCAGGAAGAACCATGAAAGAATGTGGGTGTGGCCAGACTCCTGTGATGCAAGCAGCATGGGCAGAGTCAAGAAGTTAACATCTCCCCAGCCCTTTTCTCAGGGAAGAATGTCAATTCAGTTGGAGACAAGAGGGTGACCAGCATTAACTGGATGGCTGCACAGATTATTGTGTATGTCTGTTTGTTGCCAATCCTGGACCTTGAACTCAGGATCTGGGCACAGTCTGTGAGCTACTTTTGTTCAAAGCTGGCCCTCCAAACGAGCCACAGCGCTTCTGGCTTTGTTGTCACTGAAGTTGGAAAGGGGTCTCAAGGACTTTCCTGCCTAGGATGACTTCAACCATGATCCTCCAATCACAGCCTTGTAAGTATCAAGGAGGACTGCTGAGAGCCACTGGTGCCTGCTTAATCATTGGTCTTGCTGATGTTCTTGGACAAATAGGTGAGTTCCCTATCCTTGGGTTTAAGTGGTGGGAGCTGTAGCCCACAGTTCGAATCCTGGTCCTGCCACCACCAAATGGCAGGAGATACAAAAAACTTACTCCAATCCATATGATTACCAACAGAATGTAATGTGTGTCATGATTGAATGAGCGGTTCTTCAATGATTCCAGTATAAAATTATGCACAATTATATTATAGGACACTGATCCATGTTAGTTAATATTTTATTAAGCATTTAAACATTCAAATTAATAAAATGGAGGCATAATGAAATAACTAAGAATTGGGTCTCACATACTATAAAGGTGCCATTTTTCTGCCAGGACTGGTTTTGGAACTCATGGTCTTGGTAACTCTGATGCACTATGTGGGAAGGGAAAGCTGGTTTCCTTGAAGTCAAGAAATTCAAGTCTGTTCCTTAGGCCTGAAATAGATCCCCACCACTAGAAAACATCCTATTCATGTACAATTTACATATATGATTTATATTTATAGACATATGTTGACTATATTTCATTCAGTTCAGTTATTTAATTTTTTGTTTTATTCATGCATTGAACATTTATTTTATTGACCATTATGTCACATAAAACATTGATTACATGGGCCTGGGAAGGTAGCTCAGTGGTAGAACACTTGCCTTGCATGCATGAGGCCCTGGGTTCGATTCCTCATAAGCAAAAAGAAAAAAGGCAGAAGTGGCACTCTGGCTCAAGTGGTAGAGTGCTAGCCTTGAGCTGAAGAGCTGAGGGACAGGGCCCAGGCCCAGAGTTGAGACCCCACGACCAGACCCCCCCAAAAAGCATTTATTACATTAATTACATAGGATATATGTCTGCATATGTATTCAACTTCATACCTGACACCCAGGACATTCACAGAAAAGGAAAACATATGTCACCATCAGCTTCTTACACCACAATTCATTTTTTGGCAGTGCTGGCATCTGACCTCATGGCCTACAAACCTACAAGGCCCAATTCATGAATGGGTGAGTGTCAGCACTCCATCCTGGGGCAAATTGAGCTGACAGGATGTTCCCATTACCTGATATCAAGCACCAGGGGTTAACAAAATAATAACATTGATATGCAGATGACAGTACCTTAATATATATATATATATATATATATATATATATATATATTAATCGAGTGTAAGAGATATCTATACATTATTCAGTTATATAGATTAAATTCCTACCAAGTCCTGGGTTTTAATTATGCATCCATGTAATTAATATTATTGTTTTCATCCTTAATGAAATCAGTGTCCTGAAATTATTGTGTTCCTGTAAGTAATAATATTCTTTTAATGCTTCATAAATATTAAAGTCTATTAGCCTCCTGAAATGATGCTGTCTAATTTTATAGAAGCAGTATCTCCTGCCATTGGTTGGAGTCAGGACGGGGACTCGAAATCAGGCACTATGTTGCCACATGGGCCTATGGCCTCCCCGATAGTCTGGCAGCCTTCAGCAATGCAAGATGAAGTACCCTTTGCAACAATGTTATTCAGATCCATGAGGGTCACCATGCAAATGAAGAAAACATAAAAAGGCCGCATTTTTTCTGTGCATTGCTTTCCCTGCAATGCCTGGGGGTCTAGGATCCCAGGAGCAGCTACAGGTCTAGTGGGTGCACCCCAGCCTATGGTGATCAATGCTGAGGCAGAGTTGCTGCAACCTGAGTTCAAACCCCATATTTAGAAAAGTAAAATTTAAAAAAAAGTTCCATCGCTTGCAATTCATGCCGTTTACTCTTCTAGGCTTTGGATTTGAACTCAGGATGTGGGTAAATCTGCACCAATGTGGATGAAGGGGACGATCACCGTACTTGAAGAAAAGAAAATCAGACCTGTTCACTAGTCCTGAATTCAAGCCCAACCTTGGAAAACATACTAATTATGTACATTGTAAAGATAGGTTTTATACTTACCTATAGACGTTCAGTCCATACATGTTTGGTGTGGTTGTTCCTTATATTTTTTGTTTTATTCATTTATTTACCATTGATTGTACTATGATGAAACCCATTCTGTTTATTTCATTGATGACATCCTATCACAGAGCATCTAGATTTGTAGAAATGTTCTCCACCATGCCAGGATTCTCAGGATCACCCAGGATATTCAGAGAAAAGGAAAACAAGTTTCACACTTGGCTTCTTACTCTACGATCCACTTGTTGGTAGAGCTGGGATCTGAACTCAGGGCCTAGTAGGACCAATTGACCAATAAGTCAAGGTTAACACACCAACCTGTGAGCAAATAAGGAGCTAAGCCAGTCCCAGGATCTGACATTGATCCCCAAGGTGGTTCACTGTAGTCATAAATTCATAATTTAAACATACAATCTATATTGACATACATGAGTCAATAGCATATTGTGTTTAGTGAACTTCTTCTCCTTGTTTTGTATCTACGTCATGGAGGTATTGTGTATTTTACTAAGTATGGTGACAGGTATAACTGTGCTGACATGGATGACAAAAGGTTCCCATGGTTATAGGGTTGTCTATGAATTCCCCTTCCTAGTTGATACTCAGGACTTTCACAGGAGAAGAAAACGTGTGCAACAACTGGCTTCTGACATCAGGATGAATCTTTTGTCAGTGCTAGGATTTGAACTCAGGTGTGGGTAGCTCTGTTGCACTGTGGGGGAAGGGGAAGCTCACCTTGAAGACTAGAAAGTCAGACCTAGTCCAGGGCCTGATTTGAAGCCCAGCACTGGACAAAATATCAAGCCCACCTTTTTTAAACATAGGACCTCTCTTTACCTAAAGGTGCGGTAAGCACCTTGCATTCAGTGTAGTTATTCTTTTTATTTTGTGTCTTATTCATTGATGTATTGTGCATTTTATTGAGTATGGTGACAGATATAACTGTGCTGACATGGACGACAACCTATTCCCATGGCTGTACAGTTGCCTATATAGCATTCTCCATCCTCAATGACACCCAGGACATGCACAGAACACAAAAACCTGTGCAACCCTAGTCTTTTCACATAAGAATGAATCTTTTGGCAGTGCTGGAATTTGAACTCAAGGCCTAGCAGGCCCAATTAGTGAATGGGTCATGGTAAGCACACCAGCCTGTGAGCCTCTAAGGAGCTAGGCCATTCCCGGGACCTGGTATTGATCCCTGGTGGGGGCCAATATAGTCATAAATTCATAATTAAGCAGAGGATCTATATTTCCAAACATGGGGGGGCAGCATCTTGTGTTTGGTGTAGTCATTCTCTTTGTGTCTTATTCATTGATGTATTGTGTATGTTCTTAAGTATAAGTTGACAGAAAAAAATGTGGTGAACTGGAAGACAACCTATTCCCATGAGTATAGAGTTGCCTATACATTCTCCATCTAGCAGAGACCCAAAATTTGTGTAGCACAGGAAAACAGGTGCAACAACTGTCTTCTCACATCAGGGTTAATTTTTGGCAGTGCTGGGACTCCAACTTGGGGTTTAAGAAGCCCAACTGCACAGTGGGTACACGTGATCACACCATACTGTGAGCCAGGAAGGAGCTGGGTTGTTCCCAGGAACTGAGATCGAGCCCTAGGGAGGCCAAAATAGTCCTCAATGCATCATTGAAACATGGGATGTATATTCACATCCGTGTGTGGACTGCATCATGCATTGAGTGTAATTATTGTCTTTATTTTGTATGCTATTCATGAATGCATTGTGTATTTTCTTGAGTATATTATGACAGGTATAACTGGGCTGACATGGATAACAACTTATTCCCATGACCACAGGGTGGCCCATGCATTCGCCATCCTAGCTGGGACCCAGTACTTGCACATGAAATGAAACAGGTGCAACGATTGGCTTCTGGCATCAAGATGAATCTTTTGGCAGGGCTGGGATCTGAACTCAGGCCTAGCAGGCACCATTGGGGAATGGTTCCACATGAGCACACCAGCCTGTTAGCAACGAAGGAGCTAGGCCTTCCCAGTACCTGAGTTTGAGCCCCCCTGGGGAGAGAGTGGCGAGCACAATAGTCACCCATTCATAAGCTGAAGGTAGTATGCAAGTAAGTATATATTTGTATAGAGTAGGATTGATGGTGACATGTGATGGAATCCAATCTGTGTGACTACTGATTCTTGGATCTTTCCTGATGCCTCCATTTCATGACTGTGATTATTATTGTCACGCTTCATCAACTCTCCTTTACAAATAATCTATACCCCATGAGTCTTGCCTATCATTTCCTACTTGCATCATGCACGAAGTACTCATTCAGGGATGAGATTGATTGCATTCCATGACTCTTCCTAGTTCCAGAAATGAGTATCTCAGGATCTCCCGCCATTCCCTCTTCGTAGAGAGGCTGAATTCAAGCCTCATGCCTGGAAAAGATACTCCTTATATACATTTTAACGATGGGATTTATACTTCCATACAGATGTTCAGTCCATATTGTGTTTGGTGTGGTTATTCATTTGATTTCTTGTTTTATTCATTTATTTACCATTTATTTTATTGACTCTGATTACACCTATACCATTTATTACATTGCTTACATCCTATCACATAGAATCTAGATTTTAGATGTGTTCTCCATCATGTCTGGCAGTGTGAGGATCTGAACTCGGTGTCTAGCAGGCCAAATTCATGAATGGGTGAGTTTCAGCATGGCAGCCTCTAGACAATGAAGCTGTCATGTGTTTGCCCAGCACTGAGATCAACCCCCAGGTTTGGCCAAAACAGCAATACATGGATAGGCAGACGGTGGTATACAAATAAATATATATTGGTAAAGAGTACCAGAGCCGTCAGTCTATGATTGAATGACAACTACTACGTTCCTACCAATTCTTAGGTATTTATTATCCCACCATTGAAGGAATATTATTCTTTTCATGCTTAATAACATTAAGACCAATCAGCATTCTAGGATTATTGCATCCAATTTTAGACAAGACGGATGCATGAACTACTCTTTTAATCAGTATTCCTATCTATAGGAATGAGTCTCTTGTCATCTCCTGCCATTGGTATTAGGACTGGGATTTGAACCCAGGGCATATGGTGACAGGTTGGCCTATGGCTTCACTGATAGCCCACCAGCCATCAGCAAGAGCAGGTCAGGTCCACCTTGCAGCCATGTCATTCAGACCCAAGATAGTTACCGTCCAAAGAAAAAATCATAAAACCCCAGCCCTCTACAGCTTGCCACTTTTTGTGCTTTCCAGGGTTTTTTTTCTACCTGCAAGAACTCTGGGCCTAGGACCTCAGGGTCGGGTATGGGAGATCCAAGCTGAGGCACAGTTTAAACGAACTGACCTCAAGCCCCATGGTTGTAAAAAAAAAAAAAGAATAAAGAAAAAAGATTATTTAAGTAAATTAAAAAAAATAAAACTCCCTGGTTTGGAATTTCTGCCAGTTTTCTTTCCTAGCCTGGGATTTGAACTCAAGGTCTTGGTAAACTTGTAGCAATGTGAGGGAAGAGTTGCCACAGCTTGAGTTCAATCCCAGTGCCAACCAAAAATGAAAAACTAAGTCACTGACCTCTGCAGGGTGACGTATTTGTGGAGATGGGAGGCAAGGGATGGTAAGGGGAAAACAAAGGAGGAGTCAATAATGCTCAATTGGAAACGTACTCATTACCTTGCTCCTGTAACTGTAACCCCTCTGTAAAACATTTTTACAATAAAAAAGTACAAAAAAGAGAAACAATATAGTTCTCAGATAAGCATTTTAGAGGTAAGGAAAGTATGTCTGAATAGCTGTACAAAATTCTACACTACTTTTTTTTAATGTTCAGTATGGAACTGAGTAAACATGAGTGCTTCCGTTAAAAAAAAGTAAGTCACTGTCGAAACTGGGGCCAGTATTTCTGCCATTGCTAGGATTTGAGCTCACCATCCATGTAACTCTTACACCATGGGTGAAGGAGAAGCTCACTGTCTTTGAGGAAAAGAAATTCAGGGCCTGAATGAAGGTCCTGCAATTGAAAAACTATTTCTATACATGTGTAATATATGATATACACTTATGTATGTTAATTTCATATTATGATTTTATTATTGATTTTGTATTTACTTTTTTAAAATTTTTCTTATTTTTATTTTGCTTTATTTTTATTTTTAATTGATTTATTATTGTATTTAGCATATAATACACATAATATTTATTACATTTTGCACACCTATAATAACATTCTATGCAGCAATTTAAGACATTGACTCATTTTTCATTAATATTTTATTAAGTGTTGAAACATAATACATAATTAAATGGATGCATTTGTCACAGTCTTCACATGTTTAGAGTCTCTTCCAAGTATGAGCTTTGTCCAATCTTTGGACTTCTTCCTATTGGGATTTCTTTAGATGATTTATAGTCAGAAACCTTTTCCTGAGGATAGGCAAGTGAGGGATAAAATTGAAAGGATGGAGCTAGAAATGTGGCTTAGTGGTAAAGAGCTCACTTAGGATGCATGAATGCCAGGGTTTGAATCCTCAATGCCACATACTCAGAAAAAGGTAGAAACTGTGCAGTGGCTCAAGTAGCTAGCCTTGAGAAAAAGGAGCTCAGAGACAGTACCTAGGCCCTAAGATCAAGCCCCAGGACTGTCAAATACAATAGACCAGATGCCAGTGTCTCACACATGGAACTCTAGCTTCTCAGGAGGCTGAGAGCTGAGGAACACAGTTCAAAGACAGCCTAGCCAAGGAAAGCCTGTTAGACTCTTATCTCCAGTGAACCACCCAAAGACCCCATGTGGTGCTATTACTCAAGTGGTAGAGTGTTTGTCTTGACTTGAGGGGCTAAGGGACAGTGCCCAGGCTTGAGTTCAAGACACACTCTTGGGAAAAAAGTGAGAAAAAAGTGAGGGTTAATCCAGGTACTTTTCCTATTTGCTAATTATGAGATCATTCTTTGGAAAATGAACACTGATGTATCCCTGAATTGGAGTCAGAGCTTCAGGTTCAAGTGTAACACATCCATATGCCCAGCCTCTCAGACTCTAGCATTGCAATCTTGTGTCCTACAGGGATCTGAAAGGTCCAATGTTGAAAGGCTTAATATGCTCCCCAAGCCCATTGTGATAGCTGTTGACTTGTACTGTCAAGGTCATTACAGCTCTGAGCCTAGCAGAGCACCAGTAGTTCAGGCCTGTCAACCTAGCTCAGGAGACTGAGGTTTGAGGATCACAAGGTGAAGCCAGCCAGGGCAGGAAAGTCTATGAGACTCTGACTTCCACTTCTGAAAGGTCAGATGTTCAAGAGCTTCCTGTGTTTCCCTTGGTGATGAGAAGTACTTGAACTCTAAATGTTCTTAGAATTCTTGAGCTATAGAAGCAGGAAAGAAACATTGACCCATCTTGGGTTTACATGAAGTTCTCAGGCTCCAAACCCTAGCTCCATTAGCAGAAAGAACTCCAGTGTAACACTGTAATTGAAGGACAGAAAACAGTTTCAAAAGCCAGGCTAGGTGCAGAGACCAGGCCTACAGGATTCGGAGGCAGAATGTACAAATTTAACAGATAAGTGAGCAGCAAAACCACTTCATATATTCCAGGCAATGCAAGCAATTAGAGAAAACCTAAAACACTTGTTAGAGTTACACCAGGGTCAGGCTTTTCTCAGCCTCTTGAAACAATGACCAATTAACATTCTTCCCACAAGTGAAGGGAGAATCAGGCTATCTTAGGTTACCAATAGAGCCAGTTTAGTCGGGGAGAAGGGAGGAACAGAGTAGAAAACCCCTGCTCTCTGGTCTTAGGGAGTGGGTTTTTGATTCTCCATCTGTCAGATTTGAAGGCCCTTTTTCTACCTCTGCCAGTCCTTTCTCCTTCCTTCATTCTCCACATAATTAATTCAAATCCCCAGACCAACTAGAGTCAGGGTTGTTTCTCTTCTTTCTCCAAGCATCTGAGTTAGAAACTGGCTCTGCCCAATTGCCTCTGGTGCCCTTGGCTGCCTGAGAAGTGGGAAAGAGACAGTCTTATAGCTCTCTGGTTGTGTGAAGGCAATGCTGGTGTCTTGGCACACTGCAGAAGGCCTAATGACTGGAAATTGTTCCCTTCTTTCCTCCTGAAATCCAAGACCAGATTCATCTATCATCTTCCTATCTATCTATCTCTCTTTCTTTCTTTCTTTCTTTCTTTCTTTCTTTCTTTCTTTCTTTCTTTCTTTCTTTCTTTCTTTCTTTCTTTCTTTCTTTCTTTCTTTCTTTCTTTCTTTCTTTCTTTCTTTCTTTCTATCTATCCTATGTCTGTCTATCTATCTACCTACCTACCATTCTATCTAGATATCTCTTGGGTTGAACTCAAGGCCTGGGCACTGTCTGGATCACTCTACTACTTGAGCCACAGCCCCAATTCTGGCTTATTCTGTGTATGTGCTACCGAGGAATCATACCCAGGGCTTCTTGCATGCTAGACAAGCACTCTCTCAGTAATCCACATTCCCAGCTCCCTCATTTTTTCCTTAATGGTAGTTTTTTAGGAAAGTATGTTGCCATTTTACCTCCCCAAGTTTAAGTTTCTGAATACTGGATACTTCTATGAAACCTGGTCTTCTTTTCCCCTGCCTAGTTTGTTATGGTTCCTGCATTGGCCTCATAACAAAATGTAAATAAAGGCTCCTAAGAGCATCAGTGTATCATATAAGGACACAGGCCTGGAACCCTGGAAGAGAAAAGCCATGGGCCTGAAATGAAGAGAATGATGCAGTATATGAAAGGAGCATATCTGAAATATAAATCAGTAAATAAAAGGAGAAGAACTGCATAAGGTCTGTTTGCATTCAGGGAGGTAATATACAGACATAAGTAGGTAGGGCACTGATACATAAAATTGGCCTTCTCTTTTTGAAATTTTTTTGTGGACATCCCAGTGCTTAACCTCAGGGTTAAGCATTCCTCAGCTGTTTTTCCCAAAGCTGAGGCTTTACCACCGCCACAGCTCCACTTTCAGCCATCTGGTCATTAATTCGACGTAAGTGCCTCCCAGGCTTTCCTGCCTGGTCTGGCCTGTGTCTCCTTCTCGACTTTCTCTCTCAAAGCTGGAACTCTGCCTCTGGACCACTGTTCCACTTGTGGTGTTCTGGTGGTTTATTGGAGATAAGAGTTTCACAGAATTCTTGCTCAGGCTGAATTTGAACGGCTGTCTCCCAAACAGGATTTAGGCGGCTTTCTTCAGGAATACACCAAGGAGTCCCTCCACACAAACCCTTAGTCTAAATCTTGAGAGGCACTAGAGAAAAAGAGATATATGAAGATGCTTCTAGTGGGTTCTAGATACTTAAGGTTGTAGACACATAACACTCATAATTACTAGATCATTTTATAGACAAAAGGAGTAATGCAGACAGTATGAGGATCGCTCTGGCTTTTGGTCTTATCATCTTGAGACAGCAAATTCACTGCAGCTCAATGCTAAGTGACAGAATTGTCATGGCCTGTGGACATTTGCTCCCAAATCCTGTGACACTCATTTCTCACTTTTGGCTTCAAACATGTGACCCAGAGGAGAAGATGAGGAGAGAAAATCCTTCTCAGGTAAAGCAGTTCTAAAGAACATTGGGTAGTTAATTTATAAATTCAAACCATTTCAATGACCCTGCTAAGAAGTCAGATTGTCCAGATTAAAAATGAAGAAGAAAAGAAAGAAGGTGCCAGTGGCTTCTCACTGTAATCCCAGCTCTTCAGAGGGTGAGATGTAGATAATCTGAATTTGATTCCAGCCAGATTAGGAAAGTCCATGACACTTATTCCTAAGACATCACAGAAAAACCCAGAAGGGGGGTTGTGACTCGAGCTTAATGCACTACCCTTGAAAAAAATGAGCTCAGGGACAAGTTCTAGGCTCATAGTTCCACCCCAAGACCTGTCCCCTCAAAAAGAGCCTGTACTTCCATGTCTTTGGGTATGTATGGATGTATTCCTATAGGTGAAGCTCCAGAGTAGCTATGATGAACGGCACCAAACTAGGTAATGTGTATTCAATAAAATGATTTCACAACAGAGGCTGTTTTCATGATAGTGCATGTTCTGGGGCTCCCCTCACTGTTCCCAGTGTAACCTGAGGATTTCTCTGCATCCCAGGCCTGCTGGAAGAAGTCTTTCTCATTGTCTGGACAGGCACAGAAAAGACCTCAGTCCTGTACAACTGTGTAGCAAGCAACTCCGTCAGGGTCAGATAGTGAGGATGAGTGTGGGTGGACTCTGAAGTTCAGGAGAAAAAGGTCTCTTTGTACCCCAAACTATCTATTTCCCCAGTGCTCTGGTTTGACAGGAAGCCTTCATATGTGTCACCTTCTGTGACAGGCCATGTCCTGTGCACTTATCCTGGTTTTGTGAGACTATATTCCAGTGTTCAGATACAGTGCTGAATATAATTCAAGAGTCCTTCCGGCGGACAAGTAGGGCATTGAACCTAATGAAATGTTTCATTGCCTGTGATTATGGGCCTATAATGCCTCTCCTAGGTTTCAGGAAGTTTGAGAAATCCAAGCACATATCTGGTATCACAAAGCTTCCTGTCATCTAGGGCTGGTGAACCTCATCAGGTTTTGAAACATTTGACCTCTTCTAGTTGGGCCCTGAGTGGCTAGGTTTTGGGGTTGAACACAGGGCCTGGGTGCGGACCATGAGATCAGTGCTGAAGCCCGGTGCTTTACCATTTTGTAAAACAGCATCACTTCTTATCTGTGTATGTGTGTGTGTGTGTGTGCGCGCACACGTGGGAGAGGGCACATAGGCACATACACGATTCTTGGACGTTGAACTCAGGACCTGAGCACTGTACCTAGTTTCTCTTGTATAAGTATAGCCCTCTCCTACTTGAGCCACAGAGCCACTTCAGGCTTTTTTTTATGGTTGTGGTCCTGAGAAATTAAACCCAGGGTTTCATATTTGCAAAGCACTATACCCCTAAGGCACATTCCCAGCCCTCTACTTCAGGTTTGTTTGTTTGTTTCTGTCTTTTTTTATTGTTGTAGAAGATGATGTCTGGGCCTGGGTGCTGTCCTTGAGCTCTTCAGCTCAAGTCTTGTGCTATACCACTTGAGCCAAACACCACTTCAGCTTTTCTGGTGGTCCATTGGAGCTAAGTGTCTCAAGGACTTTTCTGCCCATGCTGGCTTTGAACCATGATCCTCAGATCTCATCCTCCTCAATAGCTTGGATGACAGACATGAGTGACAAGCACCTAGCTTCCACTTCAGGTTTCTTAGTGGTGAATTGGAGATAATTGGCTCATCAGACCTTTTGTGTCTGGGATAGTTTGGAACCCAGGTCATCAGATCTCAGCTTCCTGAGAAAGCAGGATGAGAGACCTCAGCTATAGACCCCTAGGGCTGTTGCCTCTCCATGTAATTAATATTATTGTTTTCATCCTTAATGAATTATTAATTAAATCAACCACTGTTCCGAAACTATTGCGTCCATGTAATTAATACTATTATTTGAATATGTAAAAAGTATTCATTAAAATCCATTGGCCTCCTAAAATCACTCTATTTATATAGTAGTATTCAGAAACAACTTATTCAACCTTGCCATTCATAATCATCCGTCGGTATTCCTATGCATAGGAAGGAGACTCTTAGGATCTCCCGCCTTTGGTAGGGGTCACGACCGGGATTCAAACACAGGGCCTATGTTGCCATGTTGGCCTATTGCTTCCTTGGAAGCCCGCCAGCCTTCAGCAATGCCAGATTACCAACATTTTTCAACAGTGTCATTCAGACCGGATGGTCACCTTGCAAAGAAAAAAAAAAATGTAAAACCGGCAGCCATCTGTAAGTTGCCAGTTTGTTTTTTTTTGGTGTGTGTTGCATTAATTTTTTTTTCTTGTCAGACTTTGGGGCCCAGGAACCAAGGTTCTGCTGTGGGTCCAGTGGCTACACCCCAGCCTAGAGTGATCAAAGCTGTGGCAGAATTGCCACAACATGAGTTCAAGCCCTGTGCTTGACAAAATAAAAATATATACATACATACATACACAAACACATACATACATGCATGCATACATACATACATACACTAAAATATTTTAAAAATTATGAGGTTCCTTGGCTTGGAATTCACACCATTTTTTCTGCCAGGCCTGGGAATTGAACTCAGGGTCTGGGTAAATCTGCAGCACTGTGGGGGATGGGGAAGATCAACCTTCTGGAAGACATGAAATTCAGGCCTGTTCCTAGAGCCTGAATTCAAGTCCTAGCACTCAAAAAATTAATATTCGTATATATTTTAAATACATGATTTATATTTACCTATACATGTTTATTGCATATTGCGCTTAGTGTGTTCATTTTATTTTGTGTTTTCTTTCTTATGTACTTTAGTGAGTATGACTACACTTATAATATTTTTTGCATCCTATTACATAAGACATAGATGTGCCTATGTATTCTACATCATTCCCGAGTCCCAGAAATTTCATCCATAAGGAAAACAAGTGGGACAATTGGCTCTCCACCAGGATTAAGTTTTTGGCAGTTTTGTGACTTACACTCAGGGCCTAGCAGGCCCACTTCATGAATAGGTAAATGTTAGCACACCAGTCTGATGCAAGAGAAGTTGGCAGGCAAATTTGAGCACCTGAGATCAAGCCCTAGGAATGGCCAATAAAAAAACAGATAGATGTTTAGATTGCAGTGTGTGTGTGTGTGTGTGTATGTGTGTGTGTGAGTGTGTATTCACAAATGTGTAAGCATCTATAAATATATACAGAGAGAGACAGATAGACATTTATGTAGACTCTAGTGTATAACCCTATATAAAGGGTGATGTCTATATCTTATTTCTATATATTATATTACTACCAATTATTTAGTATAAAATTATGTCTCCATTAATCAATTATAGAAGACTTATAAAGTATTAATCAATGACCTATATTTATTGAATACAATCTTAAACTGGAATGACTAGCTAATTAGTAATTCAGTTAGTACATTTCAAACATTCTATTAGTGTTCCTATAGATAGGATTAAGTTTCCTAGAATCTTCAGCCATGTGTAGGTGGCAATCCCAGGATTGAACTCCCAGGATTGAACTCAGGGCCTAGGTGTCTAAGTTGGGCTCATGCTTCACTGAGAGCCCTCAGCCTTCATCCATGCAAGCTCACGTACAATTTTCAAGCAGAGTCATTGAGACCCAGGAGGGTCACAGTGCTAAGGAAACAAAGATAAAACTGTTGTGTAAAACTTCCTGATTTTTCCTCCTCCATTTTTGTAGGCTTGTTGTATTTTTGCCAGTGCTGGGAGTTGAACTTGTGTCTTAGGATCCCTGGATTATCTGTGGGTGTAAAAGCTGCACCCCAGCCTAGGGTAATCATGGTTTAAGACACAATAAAATGCTTCCTTGAACAAAAGGAGCTCAGTGAAAATGTCTAGGCTCACAGTTCAAGTCTCAGGACAAGCCACAAAGAAAGAGCCAGTAACTCCATGTGTCTGTGTATATATGCATGTATTTGTATCAGTGAACATCTGAGTCTCTATGAAGAAATGTACCCAGCTAGGAAATTTCCTTTGAATAGAATGATTTCATAGCACAGCGAGTGCTTTCAAGACAGTGCATGTTCTGGGGCTCCCCTTACTGTTCCCAGTGTAGCCTGAGGGGTTCTCCATACCCCAGCTGCTGGAGGAAGTCTGCCTCATTGTTGGAACAGGCAGACAAAAAGCCTCACTCCTGTATTGCTGTGTAACAAACAATTCATCCCGGCCAATTATTGAGGATGTGTGCAGGCAGGCTCTGAAGGTCAGGAGAAAAAGGCCTCTTTGTACCCCAAGCTATCTCTCTCCCCAGTGCTCTGTTTTTTTTTTGTTTTTGTTTTTGTTTTTTGGTCAGTCATGGGGCTTGAACTCTGGGCTTGGGCGCTGTCCCTGCACTCTTCAGCTCAAGGCGAGCGCTCTACCACTTGAGCTACAGAGCCACTTCGGGTTTTCTAGTGGTTTATTGGAGATAGGAGTCTGACAGTCTTTCCTGCCCAAACTGGCTTTGAACCGTGATCCTCAGATCTCAGCCTCTTGAATAGCTAGGATTAGAAGCGTGAGCCACCAGCGCCCAGCCCAGTGCTCTGTTTTGACAGGAAACCTTCATTTGTGCAACCTCCCATGGCAGGCTAAGTTCTTGCACTCATCCTGTCATTGTAAGATTGTGTTTCAGTGTTGAACCAAACTGCTAACATTAATTCAAGAGTCCTTCTGGCAGATAATTAGGGAGCTGAACCTAATGAAATGATTCATTATTGGCAATGGTGCCTCCGTGTGTGTGTGTGTTTCTGTGTGTGTGTGTGTTTGTGTGTGTGTGTGCATACACCATTACTGGTGCTTGAACTCAGGACCTAACCACTGTACCTGAGTTTCTCCTGTACAAGGACAGCACTTTACCACTTGAGTAACCCAGCCACTTCAGCCTTTTTTTCTAGAGATGTGGATCAAACCCAGGGTTTCACACATGTAAAGCAGTCTACCCCTAAGAAACAATCCCAGCTCTCTACTTCAGGTTTCTTTCTTTTCTTGTAAGTTGGAGGAGTTCAATCTGGGCCTGGGTGTTGTCTCTGAGATCTTCCGCTCAAGTCTAGTGCACTGCAACTTGAGTTACAGCACCCATTTAGGCTTTCTGATGGTTTATTGGATATAACCATCTCAAGGAATTTCCTGCCCATGCTGGCTTTTGTCCATGATCAGGGATAATTTTTTTAACTCCATAATTTAGTGACTTTAATTTCAAGAGCAGAAATTAACAAACTTTTTGAAAATTTCATGAGAATATTTTAAAATCACTTTCAAAAGTATTTTTAAAAGGTACTTTAAAAGTCCTTGGATAGAGATGTGCTCATTTCCACATACAAACATCTCTCTGGCATCATTACATCAAGACTAAAGGAACATCAGAGCCACTCAACCACCAAGGGGAAAAGGTACCAAGATCCTCAGCTTCCTGAGCAGGCAGGATGATAGATCTCAGCTATCACTCTGCTGCAAGGGGGTACTTGGCTCCACATAGTAGGACGTTAGCCATGAACCCAAGAAAAATTCAACACCTAGGCTCTGAGTTCAAGGTTCATGATATAGAAAACTAAACCAAAACAATTGTCTACAGGAGACAAGTCACTAGAGCTCAGTATATACATAAATTTGGCCCTGCCTTGGGGACATATCTGAGCCTCAACTTTCTCATCTGCACAATCATCTTACTTGTGTAGATCTTATAAGGACGAGATGAAAGAAAAAACTAGTGAAGGACTCAGCACATAGTACCCTGTGAATGACTCAGCACACAATACCCCATGAACAACCCAGTACCCTGTGAAGGACTCAACACCCAACACCCCAGAAAAGACTCATCATATAGCTGTATCCCACAAACTGTCATTAGAATTAGGGTGCTTATCACCATTCTTTCAGATACAGGTCACAAACTGCACAAGTTCACATCTAACAGTTTAGAGGGGTGTTTTTTTTTGTGGGGAGGGCCATCAGCCTAGGAGATTTCACTCCTAGGTTGGAGGTACTGTCCTAAGGCCTTTTCCTCAAGGCTAGAGCTCTACCACTTTGAGGCACAGCTCAGAGTCTAGCAGATTTCCTGGTAGGGCTGAGTTTTCAACCCACCAGCGTCTGATCTCACCCTCTGAGCAGAGAGCGGTGAGCCAGCAGTGTCTGGTTCCATGATGCTGGGTTGCAGCTGTTGACCTCTGGCTAAGTCAATTTAGATGTCAGCCATCAGCTTCAGACTACCAGCTTGATCTGTGAGGAGGTATTTGAAATCCTGGCCTTCTATTCTTGCAATTAGAACATTCTAACTTGTTTCTGGTGCCAGTCCTGGGTCTTGAGTAAGGGCCTAGACACAGTCCCTAAAGTTTCATGCTCAAAGCCAGTGCCCAACTGGTTGAGTAACAGCACTACTTCTGGCTTTTTCTGTGCATGTGATAGTGTGGAATCGAACCCAGGGCTTCATACTTACTAGGCGAGCACTCTACTACTGAGCCCCAGGAATGACAAGTGTAGAAATATATATGTAGATTGTTACATACACACACACACACACGCACACACACACATATATATATGTATGTAACAATATGTGTATAAATGTATGTATGTATATATGTATGTATGTATAAAACAAGACAGAGATGTCTGTATATTATTTAATTATATATACGATATTACTACCAATTATTGATAAATTATCCCTTACTTTATTTAAGTATTATGGTTGAATACATAAGAAAGTATTAATTGTAAATTAGTCAATGTACTATAATCATTGTGTATAATTTTATAATGTAATCATACATTACTAATGTAATTGTTACTTTACAACATTCCATTCATATGGATGTATATCGGAATGTGTTTCTTAGGATCTCCCGCCGTGATAGGTGGCAGTCCTGGGATTCGCACGCCCGGCCTAGGTTGCTGGTTTTGGCTATGGCTTCCCTGATAGCTCACCAAAGTTCAACAGTGCAAGGTCATGTACACTTTACAGTCCCTGATATTTAGACCCAGGATGGTTGTAAAGGAAAAAACAATGTAAAACCACCTTCTGGAACTTCCCAGTTTTATTCTTCTCCTTTTTTCCCCCGGCACTATTTTTTTCTTTCATTTTTGTCGGTTTGGGACCAGAATTCTGGGTCTGGGTGCTGTCCTCCAACTCTTCAGCTCAAGGCTATCGCTCTATCACTTGAGCCATAACATTACTTCCTGCTTTTTTCTGCTTATGTGGTGCTGAGGAATCGAACCCAGTGTCTTATGCATGCAAGGCAAGCAATCCATACCTGAGCCACCTTCCCAGCACTTCTCCGTTTTTTTTTATTTTGCCAGTCCCAAGATTTGAACTCGGGTCCTGGGGTACCTCAGGATGGGCTGTGGGTCCAGAGGCTGCACCCCAGCCTAGTTTGATCGAAGCTGAGGCAGAGTTGCCACGAGCTGAGTTCAAGCCCTAATCCTGGCCAAAAGAAATTAAGGCCCTTGCTTGGAATTTTCATCATTTTTCTGGCAGGCCTGGGATTTGAATTCAGGGTCTAGGTAACTCAGTGGCACTGTGGGGCAGAGGAAGCTCATCATCATTGAAGACAAGAATTTCAGCCCAGTTTCCAGGGCCCAAATTCAAGATCTAGCACTGATAAAAATAATATTCATATATGAGATCTATTTACATACATGGGGTTACGCCATGTGACATTTATTACCCTTATGTTTTAATTTAGTTTATTACATATATACCGTTTATTATATTTATCCCATATTATCACATGGTTATATTTGCATGTGGATTATACATCATACTAAGACCCAGGACTTTCACAGAGAAGGAAAAAATATTTGTCAAATTGACTTCTGACTCCACATATAAAATTTTGGCCATGCTGGGATTTGAACTCACAGCCCACAATGCCGAACTTATGAAGGGGTCAGTTGTAGAACAAAAGCCTTTGGCAAACTGAGCTACCAGCTAGTTCTGAGAACCTGGGAACAAGCCATAATTGTGACTGATATATATAGATATAGATGTAGATGTAGGTATAGATATAGATGGTTAGATAAATAGATAAATAGATGTGTAGTTTGCAATATATATAAGAGAGAGACAATGTGAGGATATTAAATTATATATATTGTGAATTATTATTAAATTATGCCTCCATTTAATGAAGTATCATGGTTGAATATTTATTAAAACATTAACGTAAAAGTAGTCAGTATTCTTTAATTGGGATAATCATACCATGATGCTAGAATGGAAGACATAATCCATTACTTATTTATATATCCATATGAATGGAATGTTGTAAAGTAACAATTACATTAGTAGTGTATGATTACATTATAAAATCATACACAGTAATTATAGTACATTGACTAATTTGCAATTAATACTTTGTTATGTATTCAACCATAATACTTAAAAAAAGTAAGGGATAATTTATCAATAATTGGTAGTAATATCGTATATATAATTAAATAATATACATGAACTAACTGCAAATTTATTTGTTATTTTTATAACATTCCATTAAACATTCACATGAATAGGAAAGCTTTTCTCAAGATCTCCTTCTATGTGTAGGTGGGAGTCCTGGCATTTGAACTCCGGGCCTGGGTAGTTTACTTCGAAATGCAAACCATTAGAATGACACTGAAGATTTCATTTTGTCACAATGAAAAAAAAGAACAAAAAGAAAAGAAAGCCAGGTGTCAGAGGTTCCTGCCTGTAATCCTAGTTCTTCAGGAGTCTGAGAGGTAGAGAATGCCAGTTTGAATTCAGCCGGGACAGGAATCTCTACAGCACTCTTACTTCTGAGGGATCACAGGAATAAAAGATTGCCATGAATGGGGTTGTGGCTAAAGGGCAGAGGGCTACCCTTGATCAAAATGAGCTCAGAGACAGTGCTTAGGCTCATAATACAACCCCCGGACCTGCCAAAAAAAAAAAAAACACAAGTAACTCCATGTCTCCCCTTGTATGTACGCATGCATTTCTATCTGTGAATGTCCAGAGTCCCTATGATGAAAGGCACCCAGCTAGGAAATTTGCTTTAAATAGAATGATTTCATAGCACAGAGAGTGTTTTCAAGACAGCGCATGTTCCGGGGCTCTCCTCACTGTTCCCAGAGTAGGCAGAGGTTTTCTCCACACCCCAGGCTGGTGGAGAAAGTCTGCTTCATTTTGTTGGAACAGGCAGACAAAAGGCTTCACTCCTGTACAGCTGTGTAACAAACAACTCCATCCAGGACTATTAGTGAGGAGGAGTGTGGGCAGGCTCTGAAGGCTAGGAGAAAAAGTTCTCTTTGTACCCCAAGCTATCACTCTCCCCAGTGCTTTGTTTTGACAGGAAGCCTTCATTTGTGCCACCTCCCGTGGCAGGCCAACTTCTCTGTACTTATCCTGTCTTTGTTATACTATGTTCCAGTGTTGAAATAACCTACTACAATTAATTCAAGGGTCCTTCTGGCAGACAATAAGGGAGCTGAACCTAATACAATGATTCATTATTGGCAACAGTGCCTTCTTAGATTTCTGGAAGCTTGCTAAATCCAAGCATATGTCTAATATCAGAATGCTTCCTGTTATTTAGGGCTGTTGAAGCTCATCAGGTTTTGAAACCTTTGACCTCTCCTAAATGGGCCCTGGGTGGCTAGGTTTTGGGGTTGAACACGGGGCCTGGGTGCTGACCATGAGCTCAGAACTTTACCATTTGTTATCACAGCTTCAATTCTGGTATCAGTGTGTGTGTGTGTGTGTGTGTGTGTGTGTGTGTGTGTGTGTGTGTGTGTGTGTGTGTGTGTGTGTGCGTGTGTGTGTGTGTGTGTGTGTGTGCATGTGTGCATACACTTGTCCTGGAGCTTGAACTCAGGACCTGAACACTGTACCTGATTTTCTCCTGTGCAAGGATAGCACTCTACCACTTGAGCCACACAGCTACTTCAGGCTTTTGTCTAGTGATGTTGTACTAAGGAATCAAACCCAGGGATTCATACCTGCAAAGCACTCTACCCATAAGACCCAGTCCCAGCACTGCACTTCAATTTTCTTTCTTTCTTTTCTTGAAAGTTGGAGGAATTGAAGACTAGGCCTTGGAGCTGTCTTGAGCTCTTCAGTTAAAGACAAGCACCCTACCACTTGAGCTACAGCACCCCTGCAGGATTTTGGTAGTTCACTGGAGAGAAGCCTCTCAAGGAATTTCCTCCCAGCCTGGCTTTGGACTGTGATCCTCAGCTGTCAGGCTCCTGAGTGGCTAGGATGACAGGAGCAAGTCACCAGGGCCCAGCTTCCACTTCAAATTTCTAAGTGGTGAATAGGAGACAATAGACTTATTTGACCTTTTGTGTTTGGGATAGTTTGGAACGGGGATCATCATATCTAAGCTTCCTGAGTAGGAAGGATGACAGAACTAAGCTACAGATACCTAGACTGTAACACTCTCTTGCAAGGCAGTTCTTGGCTCCACGAGGTAAGGTGCTAGCCATGAGCCCAACAGGGAATGGTCAGTGACTAGGCCCTGAGTTCTAGGTTAATGACTGAGAAAAATAAACCAAAACAATTATCTGCAGGAGACAACTCACTAGAGTTAGGTACATACATAATTTTGGCCCTGACATGGGGACATATCTGAGCCTCAATTTCTCATCTGCACAATCATCTTACTTGTGGAGCTCTTATAAGAAACAAATGAAAAAATGCATCCTGTGAAGGACTCAGGACACAACACCTCCTGAAGGACTCATCACATAGATGTATCCCACACACTGTCATTAGAATTAGGGTGTTTTCATCAGTATTATCATTCTTTCAGAAACACATCCCAAGCCACACAAAGTTCACATCTAATGATTTAGAGAGGTGGCTTTTTGGGGGGGAGGTGGAGTCAGACACGGGGATTGCACTGAAAGGTTGAGGGGTACTGTCCTAAGATAGTTTGCTCAAGGTTAGAGCTCTACCACGTTGAGCCACAGCTCAGAGTTTCACAGACTTCCTGCCAGGGCGGGTTTTAAACCCACCAGTGTCAGATCTTAGCCTCCAAGTATATTGGATGACAGGGGTGAGCAAGCCAGCAGCATCTGGTTCTGTGGAGCTGGTTTGCAGCAGTTTACCTCTGGTTAAGTCAGGTTAGATGGCAGCTGTCAGCACCAGACTCAAGGCTTGCTCTGTGATGAGGTATTTGCAGTGCTATCCTTATATAGTTGCAGTCAGGACATTCCATCTTTTTTTGGTACCATTCCTGGGTCTTGAGTAAGAGACTAGACACAGTCCCTAAGCTTTCATGCTCTAAGCTAGTAGTCGGCTGCTTAAGCGACAACACAACTTCTGGATTTCTGTGTGCACATGGTAGTGAGGAATCCAGGGCTTTGTACATACTAGGTGAGCACTCTACAACTGAGCCCCAGGAGTGACAATTGTATAAACAGATAGATTCGTAGATAAACAGACAGACAGACAGACAGACAGACAGACAGATAGATAGATACATAGATACGTAGATACATAGATACATAGATAGATGTAGATGCATAAAACAAGAGAGAGATGTCTGTATACTATGAAATTGCATATACCATATTACTCACCATTATTGGTAATTAAATTATTCCTTCGTTTTCAAAGTATTATGATTGAATACATAATAAAGAACTAATTGATAATTAGTTAATGTAGTATAATTGTTGTGTATAATTTTATAATATAATCATGCACTAATAATTTAATTGTTACATTTATAACATTTCATTTGTATGGATTTATATGGGAATGGGTTTCTTAGAATCTCGCCATTCATTAGAGGCAATCCCAGGATTCGACCTCCATACCAAAGTTGCCAGTTTTGGCTATGGCTTCCTTAATAGCCCGCCAAACATCAGCAATGCT
This sequence comes from Dipodomys spectabilis, assembly GCF_019054845.1. NCBI lineage: Eukaryota > Metazoa > Chordata > Mammalia > Rodentia > Heteromyidae > Dipodomys > Dipodomys spectabilis. The sequence goes on from NW_024871192.1 coordinate 2,181,553, forward strand.
AGGTTATATTCACTTTCTGGGCCTTGTCATTTGCACTCAGGAAGGTCACAATACAAAGGAAAATAAAGGAAAACCACCTTCTTGAACTTCTCAGTTTTATGCTTCAACTTTTTATTTTTTTCCCAGGTCCAAGATTTGAACTCAGGTCCTGGGATATAAGGGAAGGCTGTGGCAAAGATGCCAACACTGCTGGAGTGCAAGCCCTGTGCTTGGCTAATAATAATAATAATAATAATAATAATATGGCCCTGGTTTGGAATTTGCACCATTTTTCAGGAAGCCTTGTATTTGAATTCAGGGTCTGGATAACTCTGTGGCACTGTGGGTGAAGGGGAAAGGATCACCGTCCTTGAATACAAGAAATTCAGATTGGTTCCCAGGGCTTGAATTGAAGCCCCAGCTCTGGAAAAAGTAATATTAATATATAAGATCTATTTACATACATAGGTATACTGCATATGTTGTTTATTACTCTTATATATTTAGTATTATTACATATATATGTTTCTTTTATTACATCATATCATATAGGATATATTTGCATATGGATTATACATCATACTGAAACCTAGGACTTTCATAGAGAAGGAAAACAAAAATGTGTCAAGATTGGCTTCTGACTCCAGGAATAAATTTTTGGCCATGTTGGGATTTCAACTCGCAGCCTACAATTGCCAATCCAAAAATGGGGTAACAGTCTTAGCACACCAGCCTCCAGCAAACTGAGATGCCAGGAAGTTCTGAGTACGTGTGATCAATCCACAGGTGTTCCCAATAGTATATACATGCATAGAAAAACAGGGAATGTGAGGATATTAAATTGTATATATATATATATATATATATATATATATATATATATAATACCAATTATTAGTTATTAAATTATGCCTCCATGTAATACTTAGAAAAGCATTAATTAAAAATTAGTCAATATCCTTCCATTAGGGGAAATCATACCATGGAGCTAGAATGGAAGATATAAATCCAATAATTTTTGTGTGGCATTCTAAAATAGAATCATGAATTAACTGAAAATTTATTTATTACTTGTATAACATTCCATTAGCATTCACATGAATAGGAATGAGTTTGTCAGAATCTCCTTCCATTTGTGGGTGGCAGCCCTGGCATTCTAACTCCAGGCCTGGGTAGTTTACTTCGGATGCAAACCATTGGAATGACACCGTGAAGATTTCAGATTGTTACTATTACAAAAAAGAACAACAAGAAGAAACGAAACCCAGGAGCCAGGGGCTCTTGCCTGTAATCCTAGCTCCTCAGGATGCTGAGATGTAGAGAATGCCAATTTGAATTCAGCCAGGGCAGGAAAGTCCGCGACATTCTTATTTCTAAGAGATCACAGGAAGGGATAACATGAATGGGGCTGTGGCTCAAGGGCAGAGCACTACACTTGAGCAAAAGGAGCTCAGGGACAGGGCCTAAGCTCATAGTACAAACCCAGAACTGCCCCCTCCCCCCAAAAAGGATGCAATAACTCCATGTTTCTGTGTATGGATGATGATGTATGGATGATGGATATTCAGCAGGTTGCCCATGCCCAGCCCCCCAACCTGGGCAAGCAGAGAAAAGCCCTCAGAGGTACTAAGTCTGAGCCAGCAGCTTGAACAAAGCACCCTTCTCTGCCATTTAATAACCGAAGTCTTATGTTCTGGCTGAGGTGTCCCATTGGGACACATAGCAGACAGTCACTGCCTCCAAGGAGACCACAATTCCTAGATTGTAGGAGTTGTCGAAGGTTCTGGCTCCATATTCTCTATCCCTCTGTAGGATGTGAGCCTAGACCTCTGGGGCCTGGTGGCTATCACTAATTAATCATTCCTCATTGCTAAGTCATAGGCTGGTCCCAAATCTTGGCAAAGATATGAAATAGTAAGCTATTTCTATGCCAAAAGAGGTATGTCAATAAATCCCACTCTCATAGAAGTGGGATTTGGGCTGCGAATATGGCTTAGTGGTAGAGTGCTTACCTAGTATGCACTAAGTCCTGGGTTCGATTCCTCAGTACCACAGAAAGAGAAAAAGCCAAAAATGGCACTGTGGCTTAATTGATAGAGTGCTAGCCTTGAGCAAATAAGCCTAGGAACATGCACAGAACCTGAGTTCAAGCCCCAAGACTGTCAAAAAAATGAGCCTGGTGAGACATATTTTTCTGGGACTCAGAGGAGGGCCAAGGATATAGGTAAGCAGTAGGGTAGAGGGCAGGTGCTGGATGCTCACCCCTGTAAGCTACTCAGGAGGCCCAGGTCTACTGCATGCAGATTGAGTTGAAAAACCTGGAGGAACAACTTCACATCCAGGTCCAGGAAAACCAGAGGCTCGGTCTCCAGAATGTGGAGCAGCGGGAGCAACTATGGAGACTGGATGAGAAGGCCAAGGATTGGCAGTAGATCCCTGAGACCCTATGATGTGCATGTGCGTGACCCAAAGATAGAGCTGGTCCTGCTGTGGGATGCTCTCCACAAGGTTAGCTATGAGAAGGAGGAGCTCACCAGCATTCTGGAGCTCAGAGCCACCTGTGAGCAACACATTGCCTCCAATGAGCAGCTGAACTCCAAGAAGGAGGCCCTGCAGCAGCACTTGCAGAGGTAGACCCAGCTGCTAGAGCAGCTGAAGCAAGTGCAGGGCCGACCAACTAGGGGGAGCAGATGGTGCCCCCAAAGTGGCAGGATACTCCCAAGTGCCTAGATGTGACCAGACCACAGGAGGAGCGCCTGCAGGCCCAGCTGAGCCTGGCTTTTACTGGGGAGGGGAAGTTGTGTGCCCTGGAGAAGCAAAAGTGGAGGAGGTGACTCCTCCACAAAGTGAGCATTGCCGAGAATGGAGACATGCCCCTGACCTACAAGGATGTGGCTCTGCAAGCGCTCTCAGAGGCTGAGATCCACAGTGGGAAACTCCTGCTGCAGTAGCAGTGATCCCAGTGCAGTTGCATGGCCAACCCGGCAGCTCAGTGTCAGACAGAGCTGGAGGCACAGGCACCCTCGCCCCGTGAGCTGCCACCACAGCAGGCTTGGGGATGGGAATTGGGACACGTGGGTGTCCAAGAAGAAAATCTGCTTCATCCACGACTTGTATGATGAAATAGACATCCATAGTCCAGTGGATGAGCTCCACAATCGATGCAGCCAGCTGTTGGCACACATCCACAAATGTCAAGGAGTCCCTTGTGGCATGTAAGGAGTAAATGTTCGTCCTGGATGAGCTGTGTCAAGAGAAAGCCAAGCGTGTGTGCCAGCTCACCCAGGAGAAGATGGAGAAGAAGAGAGAGCTGCAGGAGCTGCTGTTACTCCTTGCAGGGGAAGGAGTGGACAGCGGGCTCCAGGCTGAGCCCGCCCCGCCCCCACTGCTCCAGATGCCTCAGGCTCCAGTGTGGGCGAAATGAGTGAGGAACACAAAGGTTTTGAAGAGTTGCAACTTTAAGACAACTTGGACACTGCCAGAATCTTGGTCGGGGTTCACGACCTCGTAGATGACTCCCCCATGGAACATGTTCTACAGCAGCTGACCCACACCCAGAGCAGCCTAGAGCTCGTGGACTTGGGCAAGGAGCGCTCCCTCCCATTCTTCTGTAGACTGATGTGGTTAATGACTCTCTATGTGAAATACTGACTCTCAAAAGCCAAGGCAGCCACCAGAAGTGGGTGGCCAGGTGGCGTTCTCTCAGGCCTCCATCTGCTGTGAGATGGGAAGGGTAAACTTCGGGTCAGGTAGGGCAGAGGCTGCCGGGAAGTGTCCCAATTTCAAGGGAAATCTAATGGCCCGTTGGTGGCCAGGGAAGAGACCCATGTTATGCTTATCCCAAACAATAAATTGTTTTCAAGGGGAAGAAAAGCCTACAACAAAGATTTGTTCTTCCAGTCCTGGGGATTGAACTCAGGGCCTGGCTACTCTCCCTGAGCTCTTTTTGATCAAAGCTGGCACTCTGCCCGTTGAGCCCCACCTCCCCTTCCAGCTTTTTCTGTGTGGAATTGAACCCAGGGTGTAAGGCATGCTAGGCGACCACTCTACCACTGAGCCACATTCTCAGCTAGGATGTTTCTCCCCCCTCCCAAACCCATATGGCCATTCCTCAGATAAATAGGAAGTAGAGGCTAGGATGAATATGAAGCACAAGTATGGTTCACAGAGAAATACTCCCTTGCCCCCTCATTGACACCCTTAGTTGAAGTTTCTCTTCTACCATTTAGGGATGAGAGAGGGAGAGGGAGTCCTGAGAGAGGAGTACCAAGAAGAATAGTCCCCTGAGCCCCACAGCCTACCCCACACAAGTGGTCCTCTAGATTCCAATATTACCTGATTCAATGTGGAGTCTACACTGTCTCCCTATCACTTCAATGCTCAGGATGAAATAAAGGTCAGCCTTTTCCTTCGCCCACATACAGGGTAGAAGCTCCTATTCCCTGACCAACTTCCACCTCTGACTGCCTCGAGTTAGGCTGGACCCACCACTCACCACAATGGTGGCAATGATGACCTCATGCATAGATTCCAGGAAGAAGGTCTATGGCAAAGGGCAAAAGCAGCAGGGTGAGCAGCTGGAAGGAGCTGGGGCAATTGCTCTGGGATCTTCCTCCTTGGAGCCCTTCCATCAAGGCAAAGCCATGCTGACCCAAAGCAGGGGCCAAGGCCAGAGTGTGAGACAAGATGGAGGAGCATGGTACTAAAGGAGGTACTGCTTTGTCTTGGAGCACTTGAAAATTCCAATTATATTTGGCCCATGCCAATCCTAAAGCCAACATGCAATGCCTCTCCTTGTTGTTGTTGTCCCTGAGCGCTGTCCCTGAGCTTTTTTTCTCAAGGCTGGTACTATATCACTTGAGCCACAGGGACTCTTCTTGTTTTCTGATGATTCATCGAGGAAAAGAGTCTCACAGACTTTCCTGCCCAGGCTGTCTTGGCATCATGATCCTCCAGATCTCAGCTTCCTGAGTATCTCAGATGACATGTAAGAGCCTCCAGTGCCCAGCATGTGATGCCTTTTGAAGGCATCTTGGCCTATCTATAAAAGGAGCCAAAAAGGACCTGGATAGACCATGACCAAATCAAGGAGCTGGGATGGGGGAACACTGACCTTCTAGCCATCCTGTTCCCCAAAATTAAAGATGCCAGGTGGTGTTGGATGCATCAAACACCTAGGCCAACAGCCATCAGGCTTAGTGGGGAAAAGGTAGAGAATATCCAAAGACAGCAGTGTCAAAATCTCTGATTTTGCATGCATGTGGTGAGTGCATGAGTGTGTGTGTGTGTATGTGTGTGTGTGAACTCAGGGCCTAGGCTCTATCCCTGAGTTTTCTTGCTCAAGGCTGGTGCTCTGCCACTTGAGCCACAGACCCACTTGCTTTTTGATGGTTAATTGTAGGTAAGAGTCTCAAGGACTTTCCTGTCCAGGGTGGCTTTGAAGCATGATGGTGGCCCCAGGGAAGAAAGAGTAAACACAACTCGCAGGGACAATCCCTATGGAGGGAGACTCCTGCTCCCTGGTGGCCAGATGGGGGACATGCGGCCCCTTGCCATAATCCTCTAGAGTTCAATTGGGGGAAGTGACCATGGCTAAGCTGACTTTTGCTCACCCTGAGTGCTGATGCCAGAGCAGATCTATTCCACCCTAGGCCAAGAGCGGGCATTACCTGGTGTGACGTGTTGCAGCTCTTGCCACTCCTGCCCCAGAACCATGTTCTGAGATGTTGATTTACTACTGCTCAGATACACATTGCACCCATGACATGCCATTTTGATGTTCTCCATGCCCCAAAACTTGACCCTTCTCTGGTACTGTGGCCCGCTCTGTAGGCAATGGCCTCCAAACAGACTGCTCTCAAGACTTGTATGACACCTAGACATTGGGAGACCCTCAGGGGCCCACTGGAAAGTACTCTGCCTAGAGCCACAGAGTGAGGTCCAAACAGGCCAAGGGTTGGTCATGGGGTTTGAACTCTGGGCCTGGTCGCTGTCCCCCAGCTCTTCAGATTACCACTTGAGCTACAGAGCCCTTCTGGTTTTCTGGAGGTTCCTTGGAGGTCAGATTCTCCAAGACATTCCTCCCCGGGCTGGCTTGGAACAGCAATCCTCACATCTCAGCCTCCTGAGGAGCTAGGAAGGCAGGCACAAGTCACCAGTGCCCTGCTGATCTGGTCTTTCACCACAGTGTACTAGGAGCTCCTGAAAGCTTTTCTTTATTTTTTCATGCCAGTACTGGGGCTTGAACTCAGAGTCTGGGCTCTGGGCTCTTAAATTTTTCCTTAAAGTTAGCACTCTACCACTTGACCCACAGCTCCACTTCTGGCTTTTGCTAGTTAATCAGCAAGAAGAGTTTCACTAACTTTCCTCCCCTGAGCTGGCTTGACCCATGATCTCTGATTTCAGTTTCCTGAGTAGCTAGGATTTACAGGGGTTGAGCCACTGCTGGCATTGGGCTAGAACCTTTTCTTAAGCAAGGGTCCTTCCCTGCGTTTGCCCTGACTCCTCCATGCAAAGGAGGTCTGAGGGTCAGGAGCTGTAAAAAAAAAAATAGGCTTTCAGCCACCGGAAATGGCTGGGGTCCATGGTGAAAAGTCAAGTTGATCTTCCCCCTGGGCCTAATTCTGGGACCCCACCCTCTGCCCTGTGACTCAAGTACAAACATTGACCCAGCATTGAACGTACTGCCAGACTTTTCTGTAGCCACAGAACCTTCATTCCACCCATACCACCTGCTCTACAGCATACCTCAGGACCTTTGCCCATGCTGTAACTTCTGCCTAAGGCTCTCTGTTCTGTATCTGCATCTTAGAAGTCCTGTGGAATTTTGGCCCTGGTTATATCACCTCCTGGAGCAAGTCTTTCCTTCCCTTCTCCCTCTTTTTACATATTGAGTTGCTAGAAATGGAACTTGTGCAGGCTGACTGGCAAATGCTCTATCATGTTGTGTGTGTGTGTGTGTGTGTGTGTGTGTGTGTGCGCCAGTCCTGGGGTTTGAATTCATGGCCTGGATGCTATCCTATCCCTGAGCTCTTGTGCTCAAGTCTAGCCCTCTACTACTTGAACCACAGCTCTACTTCTGGCTTCTTGGGTTTTTAATTGGAGAATAGTGTCTCATATAGACTTTCCTGCTTGCAATGGGGATCGGCCTGAGATGGTCCTGCGGAGGGCCGAGGCTCTGCCAGCGTCCTTCTCAGTTCCTCCAGCTCATTCTCTAGGGCCAGCACCTGCCTTGTCCTTTGTTCCTTCTCCTCTGTCAGTTGGTTCACCTGCTTGGTCAGCCACTGAGCATCCTCCTTCCATGTGGACCTTTCAATGCTCAGGCTCTCCATCAAGGTGTCTCTTTCCAGAATTGCTGAGGTCACCATCCAGCTCAGGTTTTCCAGTAGTCTCTTTACCTCACGCCCTACCAGCACTTATTGAAACTTGCAGATTCTGTTTTTCCTGTTGCTCTTCTTTGTCCAGATCGCTCCCAGCTTCTCCTGTAACTCTGTGTTCACTAGCTCCAGGTCATTGAAGCTTCTGGTCTTTTCCTTGAGCTGAAGTGTCACATCATTCAGCTGTTGGAAGAACATTTTGGTCTCCTTCTGTGCAGCAGTGACTGCCATCTCCAGCTCCAACACGTTACACCCTGTGGCCTGCAGGTGGCTGGTGAGAGCTTCTTGCATCATTTCTCTGTCATTGGCCTCCTGCTTCACTAGCCCAGTGCAAATTGTAAATTGCTTTCTGCCGAAACCAACCTCTGTATGGGTGGCTTGTGGATGTCTAGCTCTGTTTTTGGAGCTTTGTGCACCTGGGCTACCTTCTCCCTCTCTTTCTACCGTCGATCCTGCACGTCTGTCTTTTCCAGCTTCAGTGGTTGCATTTTGGCACAGTGTACCTGGTTTCTTCTTTTGCTGTGGTCCAGGGCAGGCACCATGTGTCGGTAGCACCTCTAAAGATCCTTGGTGGTATAGGGACTCTTGACACTCTGGACCGTGGTGACTGTGACTGTGTCCAAAGGCAAGGGAGGCCCACGGTCAACATCACCTTTGGCTGGACCCTCTGGTGAATCACCTTTCTCACTGGTGTTTGTCTTGAAGACCCCTCCTTTTTTCGTGTTCTTTGTTTTCTTAAATGTTGCAGGTCTGATGGGAGAATTCTTCTGCCGGTGTTCTGGCAGTAGTTTCTTGCCCACAGCTCTCACGGAGTCTTGTTGTTTCAGACATCTGAGCTCTGGGATGAGAAAGATGGGCTGGCCACGTTCCCAGGTTCTGGGAAATCCTCTATTCTCCCACTCACTGACTAGGATGTCAATTTCGACTCTACTCCAAAGTGGACTCGAGCTCTTGCTCACCACTCAGTCACCTCTACCTTCCTCAACTGTTGGTGGTGGTATCAACCAACAGAGGGAATCCTGGTGCTGGACAGCATGGAATGTGGGCGTGACCACAATTGTTGTATCCCCTTGCTCAGAAAGAACCATGAAAGCATGGGGGTGTGGTCGGAATCTTGTGATGCAGGCAAAATGGGTGGAGTCAAAATGACAGCGGCTCCCCCAGCCCTTTTCCCAGGGAACTCTGTCCAATTCAGTTGAGGACAAGAGGGTGACCTGGGGACAAGATGGTGGCTGCACAGATTGTTGTGTATATCTGTTTGTTGCCAGTCTCAGATCTTGAACTCAGGATCTGCGCAGTCCGTGAACTGCTTTTGATCAAGGCTAGCCCTCTACCACTGGAGCCACATGGCTCTACTTCTGGCTTTGTTGGCACTGAAGTAGGACAGGGGTCTCAAGGACTTTCCTGCCTAAAGTGACTTTGACCATGATCCTCCTATCACAGCCTTGTAAACATCAATGAGGACTGCTGAGAGCCACTGGTGCCTGCCTAATCATTTTTCTTTCTGTTCTTGGACAGAAAGACCTTGGGATTAAGTGGTGGGAGCTGGAGCCCACAGTTGGAATCCTGGTCCTGCCATCTGCAAATGGAAAGACATCCTTAGAAACTCATTCCTATCTATATGAATACCAGTGGAATGTGATGTATGTTATGATTGATGGACAGTTCTTTAATTCTAGGATAAATTTATACACAATTATATTAGAGAACAATGATTTATTTTATTCAATACTTTATAAAGCATTTAAACAATCACATTCATTAACTGGAGGCATAATGAAATACCTAAGAATTGGGTGTCACATAGTATAAAGGTGCCATTTTTTCTGCCAGGACAGGGATCGGAGCTCATGGTCTGGGTAACTCTGTTGCACTGTGTGGAAAGGGGAAGCTAGCATTCTTGAAGTCAAGAAATTCATGGCTGTTCCTTAGGTGTCAAATTGAACCCCAGCACTAGAATACATCCTATTTGTGTACATTTTAAATATATAATTTATATTTACATTCATAGGTTGACTCTATATTGCGTTCAGTGTAGTTATTCATTTTATTTTTTGTTTGATTCATATATTTGTGGGGCACATGGGCAGAAAAGATGGCGGTGAGAGGAAGTTGAGTGGTCAGAGCCCGAGTTGTTTACCTTAAAATCTGATTGGATAAAGCTTAGGTGCATGGTAGGGTGTGACCTTTACAGTGATTGGTTGGTTCCTTTCCCTCCCTTTCCATGCCACACAGTTTTTCCCTTTAAAATATGCTCTCTGTGTGGTAATAAATGAGTTCTTATTTGACTTGACTCCCCGCTTTGTCTCAATGTCTCCCGGGCTAAGGGGGGGGGGGGGAACCGATGAGCAAGTGCACTTATATTTCCTTGGACCTCATCCATCTTTCTTAGGGCAGACCAAGATCCGACAGGTATTGACTATTTAATTGGCTAATATGGCACATGGAACATTGATTACATTGATTAAATAGGATATTGGTCTGCATATGTATTCGACTTATACCTGACACCCCGGACTTTCACAGAAAAGGAAAACGTGTCACCATCAGTTTCTTACTCAATGATTCATTGGGCATGCTGGCAACTGAACTCACGGCCTACAGGGACAAATTCATGAAAGGGTGTGTGTCAGCATGCCATTCTGGGGCAAATTGAGTTGATAGGCAGTTCCCAAGATCTGAGACCGAGAACAAGGGGTTGACAAACAAGTACAGATTGACATGCAGATTGTAGTATGCTAATAAATATATATCTTTATAGAGTGCCAGAGATGTCTATCCATTGTTCATTTATATAGACTACATTCCTACAAATTCTTGGGTATTTATTTTGCCTCCATGTAATTTATGTTATTATTTTCATCTTTAATAAACTATTAAGTAAATCAGTGTCCAGAAATTATTGTGTCCTTGTGAGAAATAATATTCTTTTAATGCTTCATAAGATATTAAATAAAATCAATCAACCGACTGAAATCATGATGTCTAAATGTATACAAGTATCATTCATGAGCATCTCAATCAGCTGTGACATTGATAACATTCCATCATTATTCCTGTGGATAGGAACGAACCTCTTAGGATCTCCCACCATCCAGAAGTGGCATGACTAGTATTTGAAATGTAAGCCTATGTTGCCAGGCGGGACTATGGCTTCTCCAATGGCCTGCAATTAAAAAAACATATTTAGGGGCTGGGAAGATGGCTCAGTGGTAGAGCGCTTGCCTTGCATGCCTGAGGCCCTGGGTTCGATTCCTCAGCACCACATAAGCAAAAAGAAAAAAGCCGGAAGTGGTCATGTGGCTCAAGTGGTAGAGCGCTAGCCTTGAGCTGAAGAGCTGAGGGACAGCGCCCAGGCCCAGAGTTCAGGCCCCAAGACCGGACCCAAAAAAAAAAAAAAAAAAAACATATTTAGCTCCCTAGTTTGCAATTCATGCCATTTTTTCTGCCAGGCCTGGGATTTGAACTCAAGGTCTGGGTAAATATGCAGCACTGTGACAGAAGGGAATCTGAACATGCTTGAAGACAAGAAAGGCAGACCTGTTCCCTAGGCCTGAATTCAAGCTTCAGGCCTAGAAAACATACTCCTTATATCCATTTTAAAGATAGGATTTATACTTCGATACAGATATTCCATATTTTGTTGGGTGTGGTTATTCATTTTATTTCTTGTTTTATTCATTTATTTACCATTTATTTTATTGACTCTGATGACCCCTCTACCATTTATTACATTGTTTACATCTTATATCACAGCATCCAGATTTGTCTATACGTTCTCCATCATGCCTGACACCGAGGACTCTCACAGAAAAGGAAAACATGTGTCATACTTGGCTTCTTACTCCAAGATTAAATTTTTGGCAGTGCTGGGATATGATCTCAGGGATTAGCAAGCCCAATTTATGAATGGGTGAGTGTGAGCACGGCAGCATCTAATCAATGAAGCTGTCAGGTGGTTCCCAGGTGCTGAGAACCAGTCCCAGGTTTGGCCAAAACAGTGATACATGGATAAGCAGAGGGTGGTATACAAATAAATATGTATTGGTAAAGAGCACCAGAGCCATCTATCTATGATTGAAGGACACTTACTATGTTCCTACCAACTCTTAGGCATTTATTATACCACCATTGAAGGAATATTATTCTTTTCATGCATAATAATCTATTAATTAAGATCAATCAGCATCCTAGGATTATTGCATCCAATTTTAGACTAGACCAAAGCATGAACTACTCTCAATTGGTATTCCTATGCATTGGAATGAGTCTTTTGTGGTCTCCTGCCATTGGTAGGTGTCAGGACCGGGATTTGAACCCAGGGCCTATGTTGAAAGGTTGGCCTATGGATTCCCTGATAGCATGCCAGCATTCAGATATGGCAGGTCAGGTTCACTTTGCAGCCATATCATTCAGAACCAGGATAGTCACCCTGCAAATAAAAAAACGTAAAACTCCCAGCCCTCTGCAGCTCGCCACTTTTTATGCTATGTTACTTATTTTTCTTCTGCAAGCCCTCTGGACCTAGGATTCCTGGATTGTCTATGGGTCCCAGGGTGCACCTCACCCTAGGGCAATTGAAGCTGAGGCAGAGTTTCCACTACCTGAGCTCAAGCCCCATGTCGGCAAAATAAAGAATAAATAAAAAAAACACTCATTTAAATTAAAAAAGAAACAAAGCTCCCTGGTTTTGAATTTCTACCAGTTTTCTTTCCTAGCCTGGGATTTGAACTCAGGGTCTTGGTAAATATGTAGCAATGTGAGGGTAAGTGCAGAGTATCCACTACTTGAGTTCAAACCCCATACAAATCCAAAAATAAAAATTAAGTCACTGAGTTCAGCAGGGGGAGTAGTTGTGGAGATGGGAGGGAAGGGATGGTAGGGGGAAAACAAAGGAGGAGGCAACAATGCACAATAGGAAATGTACTCATTACCATGCTCATTGAACTGTAACCTGTCTGTACAACATTTTTACAACAAAAAATGAAGAAAAGTAGTGCTCAAAAGAAGCATTTTGGGGGTAAGAGAAAGATGTCTGAATAGATGTACAAAATTCTACACTGCTTTTTAAAAAATGTTCAGTATGGGGCTGGGAAGGTGGCTCAGTGGTAGAGCGCTTGCCTTGCATGCTCAAGGCCCTGGGTTCGATTCCTCAGCACCACATAAGCAAAAAGAAAAAAGCCAGAAGTGGTGCTGTGGCTCAAGTGGTAGAGCGCTAGCCTTGAGCTGAAGAGCTGAGGGACAGTGCCCAGGCCCAGAGTTCAGGCCCCACGACTGGACCAAAAAAAAAAAAAAAATGTTCAGTATGTCACTGAATAAACATAATTGCTTCCATTAAAAAAAATTGTCACTATCTTGGAACTTGGGCCAGTATTTCCATCATTGCTGGGATTTGATCCCACCATCCAGGTAACTCTTTTGCACCATGGGTGAAGACGAAGCTTACTGTCCTTGAGGAAAAGAAATTCAGGCTAGAGTTACAAGGGTCTGAATGAAGGCCCTGCTTTTTATATATGGGTAATATATGATATATATTTACATATGTATGTGTATTACATATTATGATTTTTATTATTGATTTTTGTATTTATTTTATTTTTTACTTGATTCATTTATTTATTGTATATATTGTATTTAGTATTATTATACACATAATAATTAGTACATGTTGTACATCTATTATAAATTTATACACAATAATTTAGGACATTGACTCGTTTTTCATTAATATTTTATTAAGTGTTGAAACATGATACATAATTAAATGGAAGCATTTGTCACAGTCTTCAATGTTTAGAGTCTCTCCCAAATATGAGATTTGTGTTCTTTATCTTTGGAATCTTCCTATAGGAATTTCTTTAGATGATTTTTACTCAGAAGCCTTTTCTTGGGAATAGGCAAGTTGAGGGATAAAATTGTAAGGGTGGGGCTAGGAATGTGGCTTAGTGGTAGAGAGCTGGCTCAGGATGCATGAATGCTAGGGTTTGAATCCTCAGTGCCACATAATCAGAGTGGCTCAAGTAGCACAGCCCTAGGCTTCAGAAAAAGGAGCTCAGAAACAGTACCCAGGGCCTAAGATCAAGCGCGTGGACTGTCAAAAACAATAGGCCAGATGCCTGTGGCTCACAGCAGGAACCTTAGCTTCTCAAGAAGCTGAGATCTGAAGACCACCTTTCAAAGACAGCCTAGGCAAGGAAAACCTGTTAGGCTCTTATCTCCAATGAACCACAAAAAGACCACAGTTGGTGCTGTGGGGCAAGTGGTAGAGAGTTCACCTTGAGCTGAAGGGCTTAGGGACAGTGCCCAGGCTTGAGTTTTAGACACAAAAGTGGAAAAAAGTGAGGGTTAAGCGAAGTACTTTTGCTGTTTTCTAATTAGGATAACATTCTCTGGAAAATGAATGCTCTTGTACACCAGAATTGGAGTCAGAGCTCAAGGTTCAAGTGTAGCCCATCCATATACACAGCCTCTCAGACTCTAGCATTATAGCCTTGTGTCTTACAGGGTTCTGAAAGGTCCATTGTTGAAAGGCTTAATATGCTGCCCAAGCCCTTTGTGATAAGCAGTTGACTTGTAATGCCAATGTAATAACAGTTCTGAACCTAGCACATCACCAGTAGCTAACACCTCTCACCCTAGCTCAGGAGGCTGAGGCCTGATGATCACAGGGTGAAGCCAGCCAGGGTAGGAAAGTCCAAATCTCTGAATTCCACTTCTGAAAGGTCAGATGTTCAAGAGCTTCCTGTGTTTCCCTTGGTGATGTTACTCGTTCGCTAAAGGTTCTTAGAGTTCTTGAGCTATAGAAGCAGGAAAGAAATATTATTGACCCATCCTGGGTTCAAATGAAGTTCTCAGCATCCAAGCACAAGCTCTGTTTGCAGGAAGAACTCCAATGTAACAATATTTGAATGCAGAAAACAGTTACAAAAGCCAGGCTAGGTGAAGAGAAAAAGCCACGCAGGGTTAGGAGGCAGAATGTACACACTCAACATTCCAGGCATGGCCAGCAATGAGGGGAAACATGAAACATTTGTCAGAGTTACACAAGGGTCAGGCTTTTCTCAGGCTCTTCACAATGACTAACCTTCCTCCCTCAGGTGAAGGGAGCCTCAGGCTATCTTTAAGTTAACAATAGAGAGCCAATTTATTGGGGGAGAGAGCAGGAACAGAGTAGAAAACCTTCCACTTTGGTCTTAGGGAGGGTCTTTGACTCTCCATCTGTCAGATTTGAAGGCCCTTCTTCTACCTCTGCCAGTCCATTCTCCTTCCTTCATTCTCCACATCATTAATGCAAATCCCCCGTCCAAGGAGAGGCAAGGCCTTTTCTCTTTTGTCTCCAAGCACCTCAGATAGAACTTGGCTCTGCCCTCTTGACTCTGGGGCCCTTGGCTACCTGAGAAGTGGAAAGAGACAGTCTTCCTGTTCTCTGGTTGTGTGAAGGCCATGTTAGTGTCCTGGCACACTGCAGAAGGCCTAATGACTGGGAAGTCTTCCTTACGTTCCTCCTGACATCCAAGTCCAGATTCATCTATCATATTTCTATCTATCTATCTGTCTATCTATCTATCTATCTATCTATCTATCTATCTATCTATCTATCTATCTATCTATCTATCTATCTATCTATCTATCTATCTATCTATCTATCTATCTATCTACCTACCTACCTACCTACCTACCTACCTACCTACCTACCTACCTACCTACCTACCTATCTACCTATCTATCTATCTATCTATCTATCTATCTATCTATCTATCTATCTATCTATCTATCTATCTATCTATCTATCTATCTATCTATCTATCTATCTATCTATCTATCTATCTATCTATCTGTCTATCTGTCTGTCTATCTGTCTGTCTGTCTGTCTGTCTGTCTGTCTGTCTGTCTGTCTGTCTATCTATCTATCTATCTATCTATCTATCTATCTATCTATCTATCTATCTATCTATCTCTATCATTGATCTATCTATCGATTGATCTATCTATCGATTGATCTATCTATCGATTGATCCATCCATCTATCTATCTATCTATGTATCTATCTAATCTATCTATCTATCTATCTATCTATCTATCTATCTATCTATCTATCTATCTATCTATCTATCTATCTATCTATCTATCTATCTATCTATCTATCTATCTATCTATCTATCTATCTATCTATCTATCTATCTATCTATCTATCTATCTATCTATCTATCTATCTATCTATCTATCTATCTACCTAACTAACTAACAATTTCTTTGCCAGTTCTTGGGTTGAATGCAAGGCCTGGCACTGTTTCTAGCATGCTACCACTTGAGCCACAGCACCAATTCTGGTTTTTTCTTGAATGTGCTACTGAGGAATTGAACCCAGGGCTTCTTGCATGCTAGGCAAGCATTCTCCCACTAATCCACATTCCCACACCTTCATCTTTTTCTTAATGTTAGTTTTTACATAAGTATGCTACCATTTTATGTCCCCAAGTTTAATTTTCTGAATACCAGTTACTTCTAAGAAACCTGATCTTCTCTTCCCCTGCCTGGTTTGTGATTCTTCCTGCGTTGGCCTCAAAATAAAATGTAAATAAAGGCTGTTGAGGGTGACCTGCTTTAAGTGGATGGCTGCACAGATTGTAGTGTATGTCTGTTTGTTGCCAATCCTGGACCTTCAACTCAGGAACTGGGCACAGTCCGTGAGCTGCTTTTACTTAAGGATAGCCCTCTAACACTGGAGCCATACGACTATACTTCTGGCTTTGTTGGCACTGAAGTTGGACAGGGCTCTCAAGGACTTTCCTCCCTAGGGTGACTTCAACTATGATCCTCCTATCACAGCCTTTTAAGTAACAAGGAGGACTGCTGAGAGCCACTGGTGCCTGCCTAATCATTGGTCTTGCTGATGTTCTTGGACAGACAGGTGAGTTCCCGATCCTCGGTTTGAAGTGGTGGGAGCTGAAGCCCACAGTTTGAATCCTGGTCCTGCCATCTCCAAATGACAGGAGATCCTAAGAAACTCATTCCTGTCCACATGAATACCAAATGAATTTGATGTATGTCTTGATTGAATGGGCAGTTCATGAATGATTCTAGGATAAAATTATCCACAATTATATTATAGTACACTGATGGATTTTAATTAAAACTTTATGAAGCATTTAAACAATCACATTCATTAACTGTAGACATAATACCTAAGAATTGAGCATCACATAATAAAGAGATGCCATTTTTTCTGCCAGAACTTTTTTAAGTTAATTGTTGTATTGCATTTTCTGAATGTAGTTTGGTATATGAAAGTAGGATATATTATATCTGACCAAAAAATCAATTATTCAGTTTTTATCAGAAATGTTTATAGCGAAATATAGAGATAAACCCAAATTATATATATTTGAAGACAATGCTTGGTTTGTCCTCTTCTCAAATTCCGCATTCCCTTCATGAGAATAATACACATTGTAAGGTAATGCTTAGAATGTTTTGGTGAAATAGGTTGACTTTAAACCAGTGAGTTACTCTATGCTGCATTTTGTTTACTTTGTATCCAGAAAAGCTCAATTCTTACTTTATCGTTTTCCTTAGGCTTTATACTCACATTTAATCTCTGATGGGTGACAAATAAAGATATAAACATTTTTAACAGTGGCTAAATTTAGGCTGAGGAGTCTTGGTACAACGATACTCATGCAGATAGGCCTTATAAGTCATGGGACCCTGATATCAAAATGATAACCAGTGCTTACTGGTGTCATGCTTATGAGATTTTGTGTATTATATACAGTGGTTATTAGAATGTTTTTGGAATCAACATAATTTCATGGGTTAGGAACTGAAGTGAGACATTTTACTCAGAACAAAATTTAAGGAGGCATCCAAAATTAGTTACCAAGATATACATCATGTAACACAATGTTTTGAAAATGCAAACTAAAGGAAATAATTTATGAAAAACATCAACATATACAATAAATACAGAATCACTATGATGGATTTTTCTTTTACCCCAGTTGCAATACGGCTTACATGGTGAATTTCTGGTGATATGTTTAGTTAGGTCTTGATATTTAGTTAGAGAATTTATGTTCTTTCATATATTCATTTGTCAGATCAAAGAGGAAATGAATTCCATGCCAGAGTAAACATCCATAATAATGTTACAGATGTATCCTGCTACTTTGCCAAAGTTTCAAATCAGCTCGAAAAACTTGGTTCCTTTTTGGATCTATATAAATAGGTATGCAATTTCGACAGTACTAGAAATATTTTGACCATCATTTGTTAAATTATTATTTTCCAGAAACTCCTTCTCTCTTTTCATGAGATTTTTAATTTCATTCATGTCATGTGTTGATGTTTTCCCTTAGATAAGCCACATTCAGTCTTCTACAAAGTGTAATTTGGAGTAGTTTAAAATTATGGACACTCATGTACACTGCTCAGATTCTATTATTTGCATATTTTTTCTTGTTATACCAGTAGGCATTAGTTCTCAGTATGGATGCTATTGGACATATTCATTACATTTCCGAATTTTTTACGAACGTTATGATTCTGTTATTTTATTCTTTTAAATATGTGCAGATCTCACTACGCATGCAGTCACATTCATTTTAAACAATTTGATCCATTCAAGTGATTTGCAATATTAGGTTCATCTAGAAGAATTTAATTACAAATTAACACAACTGTATTATGAGACACAGTTATCTTTATGGCTCTACTCCAAGTTAATATGTATTTGAGGTCTTTGTGCTTAAAAAATGGGCAAAACATGTTTTTGTTCCTGGGGGGTTCTACGTTGTTGGTTGTTTTTCCAGTTGTAGTGACTTCAACATATGTGCTCATTTTATTTTAATTGTTTTCTGTCAATGATTTGTTTCATATAACAGAAATTGCAAAAACAATCAGTGATTTAGAACTTTTCCAAATAGAATTTTAAGAGAGACATTTGAAATTTTGTGACATCTGGGAATGGGCAGGTTTTCATAGTGGAGGGGATAGCAGAATAACAGACATTGTTTGACGTGATTTTAATTCTTCCTCCTCTAGCATCACTATTTCCAATGGTGTTACTTCAAAGTCTTTAGTGGAAAGAAAGTATTTTTGTCTGTATAAACTCAGAATTTTTGGTTTAATTGGGACACATTACACATTCATATTTCATTTTAACTCAAAAATCTTCTTTGCTTCATTTAAAATCACAGATGTGAATTTATAATGCTAAAGTAGCAACTACTAATTTATACGAAATGGTATAAATTATTTTCACTTCACATTATATGTAATATAGAGTGTAATAATAATAATGAGTAATAGAGTATGTAACAATTGACTTTGGAGAAAGTAAATTACAGTGGATTTTTGTGAGTTACTGAGTAATAATAAAACTTATATTTGATTCTATTAAAAATCCCAAGTTACATCTAAAAATAACTTATAGTTGTAAACTAATGCTGAAAATATAATATTGTTTATTAGAAAAAGCCAGAAGTTTCCATAAGTTTTCTTTTTAAAAATTGTCTTGAATCTGGGCTTTGGTGGCTCATGCCTGTAATCCTAGCTACCCAAAACTCTGAGATCTGAGGATAGTGGTTCAAAGCCAGACTGGGCAGAAAAATCTGTGAGACTTTTATCTCCAATATATCTCTTGAAAACTAGAAACCGCACTGTGGCTCAAGTGGTACAGTGCTATCTCTGAGCTGAAGAGCTGGGGGACAGTGCCCAGGCCCAGCATTCAAGCCCCACGACAGACAAAAAAAAATTGGCATGGATTTTTACTTTATTATTTCATGATTTTTTAATGTGAATAAACAGAGGGTTTAAAATTACATGAAGAAAGTAATGAGCACATTTCTTATCAAGCATTATTGCCTCCTCCCATGTTTCCTCTTTCCATCCCATCCAATCTCCCTTTATGCCCCCCGCAAATCGCCTCCCCCCCCCCCCCCCCCCGCCAAAGTTGTAAATTTCGATTTCCGACATATAGTATTGTACTTGTCATTGTTGCAATGGGTCCACCTGTATCCCAATTTGTTTTTCTATTCCCCTCCCAAAATATGCCAACATCAAATACAGTGAAAATAGAGGTTAAACCTTGGGGGAGGGGCAGACAAAGCAACAAAGAAATCATCTTGTAAATATGCTAGAAACAATAGCAAGAAAGAAAAACCATTTGAGTCCTTATCTTGGTGTTCATTTCACCTAACATCAACTTGTCAGACAGATTGTGTTTATCTCCGACATATACTAGTTATTGCAAATAAAGGAAACCATGGAACCTATGTTACTTTGGGCATGGATTACTTCACTTAATACAATTTTTTTCCATGGTTTTCCATTTCCTAACAAACGGTGCAATGCCATTTTTTCTGATGAAGGCATAGAATTCCTTTGTGTATATATACCATATTTTCTTGATCCATTCATCTACTGAGGGGCATCTGGGTTGGTTCCATATCTGAGCTATGGTAAATAATGCTGCAATAAACTTAGTTATGCTGGTAGATTTAGTATGGTCCTTTTTGTGATCATTTGGATAAAAGCTCAAAAGTGGGATTGCTGTGTCATAGGGGAACTCTATGTGGAGTCTTTTGAGGAAGCTCCACACAACTTTCCAACGTGGTTATACAAGATTACAGTCCCACCAACATTCCGTCCAGTTTCTGTTATATTACTGTTCGAAATTATAGCCATTCTAACTGGGGTAAGGTGGTATTTCAGTGTAGTTTAGATTTGCATTTCTTTTATTGCTAGGGAGGTTGAGCACTTCTTCATTTGTCTATTGGCCATCCTTCTTTGCTCTTCAGAGAGGTTTCTTTTCAGTCTTTAGCCCACTTATTTATTGGGCAGTTGTTTCTTTGAGGATTTGTTGTTGGGGGATTTAATTTTTTGAGTTCCAGGTATATTTTAGATATGAGACCCATGTCTGTTGTATGGCTAGTGAAGATCTTCTTCCAATCCATGGGCTTTCTATTGATCTGGCTAGTTTTGTCCTTTGCCATGCAGAAGCTCTGCAATTTTATGCAAATACATTTGTCCAACCTTTCGTTGATTTGTTGTGTTCCTGGTATCTATTAAGAAAATTTTGGCCTGTGCCAAGGAGTCATATGTTATCTCCTAGTTTGTCCTGAAATGTTTTCAGGGTGTCTTTGACTCCGAGGACTTTCATCCATTTGGAGTTGATTTTTGTGCAGTGTGATATATATGGGTTTAGCTTTAGTTTTCTACAAGTGATTAACCAATTTTGTCAGCACCATATACTGAAGAGGCTGTCTTTCTTCCATTCTATTTATTTTAGCTACCTTATCGAAGATTAGGTGGCTATAAGTCTGTTGGTTCATTGCTGGCTTTTCAATTCTATTCCATTAGACCTGAGATCTGTTCTTGTTCCAATACCTAGCTGTTTTGATTACTATGGCTTTGTAGTAGAGTTTGAAATTTGGAACTGATATTCCTGCAGCACTGTTCTTTCTGTTAAGGATCATTTTTGCTATCCGGGGTCTTTTATTTTTCCATATGAATTTTTAGATTGACTCTTCTATTTTCTTGAGGAATGAGTTTGTAATATTGATAAGTATCGCATTGAATTTTTAGATAGCCTAGGGAATTATTGTCATTTTCACGATGATTCTTCCAATCCACGAGCATGGGAAGTTTTTCCACTTTATAAGTTCCGTTTTGATTTCCTTTTCCAGGCTTTTAAAGTTTTCATCATAAATATCCTTCACTTCTTTGATTAATTCCTAGGTATTTTATTTTTGGTGGGGCTATAATGAATGGTGTTGATTTCCTGATTTCAGCCATGCTTTTCTCATTGTTGGCATACAGAAAAGCCATTGATTTTTGAGAGTTAATTTTTCCCCTGCTACTTTGCCAACGTTTTGAATCAGCATGAATAATTTGAGAGTTGAATGGGTGGGATTATTTAAATACAACATCATGTCATCTGCAAATAGGGAGAGTTTTATATCATCTTTCCCTATTTGGATCCCTTTTATGTTTGCATCCTGTCTTATTGCTGTAGCTATGCATTCTAATACTAAATTGAAGAGAATTGGAGAGATTGGACATCCTTGTCTTGTTCCTGAGTTAAGAGGAAATGGCATTATTTTTCCACCATTAAGTATAATGATGTCTGTAGGTTTGTCATATACAGGCTTTATTGTATTGAGGAATGTTCCCTGGATTCATAGGTTTTCCAGAGCCTTCATCATAAAGGGGTGTTGGATCTTGTCAAAGGCTTTTTCTGCATCTATTGAGATAACCATGTTCTTATTCTTGCCCTTGTTGATGTGACGAATTATATTAATTGATTTGCAAATATTGAACCAGATTTGCATCCCGGAAATAAATCCTGTATGATTTTTTGGAGGAATTGTCAAAGGAGATTGGCCAAAATTTTGTTGAGATGTTTTTCATTAATGTTCATCAAAGAAATGGTTCTATAATTCTTTCTTTGATGAGTCCCCGCTTGCTTTTGGGAGGAGGGTTATGATGGCTTCATAGAATGAATTTGGTAGTAAACTTTCCCTTTCAATTTCATTGCAGAGTTGGAGGAGTATTGGTGTGAGTTCAGCTTTGAGGGCCTTGTAAATTTCTGCTGTAAATCCATCTGGTCCTGGGCTTTTCTTAGATGGGAGGTCTCTTCTTGCTCTTTCTATTGCTATGCTTGATACGGGCATGTTAAGTTGATTTAACTCATCTTGGTTGAGTTTAGGCATGGAAACTCAAGGCATGTAAACGTCTAGGAAAAGGTCCATTTCTGCCAGGTTCTTAAACTTATTAGCATAAATGTTTGAGAAGTATTCAATTATCATGTTCTGAATCTTGGTTGCTTCTCATTCCCATTCTCATCTCTGAGTTTGTTTATTTGATATGTCCTCTTCTTTTTGAAACGATTTGCTAAGAGAATGTCAATTTTGTTATTTTTTTCGAAGAACCAACTTTTGTTTTGTTGATTTTTATGGTGTTTTTGGGTTCTAATTCATTTAATTCTGATGTAATTTTAATTATTTCTTTCCATCTACTTGATTGGAGTTTATCTTGCTGCTCTTTTTCAAGGAGGTTCAGATGTCTTATTAAATTCTTGGTTTCAGATCTCTCTAATTTGTTGTTGTAGGACCTCAGAGCTATAAACTTGCCTCTGAGTACTGCCTTTGCTGTGTCCCAGAAAAGCTAGTAATTTGTGTGTTCATTATTTTTGAATATCATGAACATTTGCATTTCCTTTCTAATCTCTTCCATGACCCACTGGTGATTCAACAGTTGTTCTGCCTCCATGTTGTACAGGACTTTCTTTGTTGGCTTTTGATGTTGAGTTCTAATTTTATTCCCTTGGATGCTTTCTTGGCTCTTTTGTGTTCTTGATGGTTTTCTATGTGTAGGATAACTTTAATGTCTTTTATAGGGCTTGATTGGTGGAGATATACTCTTTTAATTTTTCTATGCTATGGACAGTTTTTATTTGACCTTCGGTTATGAAGGAGAGTTTAGCTGGGTTCGGTATTCTTGAGTGATAATTGATTGTCTTTACTGCATGGCATTTCCCATTCCAGGCTCTTCTTGCTTTAATCTTCTCTGCTGAGAAATCTGGGGTGATTCTAATTGGTTTGTGTTTATAGGTGATAGTTCTTTTCTCCTTGAGAAATTTAAGGATCCTTTCCTTGGTCTGAATTGATCCTGTGCAGATTATAATGTGACTGGTGGGATATCCTGCTCTGGTCTGGTGGATGTGTTCTATAAGCTTCTTATATCTGAATAGGCCTATCTTTTTGCATGTTTGGGAAGTTATCTGCTAGGATTCTGTTAAATAAATTTCCTAGACCATTAACTTCTTTCTCTAGGTGCTCCTCTACACCCATTATCCTCAGATTATGATTTCTGATGGTGTCTTCCAAGTGTTGAATAGATCTATCATATTTCTTGGATTTGTCTTGGATATTTGTATGTTCTTATCTATAATATCTAGGCTGTCTGCAATCCCCAAGATTCAATCTTCTGCATGGCTTAACCTACTGTCAAGATTTTCTACTTTGTTTTTTATTTCTTTTCCTTCTAATTGGTCGGCATGGATGGCTTCAAATTCTTTGGTGGAGCTTTGTTTTAGATTTTGTATGACCTTTACTTCCTTAATTTGATGTTCAGTGTTTATTCTCAACTGTTATGGTTTCCCTGGACACCCATTCTTTCTGTCTGGCTCCATTCAGCATTCCATTTGTGGTCTACCTGAATTGTTTCAGCTATCTATTTATGGATTCCATGAATGCCTCTATTGATCATTTTTTATTCTCATCCCACTCTCTCAATCCCTGTATTGCTCTTTGATTAGCTTCGTCACGTTCACGCAATTCCTGTAAATCTCTAGACTGTGCTCAGCCTGCTCACACATTTCCTGTATTTCTCTTTTACTCTTCTCAACATGCTTATGCAATTCCTGCATTAATCTTTAAGTAGCTTCCTAAATTAAATCCCCCAACAACAAATCCTCAAAGAAACAACTGCCCAATAAATAAGTGCGATAATGACTTAAAGAGAAACTTCTCTGAGGAAGAAAGAAGGATGGCCAATAGACACATGAAGAAATGCTCAACCTCCCTAGCCATAAAAGAAATGCAAATCAAAACAACATTGAGATACCACCTCACCCTAGTTAGAATGGCAAAAATCAAGAACTCTAATAACAAGAAATGCTGGAGGGGATGTGGACAGAAGGGAACTCAAAAGACTCAAAAGACTCCACATAGAGCTCCCTTATGACCCAGCAATTCCACTTTTGAGCATTTATCCAAATGTTTACAAACAAGACAACACTAAAGCTACCAGCACAGCTATGTTTAATGCAGCATTATTTACCATAGCTAAGATCTGGAACCAACCCAGATGCCCCTCAGTAAATGAATGGATCAAGAAAATGTGGAATATTTACACAATGGAATTCTATGCCTCCATCAGAAAGAATTACATTGCCCCATTTGTTAGGAAATGGAAAGACTTGGAAAAAATTATATTAAGTAAGCCAAGCCCAAAGAAACATAGCTCCCATGGTTTCCCTTTTTTGCAATATCTAGTATATGTATGAGTCAAGCAGAAAAGGTCAGATAAGGTGATGTTAGGAAAATGAACCCTAAGATATGTATTTAAATGTTTTTTTATTCTTTCAGGCATTTGTTTCTAACACAATTATATGATTATTTCTTTGTTGTTTTGTATGTCCCTCCCCCACAGAATAACCCCTGCTTTCACTGTATTTGATGTCGGTATAATTTGTGGAAGGGAAGGGGAAAAACAAATCGTTTAAATAAGGACACAGGAGGACCTGTTGCAACAATGAGAAGTACAAGTTGTCATGTCGAAAACGAACTTTACAACTTGGAGTGGAGGGTTGGGTGGGGGGGAAGGAGGATGGGAAGGGATGGGAAGGGTAAACAAAGAAGGAGGCTACAATGCTTGATAAGAAATGTACTCACTATCTTGCCCATGTAATTGTAACCCCACTGTACAGTATTTTCACAAACAAATAATTAAAACCCTAAAAAAAAAGAAAAAAAATCTTTAAGTAGCTTCCTAATGCTCACAAGATTCCTGTATTAATCTTTGGTTTGACTCCTCCCGCTCCCTAGCATGCTCATACTGAGTCCTTTGAAAGTTTTCAATCATTTCATTCACCATGTTTACCAGTGAAAGACCCTAGTCCCCTAGGATACTTTTGTCAACGGGAGGGCGCCCCAGAAAACTCAGACTCCAGGCCGGGAGATGCAATAAGCAAGAGGAGTTTATTTGACGTTTGCGCAAACGGACTCTCTGTCCCGAGCAGACAGGGAGCCCGGAGCAGCGGTTATAAGCCTTTTTTTTAAGGCAAAAACCACAAGATTAATGCATAACACAAAGCATCCCATGATTGGTCCATTTAAAGGTCACCATATACATCAACAATCACTTTGCCACGCGGGAAATTTTGTAACACTCTTTGTAAAATGACTGGCCCATGGTTGGTTTAAGGTTGGTTTACATGGTTACAGGCCTATGATTGGTTGACATTTGGCTTAGCTTGTGGTCTTGCCAGGTGGTCGTTATCACAAGGTCCTGTCTGGGGAATTTCTAAATTGGAACGGAGGAACACGTACTGTCTGTTTTTTATCTACGACCACTGATCTTGTCCTGGGGCCGGCATCTGGTCCCTGAAACTTCTTAACTCATTTCTGGGAAGGGAAGGGTCAATGCTAGCGTAAGCAAGTTTACAGAAGCAGAATCAGCAGTTAGCAAGTTAGTAATGGTAATGGACAATTTTTAATCTTTCACCAATAGTGTTTGTACAGCTTTTTGCGAACTCCTCTGGATTATTCATTAACTATTCTGTCACCTGATTATAATGAGTGGGATGTCAGATACCTGGACTTGCCTTTTTCTTGTGCTTTTTGGCTTGTTCTGCCCATTTGGTATGAAACACCAATTTTTTACCAGAACACTATTTTAAGGCAAGCATCAACCAGAGTCTTGTAGTTGCATAATCAAAATGGCTGCAGATACAATCTAGTTCAACAGATACAATTTATTCAACATCAAACAACTATGGATTAATGGGCTACAAACAACAAAAAAGGATTTGGCAAACCAGAAATTATTAGCTTTAGGAAGAAATGTGGGACAAATAGGACTAGAGGGATGTGGAGAGGTAAAAGGAGAGTAAATTTAACCAAGTCCTAATCTCAGAGAGGGAACTGGATTGGACAGAATGATAAGAGAGACATTAAAAAATAAACAAGTAAATTGGAAAAACAAAAATTAAATTTAAGAAGTGAAACACTTAAAAATTATGTAAGTTTAAAGAAATGATATCGAGAGAAGAACAGGATAGGATGAGAGGAGAGACGTGATAGAAAGGAAACATGAAAATTAAAAAATATTAAATAAGTTATTTGATAATTATGTAGGTATAAAGAGATAATACTGCTCTTAAAGAAGTTAAGCCTAAGAAGTTGTGAATTGAATAATAAATATCTGGATTAAGTATGTACACAATGGGTGATATGGTCTAATAAAATTGACGACAGGTATATGTCTGAGGATGAGTAAAACAGCAATTAAGTCATGCAAAAAAAAGAAAGAGAAAAAAATAAAAAAATGAAAAGGACTGAAAGGTCAAAAGAGATTAAACACACACACACACACACATACACACACACACATACACCAAAAATAGAAATTATGAAATAAAAGATCAACAGAAAACACTTTAAAAAAGAAAAGTTTCAAAAAAGAGTTCCTTGATTTTTTGTTTTGTGTGTGTGTGGGGGGGGGGGTGGTGAATGGGAAGACCTGTATCTCCCCTGTGTCCATAACCAGTTTCTTGGTGGAGTCTCTGGTCTACTTGTGATGTTTGGTTTTCCTATGACTTGATTGGTTTCTTAAGTCTGTTTGGGCAGGCAGAAACCGCTCTGTGTTAGGCATGATTTTGTGATCCTCCTCCCAGGCTAGTTCAGTGGGAGGGAGAACTGTCCTGACTATCACAAAAGAGGGAGAAGGCTCTTTCCTCTAGTATGGAGATGCTGTGATGAGGCTAGGTTCTGGGTAGGGTTGAGGCCTTTCAGCAAACATTAGCTTTTCCCTGAGGTGCTAGCTCCTGAGACACTCACAGAGCCCAGCTTGGATCCTTTCTTGGGGTTTATGTTTGCTGAATTTCAATTGTTTGTCTAGGCCGCTGTAGGGATTGGCAGCCTCTGGCTGACACCATAAACCTATTGTGACCTATTGTGTCATCATAAACCTATTGTGACCTCATCACCATTATGGCATCACCAACTAATTATACCATCAAAATATTATTATAACTTGATATTGTGATGCCATATTGCCATTGTAATATCACTGTCCCATTGGGTTTTTCAAACCTATTATGACTATAACATTTTACAAAACTCGTGGCCTTTGAGACTATTAACTTTTGAACTTGTATACTTATGATGCATAAAACACAAGACAATCCAATGAGGCACATTGAAGATAACTTTATTTACACTAGAAATGGGCCGGCATTTACCTTGTCCTGGGCTGTACACTCTGTGAGAGGCCAGCCCAACCACCAAATCTCAGAAGTACAATAGGCATAGTTAATTGGTTTGCAAAACACCAACCCCCCAAATTATCATCTCCACGCTCCAAACTTCAATAGGTAAGCCTTTTTTCTTTTCCTTTTCCCCCTCCTTCTTTATAGACCTTTCCTTCATTTCCCTTTTTTCCTTCCATCACTCCCTTCTTCTCTTTAGGTCTTTCCACTATCCATAGGCCTCCACTTCTCTGGCCTGCTGGCCAATAGGCATCCTTCCTTTCCTGCTCTCCCTCAAATTCCTCTTCTCCCATGTCTTTCCCCTCTTGCTGTCTCACCACTTCCTTCCAGGTCTTCCCTTGACTTTCTTCAATTCCATTGCTCTGGCCATACACCCTATCTATAGGTTGAACCCCACCATCACTCAAGTGGGTCTCCTGCCTAACAGTTTTGAACCATCACTTGACAAACTGCCCGTTCCCCAATCACTTCTTCACAGCTCATCATGTGAGGATGACATCCTACCCCCTCCAACAACATGCCCTGACCACTTGGGTGGCATGCCCCCTGCACTCCAGTGGACTAGGTCATGGGGCCACATTGATTAGTGGGCCCTGCACATTATTAGGTTTTCATGTCCAATCAATTCCTTGATTCTTTCTTACCAAATCCTAAAAATTCCCTTCTCTCCAACAAATGAACAGGCTTAAAAGGTAAATTTAATAGAAAACAAGTAAATTGTAGAAACACACTAGTTAGCACTAATTAACACTTAGTAAGTCTTATTCTTAAGGGATCCTCTGTCTCTGAACAATCCATCTTGCAGCCTTCTCTGTATAGTGGTCCACTACCTATTCCACTTGAGACTGATGGATCCAATGCTGTTTTCCTGCTAATTTAATAGCTGACAGTGAAGATAGCACCACCAAGTAAGGTCCTTGCCACTTCGGTTCCAATTTAGGACCATGATGCATTTTTACCCACACCAGCGGTCCAGGCAAGAAAGAGTGAGTGGAGTTTCTTTTTTTTTCTTTTTTTCAACTCCATTTCTTATTTTACTTCACTTACCTGGGGTCTAGCTTTTGAATTTGTTTCTGAAGTGAGACTTGCTATAGAATAAACTAAATTACTCTCCCCAAAGAAATTTTCCTTCCAACTGGATTTAATTTCTTAATTGATATTTGAAATTTTTATTTTCATCCTGTGTATTTTTAAACACTTATTATTATTATTATCTTTAAGTAGTTGTACAAAGAAGTTCCCATTCTACAAAACAGTACACGAATACAAAGTGTCTGACAACATTGTCACCCATCCCTCGTAACCTTTCCCTTCTCGCACCGTTTTTTGTAAAAATTGAGATAGGTGATTACATATATTTCACATATTTCACAGTATTTTGGAATTGTGATACTTAAAGTCACAAACACATTTTAACCTTGACAAGTCACATTATCGTTATCATGGTCTAAAGTTTGTTAATTCTATGAGTTTTGACAATCCAAATTATTTTTCCCATCTCAGGTGAGGTTTACACTTTTTTCCTTTTGCTTAATGTAAGCTATTCCCTCTTGCCCTCTTTCCCTCTCATTCATCTCTTCCCATCACTGTGTTTGGGTTGCTTAGTTATTTTTCTTCTATGTCCAGCGCAGCTGGTGGGCCCCTTTGTTGTATGTTGTTCCATTTCCCACTTATTGTGTTCCTCCTCCTGGCTTCCCTCCATTGCGTGCATATTTCTACCATCTACATGGTCAAGAACATGGAGTCATTAACGGTGATACAACAAAATGAGTGGCTGTCCTTTGTTTCTCGAGTCCTGTTTACTTTGTCATGCCTTCTTGCATTTTGGCTTTAGCATCCACGTATCAGGTAGACCCTGTGCCGTTTGTCTTGTTGTTCTTGGCTTACCTCACTCAAATAATTTGGTCTAGTTCTATCCATTTCCCTGCAAATACCATCATTTTGTCCTTTTTAATGACTTCATTGTATTCCGTTGTATAGAGTTCCCAAAATTTTTGGATCAGCTAATCACTTATGGCTCATCTGGGTTGTTTCCAAATATGAGCTGTTGTGAACAGTGCTGCAATAATCATAGATGTGTGTGTGTCTTTGTATACTGGTTCCTGTTGTTCAGAGTAGATGCCTAGGAGTAGTATGGCCAGTTCATTGGAGAAGTCGATATTTAGCTTTCGTATGTACCTTCAGACTGCTTTCCAAAGTGGTTGTATTAGTATACATTCCCACTAGCAATGCAGTAATGTTTCTTTCTTTGTATCCCTTCCAGCATTTGTCATTGGCTGAATTTAGGATGTGGGCCATTCTGACTGGGGTAAGGTGCTATCTCAGAGTTGTTTTTATTTGCATTTCCTTTACAGCCAGAGATAATGAACATTTCCTCATGGCTTCTTTGCCATTTTTATCTCTTCTTCTGAGAAGTCTCTCTTTAGCTCCCTTGACCATTTCAAGATTGGTTTGTTAGGTTTGTGAAGGATTAGTTTTTTGAGTTCACCATATGTAATGGATATTAGACCCTTGTGTGATATATTGGTGGTAAATATTTTTTCCCATTTCCTGATAATCTCTATGATTCCTTTTTTTAGACTTTTATACTTTTCATGAAATAGACCCTTTACATCTTTGTTTAGGTTAATTCCTAGATACTTTTTTTTTTAGGTTATTGCGAATGGAGTTGTTTCCTTGATTTCCCTTTCTACTTGTACATTGTTGACATACAGAAAGGTGACTGATTTTTGTGGGCTAATTTTGTATCCAGCTACTTTGCCAAATTTGTTTATAAGCTCTAAGAGTTTGGGGATGGAGCTTTAGGGATCGTTATTTTATAAAATATTGCCATCTACAAAAAGAGATAGTTGATCTTCTTCCTGTCCTATGTGGATCCATTTAATGTCCTTTTCTTGCCGTATTGCTCTGGCTAAGAATTTCAGAACTATATTGAAGAGGAGGGGATGAATGTGATATTGGCTTCTTAGAATGAGTTTCAGATTACTCCCTCTGTTTCTATTTCTCTGAAGAGTTTGAGGGTTGTGGGTATTAGTTCCTCTTTAAAGGCCTTTGAGAATTCTGTAGTGAATCTATCAGATCCTGGGCTTTTCTTGTTGGAAGATTTCTGATTATTTCTACTATCTCATTGTATGTTATAGAAATGTTTAATTGATTTATCTTCTTAGTTCTGTTTAGGCAATTTGTATCTCTTTGTTTCTCAGGCAGGAAAATAAATTAATTTACTGAACTGCTGCCCACACCATGCATGGTGGAGACACATGGCTGAAAAGGAAGGGGGCGACCCACCTCTGGGCCAGGACTTATCCAGGCCAGAGACAGGAAGAGATGTCGCCAGGTGGGGAAAAGGTGTACACACTGGATCTGAATGTGACTTCAGGGTCTGGGACCTTCCTAAGTTCAGATGGGATTCTGGTGACCAGAGGTGGCCCAGGATGTGACCTAGCAGGAGGAGAAGGTAACTGCTTCTAGGTCTGCCAGTTACCTATGTAACAGATATTGGGTGGAAACTTAGCCAAGAAGTGTGGAGCTGTCCCTGTTCAAACCTTACATTCCAGCCTTTTGATAATTATGAAAAAGGTCGAAGATTCTCTCTAGCTACTTCCTCTTTGCAAGGGGTGTCAACAGTAGGTGTAAAAGGCTGAGATGTGATCCCCTCTGGGAGAAGGCAGCAGGCAACAGCTGTCACTTGGGCAATGAGTCCTTAGATGAAGTCTGGAGGAGGCAAGTCTCTTGGACAAAGTATGGTGAAGTCTCATGAGGCATTGAGGGACTGAAAAAAATACTAGAGAGAAAATAAATGGCAAGAGGAAGGACTTGGGTTTGGAAATGTTGGTAGAAATTTCCCTAGCTACTTCTTACATCCGGCGACTAGGTAGAGAAGAAGTCAAGTGACAAAGGCAAGAAGATAAATTCCTGTCCAGTTGAAATGTAGAGAGATATGGACATTAGATGGGCATTCTTCTTTCTTCGCTTGACCTCCTGCCTCTGGTTTGTCTTGAAAGGGGAGACACAAAATGGCTGTTGTGATATCATCTCCTCTTACTCCTCTTCATGTTCCCTGAGTCTAGTTGCTCATTGCTGGGATTGTTTGTCCCAGTTGGTATTCAAGGAGGTTTGAACTCAAGGCCTGGGCACTGTCCCTGAACACTTCTGCTGAAGGCTAGCACTGTACCATTTTGAGTTATAGAAACACTTGCAGTGTTTTCTGGTTAGAGATAAGAGGCTTGAGCCATGCTTCCAGACTGGCTCTTTGCAAGTTAGTTGTGAGATGGATTCTTAGGGATTTTTCAGCCCAGGTTGGCTTTGAATTGCAATTTTTGCCACAAAAGCCCTTTGTTATTTCCCATTATAGCAACAAGGAGATCAAATAGTCCTTATCAAGAACTGACCAAAAAATATTCTGCAATGACAAAATTGTTAGATGGGAGAATCTTAGCACACATATACTAATATGCTTGCTTTGCATGCATGATGCCCTGGGTTCGATTCCTCAGCACCACATAAGCAAAAAGAAAAAAGCCAGAAATGGCCCTGTGGCTCAAGTGATAGAGCACTAACCTTGAGCTCAAGAGTTGAGGGACAGTGCTTAGGCCCAGAGTTCAGGCTCCACAACCGGACCCCTCCCCCCCCCAAAAAGAGTCATGTAGTCAGTTCTAGATTACACAACACAAAACCAAAACGGCAAAACTCAAAACCTAAAATTTTTGACAACAATGTTTAGACATCTTTGCTAACAAAGCACACCAGACGGTTGGGCCTCAGTTACCAGGGTCTGAGAAAAGAGCAACTTGTTAGCAGGACACATTTGAATAGATGGATGGAGGAGAAGTAAGCTTGGCAGAAGAGTCATGATTGGAGGGGGCCAAACGCTTAACCCACCATTTGGACAAGATGGTGAACTCAAAATGGCAAATTTCCAAAAAAATGCAAAGAAAGCCTGAACAAAAAAATCAAGCCTAGTTTGGCTAGCCTTTTAGAGGGAATCTAGAGGGGATTCCTTGAACCTAGCCCATGTCACACTCTTCAGGGCACAATACAAATAATTGTAGAAAAGAAAGGGAGAGATATAGAAAGTTGGACATGAATAGCAGAGAGCAAAGAGAGCCTGATAGTAAGCAGACTTCTATGTACCATTGCAGAGGCAATAACTGTCTAAATCTGACAATAATATAAAAATATTAGATGCTCTGGTACCCAGGGAGCACAAGAGGCATTTCAGAGGGGTTTCACAGCTCAGGCATGACTCGCAACACCCCATTAAATATGTAGGATAGTCAGTCTGGTGAGGGAAGGAGAGATGACGAGGCAGAAGCAGTGTCCCGACTTCTCCCATAGCCCACTAGAGATTAATGGCCATGCCCCCAAAACCAAGTATCCTCGGCTTCAGAGGTGACCAGCCTTTTGGCCAAAGGTCATAGGAGCATTCTGGTATGGTGCCACATCTGAACAGAGATTGAGCAACACAGAGCCATAGAGAGTAGTTTCACTCACCAGAGTAGAGAAGTGGTGTGGACATGGATGTGAAGGCCAGCAATGGTATTGGTGAAAAGTCTCGTGTGGTGTCTCAAGGCAGTTTGGTTCGCAGAAAAGGGGTGGCTAGGAAATTCTAACATTTCCAAATCAAAAACCCTATCTAAGTCATGGCCCCATATGTAAGATATATTAAAAAGGTAGGTTTCATTCGGTAGCCTATGAACAGAATGCCACACACTATTAAGGTAGTTTATTTACCGAACTGCTGCCCCCACCATACATGGTGGAGAAGCATGGCTGAAAAGGAAAGCGGGGATAGCAATT
Organism: Dipodomys spectabilis; assembly: GCF_019054845.1. Classification (NCBI taxonomy): domain Eukaryota; kingdom Metazoa; phylum Chordata; class Mammalia; order Rodentia; family Heteromyidae; genus Dipodomys; species Dipodomys spectabilis. The sequence continues at coordinate 2,214,763 of NW_024871192.1, forward strand.
TCTATTTCTGTAGAAATTCATCCATCTCTGTTAGGTTTTCCTTCCTTTGTGAGTAGAGTCTGGAATTATTTCGTTATGATTGTTTGAATGTCTTGGATGTTTGTTGTAATTTTCCCTGTCATATCTCTGATATTATTGATATGGGTTTCCTCTCTTATTTTGTTAGTTACTCTTGCCAGTGGTACGTCAGGTATATTGATTTTTTTCTTTAAAACAGCTTTTTAAAATTAATTTTATTTATACTTTTCTCAGTCTCTATCTCATTCATTTCAGCTCTTATTTCGATTATCTCTTTCTGCCGAGCAACTTTAGGTTCAATTTTTTTCTTGTTTCTCTAGCAGTTTTGGTTGCTTCATAAGATTGTTTACTTGGTCTCTGTTTTCTTGATATGTGCACTGAGAACAATAAATTTGCCCCTCAGGACTGCTTTCGCTGGGTCCCATAGGTTTCTTTGTGATGTTTCTTCATTTTGACTGAATTGTAGGAACTTTTTAATTTCTTCTTTAATTTATTCTGTAACCCATGTATTGTTCAACTGAGTGCTGTTTAATTTCCATGTGTTTAAGTTTTTCCTATTTTATGCCTTGTTATTGAGAACTAGTTTGATTCCACTATGGTCAGATTGAATACAGGGTATTATGTTGATCCTCTTGTATTTGCTTAAATTCCTTGTATTAACTAGGAAATTATCTATTGTAGAAAAAGTTAGGGGCTTGGCAAGAGTAAGACCCTGCTGGTGTCAATGTCTGTAATTCTAGCTACTCAGGAGGCTCAGATCTGTGTATTCAGGTTCAAAGCTAGCCCAGGCAGGAAAGTTCATGAGGCTTTTTAAGGGGTTGTTCAGCACCAAACCCTGCCTCATGTCTGGGTTTGTTCACCACCTTTGCCACCATGGGCTGGGCTTGGCTGCTTATGCAAGCCGGTATGGAGAGGCCCTCCACCCCACCAGGAGTCAGGTGTTAACCAGTTATGTTGCCTCAGGCTGGGCTGGGCTGCTTATGTGGGCCAGCATGAAGAGGCACAAAGCGCCATGGGTCTGGAGTTGTTCACTGCAACTATGCCTGCCCCAGCTACCGCTGCCTCCCCGGGCTAGTCTGGGCTGTTCCTGTGAGCTAGAGTCAAGAAGCATTGTGCCCAGACTCTGAGTGCTTTGCCACTACTGCCAGCTGCTTGCTGCTGCTGCTCCAGGTTAGGTTAGGATGTTTACACCAGCAGGACAGAGGTGCCATGCTGTGAGTATAGGGTCGTTTGCCACTGCTGACATCTGCTGCTGCTCCAGACTGGGTGGTGCTGCTTGCACCAGCCAGGCAGAGGCGCCATGCCAGGGAGGTTGAGGGGAGTCTTCATGCCAGCTCTGCCTTCTGAGATTTGTTTGTATTCTCTGGGTTGGCACCAGCTCATGGGAGTCTTCTGGGAGTCTTGGAATGCTTGTGGGTATGTGGTCCTCCGAGGGTCCAGAGGTAGGCAACTCAAGCAGCCTGGCAAGAAGCTCCACCACTTAAGCTGCTCAGCGTGGAGCCCGATCACCAACAAGGGGTGGCTGAAGGTTATTTCCACTTTACTGTCTGTGTAGGTTTTTCCCTTTTATGTTTTTCACTTACTGTACCTCTCTGAGTAATCTCCTTTTTTGTGGGTTACTTGGAGAAACTGAGAATTGAAATTCAAACTGTATTTGGCTGGGGAGAGCTTTGGTGTTTACCTGCTGTTCCATCACCATCTTGGCCTCTCCCCTTCAGGTGGAGTTTTTCTTAGGTGGACGGCGGGCCTTAGTTACCAAAGGATAGGTATATAAAAGAATATGTTGTAAAGCCTGCAGATTGTAGTTAGACATTTCGGTTAATATAGCCTTCCCAAATTTAGGAACCAAAGAAGTTGGTCTACCCTAAAGTATTTCAAAGGGATTAAATCCTTTAACAGAAGGTCTATATCTTGCTCCAAGGAGAGCAAAGTGGAGGAGGCTCACATAGCCAAGGACAGTCTCTGTATTTAATTTAGTCTCTGTATTTAATTTAATTTAATTTAACTAAATTAAATTCTTTCAAATGCCTTGAACTCTGAGTTCTATAAATGGATTGTAACTTCCAATTTATTCCTAGAGCGTTAGCTAATAATTGAGAACTTGGGCCATGAATGCAGAGCCATCTTTGGACCCCACAAATAAGGGAAAACCAAATCAAGAAATTATTACATGCCTCAGCTCAGCCTAAAAATCTGTCCACTATTACTAACAGATATGAATACCCATACTTTCCAGGCTTTGCCTCTGTGAATTCCACTTTCCCAAATTCACCATCTGAGGTTCCTCACATAGGAATTCTTTCCATATGTTCCAGCTTTTCAGCATTTACCTGTTTGGAAATTACATACACACATTACAAAGGATTGTCAGCCTGAGGCCCCACTGGTTTTCGAACAGTTTTAGGCAGTTGCCTGGAACAATTTACCAGGGTGCAAATATCTACACGTAAACTGAAAGAAAGCTTGAGCCTGTTTACATTTTTCACATGTCCAGTGTCAACATTTGCCCACATATTACCACTGTTTTTGTTTCTTTCCTTAATATTAATGACTAGTAACTCTAAAGACCACACTGGTTTTAGAGTGGTCTCCCAAGCTACCTGATCAGCTCAGATATTTCCCTGTATCTTACGGTCTCTAGGTTCTTTAACTCCTGTATAGTACTCTGAACCTTGGAGACTTCTTCCATATTATTCTCCTTTTCTCTCAAACTTGCTTTCATGATCCCACTCTCCTTCTCAATGAGCTCCTTAACCTGCAAGTGTTTCGCAGGGTCACATGAGAGTTCCTTTGACTGGCTAACTGCTGGTCCTTCTCAAAACACCTTTGCTTGCTCTACAGCTCCTCCCTTAAGTTCACGAAGGTGCTATAGAGAGGTATTTTTTCCACCTCTTCCTGTTCCAAGATGTTTCTGCATTACATTTATGGTGAAGACCTCAGCAGTCTTTTTAGCCTCTTACTCTATTAGTTTCCCTTTCTAGTTTTTGACTTCAGTGTATTTTTGCGACAGATCTTTCAGCTGTTTGTTTATCTCTTCTGTTTTTCTTCCTAATGCTCTTTCCTTTTGCCTAGCATTCTCTATCAGAGCATGTGGTCCTATAACTCTTTCTGAAGAGTAACAATCTCTTTCTTGAGCCTGATATTTTCCTGTTCACTTTTCCTGTTCACTTCCCCCTCTTTTCTTCTAGCTACTTTTTCCTTCTTTTTCTGTTGTTTTGAATTTCTGGTGACACCCTTCAAAGCTTATAATATACATGTACTTCACCCTAATACATTAGGTCTGGCTCCATTTTCATGGCAACAATTTCTTAATGCAGCATCAGGATCTCTTCTTGTCCTCACTTGTTGTTAGCAAGGATGGCAACATTGCTGTCTTGTGCTTTTGTCGGCCTCTGGCCTGTGGTCCCCTAATTTGCCTCATGCTCACCCAGGCTAATGTACTTGAATTTCATTTGATTTTGTGTGTTTTCTAGGTTCCTTTTGAGGATTTTCTTCTCATTTTTGACTCTCACAAGTTTATATCTTCAAATCTTTTCTTCACGTCAAATTATTCTACCTGTTTTCTCCAATGTCCAGTGCTTTTAAACTCTTGGTGGGTTTGGACTGGCACATATTGGAGATTTTGTCTTTTATAAGCCTGTGTTTTGAGATAGAAGTGTGTGGATTTTTCTTTGCCTCATTTCTTCTTAATTTCAGAGGGCTGATTTCAAATTGAACACAATTGGAATTCAGAGCCCCAAGTTCCTTTGCATGTTATTCCCGAGATATTAACACATTTTCCAGGTGGTTAATGTGATTACATAACCTGTCATTTTCTATCTTTCTCCTCCTTGGACATTTTGCTTGCAATAATGACACTGATCTAGTCCTAGAGGTTCCCTACTGCCATTTGCAAATGAATTGTACTGTCTTTGCCAAGGGTTTCTTGATCCCTATTCTGTTGCTCCTATCAAAACTCAACCCCCCTTCTTAGAGGCTTTTTTTTCTAGGGTATCTCTGTTATCAAACACCTACTGGGCAACCACTTCCAACTTAGAATACACGTTTCTTTCAAAACCTTCTAACTTGTGAAGCTTTCTTCTAATATCTGGGGCTGACTGGGTAACCAAGGGCATATTTAGGGCTCTTTGATTCTCCAGGGCTTCAAGATCTATAGGCCTATAAGTCCTATAGACTTCTTGGAGAAATTTCAGAAGAGCATTTGGGTACTCACTGGGGAACTGTACCATCTCACTCACCTTAGATTGATGACTTGGCTTTCTAGCCACTGTGTTATCCCTGCCAATCGAACCCGTCAATAATAGGAAAGCACTTCCATACCTCAATCACTGTTAGTCTCTGTTTGGGTAAGTATGTGGAAAGACTTGCTCCAAATGGTCTGGTTCAATAGTGGGGATATTGTCTGGTCCAAGGACAACTTTCAAGTCACTGAGCAGGATTAACTCCCTTTTCTACCAGGTGAAGAGCACCTGTAAAATTTGCTGACACTCATCCCAGATGTGCTTATGTGTGAAAATTACTGTTTCTAATGAAGTAATGAGCCCCTGTTTTTTTCTGAAAATGATACAGTTTTCTGTTTCCGGTTATAAAGGTCACTAGTTGTAAAGGGAACATATATTAAAAAGGGGGCCTGACCACCATCTCCTCCATGCCCCAATCTCAAGGGCAATAAGGGTAACTTACCACATTTTACCACCTTAGGCTGGTACAAGTAACCACTTTTGATATGGGAGGACTTAACATTAGAAGTGCTGATGGCAAAGAACAGGAGAGAGAGTACATCAATGAATCTTCCTCTGAGTGACCTTATAACCCTAGGGGAGAATATTTTTTGGATATGGCAAGTTTAGGCCTTGTTCCCCCATCCTGAGAAAAAGAGTAAACTGAGGTGCATACAGGACACAGCTAGAACTATCAGCATACACACACAGACCAATAGTCACAGAAACTTAACTTACATGTCCCACACCTCTCAATGTTGACCTCTACAGGAGGTCCCAGATGACAGAGAGAATGTCCCAGATTGCCTCTTGAGGATGCTGCAGATGACCTCTGGTGGATGTCACATATGTCCTCTGTAGGAGGCTCGAGATAACCTCTCATGGAGGTTCAAAATTGCTCCCGAAGATAGTATCCGATGACTTCCAAAGGAAGTCCCAGATGTCCTCTCAAGGAGGCTGAGATTACCTCTCAAATAGCTCCCAGTTGGCCACTCAAGGAGGCAACATATAAACTCCAGAGACGGTTCCAGACAACTCTCTTGAGAAAGGCACAGATGACCTCCAGAGATGATCCTATATGGCTTCTCAAGGAAGTCCCACATGATATCCGAAGATGGTCATACATTTCTCATCAAGGTAACCCGAGATGACCTCCCAAAGAAGTTCCAGATGACCTCAGGAGGTGGTCCTAGATTGCCTCTTAAGGAAGCCCCAATGACTATTTTTGAAGAGGTCTCAGGAGGCCTCCTGAGGAAGCACCAGATGACCTCTGGATAAAGTCCAATATGGCCCCTGGAGAAGGCCCCAAATGACCTCCAGGGTAGGTCTCAGATGGCTTCTCAAGGAATTCGCAGATGTACTCTTGATAATGTTCCAGATGGCTTCCCAAAGAAACCCTACATGAACTCTCAAGGAGTTCCAAGATGGCTTCCCATGGATGCCATAAATGACCTCCAGAAGGGGTCCCCAAAACCGGCTGGCAAGCTTGCACAGGCGCACCTCTAGTGGAGTGTAAATGACTTTTGTCCTTGTTGGTCCTCCGGAGACAAAAACTCGAGGTAGACACTCAACTCAGAGGGTTGACACTCTCACCTATGGGGATTTTTCCCTGGGCCTGATGCCATCCAAATGGATGATCTCAATGAGGTCTCTGAAAATTAGAAACTCTAAAGTTGAAGAGAATCCATTGAGACACATATAATAAATGTTCTCCAAACCACCAACCCTCAAAATTATGATATCCAAAGCTCCAAACAACAAAGGGCAAGCCTTTTTTTCCCCTTCCCTTGGTCTCTCCTTCGCTACAGAACTATACTTCCTTCGAGGTCTTTCCATTTTTCCCTTCTAACAGTTCCTTCTTCTCTTTAGTCCTCTCCACTCTCCAAAGGCCTGAACTGCTTTGCCTGGGTCATCAGTTGCCATCATTCACCTCCTGCCCCCTCTCAACTTCCTCTCCTCCCAGGTTTTTTCCCTTGTGCTATCATACCACTTCCTTCCTTCCAGGACTTTTCCCTTTTTCTCTTTCCTTCGATTGCTCTGAACAATTATCCTGTAAAAAATCTGTACACCTCCTCCACTCCAACTGCCTAACAGTTTTCAACTGTCACATCAGAAACAACAGCTCAATAGGTGGGGATTAATGCACCAGCCCCTCCCACAGAATGTCCCACCTTCTTTGGTGGCATACTTTGTCCTCTCCAGCTGGCCAGGAGATGGTGCCTGGCTGATTATCGGACCCTATAGATTATCGTGGCCCTGATGATTATTACAGTATCCTCCTTGTGAATTAGTTGCAATTGAAATTGGAAATTTGATTGTGATGTTACAAACTCGTTATGACATCACAAACCCATTTTGACATAATCATAGCACGACATCACAAACCCATTGTGACAATATTTTCATTGTGACATCATGATTCCATTGTGACATCTAAAATCTATTATGACCTCTTAGCTCCTTTGAAAAATCACATGTCTTTTCAACATCATAGTCCCTTTGTGTACCCATATCCTTGTTGTTAACCAATGATAATTGAGATTAGACAAGCCATTATAACATCAAAAAGTATGTGTGACATAATCAACAGTGTGACATCACATTTTCATTATGAGAGCATCAGCTCATTGTGACATCACCAAACTCATTGACATAATCGCATTATGACAACAATTCTCATTGTGACATCAAAGACACATTGTGAATGCCTATTCTGTGATTTCATTGTATTTCAAATATGGCATGAGAGTTGATATCAGAAACACATGTTTGTGCTTACACAATCATTTTGACATCATAATCACTTTGTGATATCGCAGTGCCATTGTGATATCACTAACACAATGTGACATCACAAAATTCTCCTGTCCTCATAACTTTTTGACATGCTAACATTGTGATATCTCAGACCTTTTTGCCCTCATAATTTGTTTTCAACCTCATATTTCATGTATGACATGAGATACCAGAAATCCACTAACATTATGACCATGTGACATCACACTGACAGATGTCATGATCATGATCATCGTGTCACGTGACATCACAAAAGGTTTTGATGTCACAATTAGTTGGTGATGCCATACAGGTAAGAGATCACAGTAGGTCTATGATGTCACAATTTGTTGGTGATATCTAAATGGCAAAAAGGATCTCATTTGTCATGAAATCACAGAGAATATGAGTTCACAAATGGACTGTGGTATCTTCAAAGGCATGCGTTGTCACAAATGTGATGAAGTCCTAGGAGGAATATGATATCACAGTGTGACACAATGTGCATATCTGTCAGTATGATGTCACAATTGTCATGATGTCACAGTGGATTTCTGATATCACATATCATAACAAATATTATAAGGTAGAAAACAGATTATGAGCTCATAAAGGGCCTAAGACATCACAATTGCAGCACATCACAAGACTTATGAGGACAGGGAAGGTTTGTGATATCACAGTGTGTTAATGATATCACCATGGCACTGTGATTTCACAAAGTGATTGTGATGCCATATATTTATGAGATCATAATGGTTTTCTCATACAAACCCACATGCCACATTTGAAATAGAATGAACTAAGAGAATAGGCATTTACAATGAGTCTATAACATCGCAATGGCAATATAATGTCATAATGCTATGAGGTCATTATAAATTGGTGATGTTGCAAAGACATAATGGTGTCATAATGAATATTTGTTGTCTCGCTTGTGATGGGGGTCACAAATGGTGATGTTATAATGGCATATATGAATTCCATTGTCATGTGTTCACAATGAGGGCATACAAAGGGACTGTTATGTCACAAATGCCATGTGTATTTTCAAAGGTACTTCAGGGTCATGATAGCTTTATGATACACTGTTGTGATGAGGTCACCAAGGGTTTTTGATGTCATAATGATTTTGTAATATCTCAAACACAGGTCCACTTTCAATTGCTAGTATTTCACAATATGCATACAAGTTCACAGAAGGATCTTGATGTCCTAATGGACATGAATTTTTTTTTTAATTATGAGGTCATATTAGGTTTGTGAATACACAACGGGACAGATATCATCATGGCAATGTCAACTCACTACATCATGTCAAAATATTGTGTTGTCATATTTGGTGATGAGACCACAAAAGATTGGTGATATCACAATGTGTTGGGCATGTCACAATGACATGATGGTTCCCAATTGTCTTTAACTTACAATAAGTACAGGAGTTCACAAAGGGACTGTGGTTTCTCCAAAAGTATGTGTTGTCACAAATATATTGAAATCCTAAAATGTTTGTGATGTTAAAATTTGACACAATGGTTATGAAATCTGGCAGTGTGATATCACCATGGTCATGATGTCACTGGGAATTTGTGATATCAAGTGTCATATGTGAAATCTAATGAGGTTGACAACAGATTATGAGGACAAAGAAGCCAAAGGTATTAGAATTGCAGCATGTCACAAAAGTTATGATGACAGGATGAGTTTGTGATGTCACAGTGTGTTAGAGATATCATAATGGAAAAGTGATGTACAAAGGGATTTTGATGTCACAATGGTTAGGAGTTCTTGATTTGCTCATGATATCAACCTACAGGGCACATTATAAATAGAATGAAATCACAGAAAAGGCATTCATAATGTGTCTATGATGTCACATGACAATGTGAAGTTATAAATCTACCATATTTTAGTTTTGTGATTTTACAATGAGCAGATGCTGTCAAAATGACAATGTGATGTCACAAGTGTGATAAACTCACAAACTGTTTTTGATGTTAAAATGTCATGTGTGATTCTCAATTGTCAATATTTCACAGTCGGGATTTGAGTACTCAAAGGGAATGTGATGTCACAAAGCTACGTATTTTTTGAAAATGTATGAGATCGTAATAGATTTGGGATGTAACAGTGTGATCCTGGTGTTAAAAATATCAATGTGATGTCACAATGGGTTTGTGATGTCACAGTGGTGATGAGGTCACAATTGGTTAGTTATTTCATGAGTTTGGAATATCACAATTATTTGTCCAATTTCAATTGCTCCTAGTTCACCATGAAGACACTGTCATAACCATCGGTGCCCGTATAATCCACAGGAACAGATAGTCATCATGGCCTCTTGATCTGGACCACCAGAGAGAGGGGTGTGTGCCGCTGAAAGGGGCAAGACATGCTGTTGAAGGAGATAGGATGTCAAGCCCGACATGGTGAGCTGCCAAGAAATGATTGGGTATGGACATTTGGGAAGTGATGATTGAAAACTGTTATGTAGGAATCATATTGCAGTGGGGGAAGGGTACGGCCTATATATAGGCTGCATGTTCAGAGCAACAGAAGGGGACAGAAAAAGGGGAAAGACCTGGAAGGAAAGAAGTGATGAGACTGCAGGAGGGTAAAGACCTGGGAGGAGAGGAAATTGAGGGAGAGCAGGAGCTGAAGGATGGCACTTGGCCACCTGGATAGGACAGGGCAGGCCTGTCAAGAGTAGAACAGCCTGAAGAGAAGAAGGGAATGGTGGAAGGAAAAAAATAAGACCTGAAATGTAGGACAGGTCTGTAGTGAAGGAGGATGAAGAGATAAGAAAAAGCCTTGTCCTTTGAAATGTGGAGCTTTGGAGATCATTATTTTAGGGGTTGGTTGTTTGAAGACCAGTTAACAAATGGCTGGGCTGCTCTGTGGAGTTCTGAGGGTTCATGGTTGAGGCTGCATTTAGCTCTGGGCATCCAGCCCAGGTCAAGGTATTCGTTTGTTACAAAATTTATGAGGACAAGACAAATTTGTGATGTTACATTGCATTAATGATATCACAATGTCAATATGAGGTCACAAAGGGATTATAATGTCATAATGGTGATGTGGTCACAATGGGTTTCTGAAATCAAATTATATGCCACATTTGAGATAGAATGATATCACAGAATAGGCAATCACATTGTCTCTAGGACCTCACAATGAATATGTGATGTCATAATGCTATGATGTCATTGTCATTTTGGGATATCACAATGGGCTGATGGTATCCTAACAACAATGTGATCTCACTCTGGAGATGATGTCACAAAGTGTTTGTAATGGTATAATGGCATGTCTGATGTCAGTTGTCCTTTTTGAAAGGTCCTAAGAGGTCACAACAGATTTGGGATATCACAAGGTGATCGTGATATCACTGTGGAAATGTGATGTCACAAAGGGTTTGTGATGTCACAGTTGTGATAAAGTCACACTTGGATAGTGATGTCACAATGAATTTGTAATATCACCATTACATATCTAATTTCATTCTACTAGATCACAATGAAGAGTACGAGTTTACATAAGGAGCTAGAAGTCAGAAAGGCTATGGGTTTTGTAAAATGTTATGCAGACATAATAGATTGGTGAAAATGCAATGGGACAGAGATATCCCAGTGGCAATGTGATGTTACCATTACATGAGATAGTATTGTTTTGAAGTCACAAATAGTTGGTAATGCCATACAGCTGATGAAATCACAAAGATTTGTGATTTCACAATGGGATGTTGATGTCACAATCTCATGCCAGGTCTCTAATTAACAATAAATATATAAGTTCACAAGGGATAATGTATCCAAAGGCATATGTTGGCACAAGTGGAATGAGTATTAACAGGTTTGTGATGTCACAATGTGACTCAGTGGTCATGACATCTGGCAGTGTGATGTCACAGTGGTCATGATGTCACAGTGGATTTCTGATATCGTATGTCATACCTGAAGTATTATGAGTTAAACAATTTATGAGCTTAGAGAGGCCAGAGATCACACTGGCAGCATGTCAAAACATATATGAGGATAGGAGAGACAGTGGGTTAGAGATATCATAATGGCAATGTGGTGTCATCAAGGTATTGTGATGCCATAATGGTTATGTGTTCACAATCTATTTCTGATATCAACACATCTGCAACATTTGAAATAGGATGAAATCACAGAATAGACATTCCCTTGTATCTGTGACATCACAATGACCATGTGATGTCATAATTCTATGATGTCATTGTTGTTTTATGATGTTACAATGGGCTGATGTTGTCATAATGACAATGTGATGTTACACTGGTGATGATGTCACAAAGGTTTTGAGATGTTAAAATGGCATGTCTGATCTCAATTGTCATTAGCTCAAAATGAGGATTTGGGTACACAAAGGTCCTGTGATGACACAAAGGCCATGCTTTCTTTCAAACCTTCTGAGGTCATAATAGGTTTGGGATGTCACAATGTGAGCATGGTGACACAATGGCAATGTGATATCACAATGAGTTTGTGATTTCACCAGGGTGATGAGGTCAAAATGGGTTAGTGATGTCTCATCAAGTAATATAACAATGTCATATACAATTTCAATTCTTCTAATTCACTATGAGGTTACTGTAATAGCCAGTGAGGTCAGAATTATCTATGGGAGCCAATAATCATTGTAAATGCTTGGCCTGGCCCAGCGGAGAGTGAGGGGAATACCACCAAAGGTGGAGGTGTCAAGCCTCACATGGTGAGCTGTCAAGAAGTAATTGAACATTGGGCAGTTTGGGAAATGACGGTTGAAAACTCTTAGGCAGAAGACACATTGGAGTGAGGAGGGATACAACCTATATATAAGTTGCATTTTCAGAGCATTGGAAGGAGATATAAAAATGAGAGCTACCCAGATGGAAGAAAGTGGTGAGACAGCAGAAAGGGAAAAACTTGAGAAGAGAGGAAGTTGAGGGAGAGCCGAAGGTTGGCAAGTGGTCACTGGGGCAGAGTAGGGCAGGACTGTGGAGACTGGAGAGGCCTGAAGGAAGTGGTGGAAGGGAAATAGGGAAAGACCAGGAAGGAAGGACAAGTCTGTAGCGAAGGAGCTAGGAATGGAAAAGTAAAAAGCCTTGCCCATTGAGGTTTGGAGCTTTGGAGATCATAATTTTTTGGCTGGTGGTTTGCAGACCAATTAAGAAAGGGTGGGGCTGCCCATTGAAGGTCTGAGGTTTGGTGGTCAAGGCTGCTCTTGGACCTGGGTATCCAGTCCAGGATAAGGTAATCACCCCTTCTAGTGTAAATTGGTTTATTATATTAAATGTGACTTGATGGTTTGTCTCTTGGCCTTAGAAGTTATAAGTACACGAGTTCACAGAAAGAGCTTGAAGCCTCAAAGGCCATGAATTTTCTAAGATGTGATGTGGCCATATAGGTTTGTAAAAACACAATGGGACAATGATATCACAATGGCAATACCACAATATCATTTCAAAATAATGCTTTGATACCACAATCAGTTGTTGATGCCATTCTCGTGATGAGGTCACAATAAGTTTTTGATGTCACAAAGGGTTCATGATGTCAGAGTGGCATGGCAGATCTCAACTGTCATTAATTGGCAATGAATATATGATTTCAAAAAGGGACTGTAATGTCTCCAAAGGCATGTGTTGTCACAAATGTGATGCCTTTCTAACAGGTTTGTGATGTCACAATGTGACACAATACTCATGATATCTGGTAGTATGATGTCACAGGGGATTTCTGATATCACATGTCATACCAGAAATATGAGATTGAAAACAGATTATGAGCTCACAAAGGGATTAACATATGACAATAGCAGCATGTCACAAAACTTATAAGGACTGGTTTGTTATGGCACAGCAGATTAATGATGTCACAAAAGATTGTGATATCACAATGGTTATATGGTCAAAATGGATTTCTGAAATAGAATGAATTCACAGAATAGGCCTTCACACTGTTATGGCTATGATGTAACAATGTCATTGTGATTTATCATGCTATGATGCCATTGTGGTTTGGTGATGTCACAATGAGCTGAAGGTGTCATAATGACAATTTGATGTCACTGCTTATTTATGATGTTACAATGGTTATGAGGTCACATTATGTTTCTGATATCAACACACATGTCAAATTTGAAAAAGAATGAAAAAGCCGGGCGCCAGTGGCTCACGACTGTAATGCAAGCTACTCAGGAGGCTGAGATAGAAGGATTGCACTTCAAAGCCACCTCAGGCAGGAAAATCCACGAGACTATCTCCAATAAAACCATTAGAAAACCAGAAGTGGTGCTGTGGCTGAAGCGATACAGTGCTTGCCTTGAGCTGAAGAGGAGGGACAGAACCCAAGCCCAGAGTTCAAGCTCGACGACCGACAAAAAAAAAATTAAAACCAGGCACTCACAATCTGTCTATAACATCACAATGACAATGTGATCTCATAATGCTATCTTGTCGTAGTTTTGTGATGTCAAAAGTAGTTGATCCTGTCATAATGAGAATGTTATGTCACACTGGTGATGTCACAAAGAGTTCATAATCAGGGTATAGTTACACAAAGGGACTGTGATGTCACAAAGGCCATGTGTTTTTTCAAATGTGATGAGAGGTCCAAATAGGTTTGGGATGTCACAATGTGATAGTGATATCAAATGGCAATGAAAGCTTACAAGGGTTTGTGATGTCACATTGGTGATGAAATCAACGTTTTGTGAAGTAACATCTCATACTCATATGTCCAATTTCAATTACTACTATTTCACCATGAGGATATGAGTTCACAGGAGAAGACTGAAATATAAAAGGCCATGAATTTTCTGAAATGCTATGAGGACATTCTAGGTTTTTGAAAAAACATTGGAACAGTGATATCACTATGGCAATGGGATGTTGGAATATGATGACTTAATAAAGTTTTGTTACCACAATTGGTGATGCCATACTGGTGATGAGTTTACAAGAGGTGTGTGATGTTACAATGGGTTAGTGACATCAAAATGACACATATGATCTCAATTGTCCACTCACAATGAGTATATGGGCTCACAAAGGGACTGTGATGTCTCCAAAGGAATGTGTTTTCTCAAAAATGATGAAGTCCTAACAGGTGTGTGTTGTCAGAATGTTACAAAATGTTCATAACATCTATCAGTGTGATGTCACCATGATCTAGATGTCACACTGGATTCGGGTATCACATTTCATACCTGGATTGGGTATGAGAGGATTGGAATTTCACAGTGGATTAGTGATATCACTTTGGAAGTGTGGAGTCACAAAGGGATTGTGCTAACACAATGGCTAATAAATCACAATGTGTTTCTACTATAATAGGTTTATGCTGTCACAATTGGTTGGAAATGTCACAATGGCATGCCGATTCTCAAATGTCTTTAATTCACAATGAAGATATGAGTTTACAAAAGGATTGTGTTGTCTCCAAAGTCATGTGTTGAGACAAATGTGATGAAGTCCTAACAGATTTGTGAGTTCACAATGTGACACCATGTTCTTGATGTCTATCAATGTGATGTCACAATGTTCATATTGTCAGAGTCAATTTCTGATATCAGATGCCATGCCTGAATTATGAGTTTGAAAACAGAATATAAGCTTACTAAAGGCCTAAAATATCCTAATGGCAGCATATCACACGTTATGACTAAAAGTTCATGGTCTTTGGTGCTTCAGATTCTTTGAAATTGTATACTCATTTTGAACTAGTAGAAATTGAAATTGGACATGTCATTGTAGTAATACAAACTCATAGTTACATCACAAACTCATTATGACCTCATCATCACTGTGACATCACAAACCCATTGTGATATCACATTGCTGTTGTGCCTTCACAATCACATTGTGACATCACAAAGCAATTGTGAACTCTTAGCACCTTTAAAATACACATGACCTCTGTGTCATCACAGACCCTTTGTGTAGCCATATCCTCATAGTAAACTAATGAAAATTGTGATCACACATAGCATTGTAGGGTCACAAATACTTTGTGCAATAATCATGACTGTGAAATCACATTGTCATCATGACACCATCATCTCATTGTGACAACACCAAACCGCAATGACACCATACCATTTTTTCTCCTTTTCTCTTCTGTATGTTTTTTATTGTAAGTGTAGTGTACAGAGGGATTACAGTTACCTTACATGAGTAAGGTAATGGGTACATATCCTATCAAACATTTCTGCCTTGACATCACGTTGTCACTTTAATGTCGTAGACCCATTGTGAATGCCTATTCTTTGATTTCATTCTATTTCAAATGTGCCATGTGGGTTGATATCAGGAAACCATTGTGAACTCACAACTTTTGTGACATCTAAATCTCTTTGTCACAGCACTTTTCCTTTGTTATATCATTAACCCACTGTTACATCAAATACCTCTCCTGTCCTCATAACTTTTGTGAAATGACATTGTGATATCTTAGGCCCTTTGTGAGTTGAAAATCTGTGTTCGACTTCATATTTCAAATACGACATGAGATATCTAAAATCCAAAGTAACATCATGATATCACACCGCTGGACATCATAACCATTGTGTCACTTTGTGACATCTCAGACCTGTTAGTTCTTCACCTTCTTCACTACATATATTTTGGTGACATCAGAATCCCTTCCCAAATTCATATACTCATGGTGAGTTAATGACAATTGAGATCCCACATGCCATTGTGACATCACCAACCCCTTGGTACATCTCAAATCTATTGAGACCTCCTCATCAGTATGGCGTCACCAATTGTGACATCAAAACATTATTATAACATGTTGTTGAGACATCACATTGTCATTGTGAAATCACTGTTCCATTGGGTTTTCACATAGTATGACCACGTACTATGAAGCTTCTTCTATCACCCAGTGTCCTCATATTGAATTATGAGTAATTGAAATTGGATGTATCATTCTGATATTACAAACTGTGACATCACAAAACCATTGTGACCTCATCACCATTGTGACATCAAAAACCCAATGGGACATCTCATTTTCATTGTGACATTATGGATCACATTGTGCCCTTTGAAACCTATTATGACCTCTTACCACTTTGAAAACACACATGGCCTCTGTGATGTCACAGAAGATTTTTGTGTCCATATGCTCATGGGGAACTAATGACAACTGACATCAGACATACCATTTAAACATAAAAAAATCCTTTCTGACATTATCATAATTGTGACATCATGTTGCCATTATGACACCATCAGCTCATTTTGACATGTAAAAAACTACAATGACATCATAGCATTGTATCATCTCTTTGTCATTCTGATATCATAGACATGTTGTGTTTGCCTATTATGTTATTTGATTCTATTTCTAATGTGGCATGTCGGTTGATATCAGAAACCCATTGTGAGTTCATGACCATTGTGATATCATGGTGCCTTAGTAGCATCATATTGGTATTGTGATGTCACATTGCAAAATAGATGTCACAAAGGGATTCTGATGTGACAAAGTTTATGACATCACAAAGAGTTTCTGATATCAACCCACATGCCACATTTCAAATACAATGAAATCACAGATTTGGCATTCATAATATGACTATGATGTCACAATGACATAATGGCAAATGCTATAATGTCATTCTCATTTTGTGTTGTCACCATAAGCTAAGGATGTGATAACAACAATATGGTGTCACAATGGTTATGACGTCCCACAGGGTTTATAATGTTACAGTGGTTTTGAGGTCACAATGTATTTCTGATATCAACTGATATGCCACATTTGAAATAGAATGAAATCACAGGATATACATTCACAATGTGTCTATGACAGCAAAATGGCAATGCGATGTCATAATGCTATGATGTCACTGTAGCTAGGTGATGTCACAATGAGCTGATGATATCATAACGACAGTCTGATGATGTCACAAAGGGTTTGCGATGTCACAATGGCATGTCATATCTTAACTGCCATTAGTTTATAATGGGGATATGAGGATGAAGTCACAATGACATACACAAATGAACTGTGATGACACAAAGGCCATGTTTTTTGTCAAAAGTGCTAAGGTTCCTAACTGGTTTCATTTGTCAGTGTTAATGATATAAAAATGCGTAAGTGATGTCAAACTAGTTTGTAATATCACACCTTATTTCAAATTTAAATTGCTACAAGTTCATAATGATACAAGTTCAGAAAAGGAGCTTGATGTCCCAAAGGCCGTGCATTTTCTAAGATGTGATGAGGTCATAATAGGTTTGTGAAAGTACAGTGATACCACAATTGCAATATGATGTCAAATTATAATGTCATAAGAGTGTTGTTATAATCACAATTAGTTGGTGATGCCATAATAGTGATGAGTTCAAAATAGTTTTGTGATGTCGCAGTAGATTGGTGATGTAACAATGGCATTCGACAACTCAATTGTCAATAACTCACAATGAGTATATGAGTTTAGAATGGGATTGTGAGGATTCCAAAGGCATATGTTGGCACAAATGTGATGAAGTCGAATAGATTTGTGATGTGACAATGTGACACAATGGTCATTACATCTAGCAGTGTGATGTCACAATACTCATGATGTCACAGTATATTATTAATATTTAATGTCATACCTGAAATAATATGAGGTCAAAAATAGAATGAGCTCTCAATGGGCCTAACATAACACAGTGGCAACATGTCACAAAACTTACGAGGACAGGATATGTTTGAATTGTCACAGTTGTTTAAAGATATCACAATGGCAACGTTTTGTCACAAAGGGATTGTGATGTCACAATGGTTATGAAGTCAAAATGTGTTTTTGATATGAACCCACATGCCACATTTGAAATATAATGAAATCACATAATAGGCATTCCTAATGTTAATATGATGTCACAATGACAATGTGATGTCATAATGGTATGATGTCATTATTGATTTGGGATATCATAATGACCTGATATTGTCATAATGACAATTTGATGTCACACCTATGATTATATTGTAAATGATTTGTGATATCACAATGGCATATCTGATCTCAATTGACATTTCACAATGGATACACAAAGGGACTGTGGTGTCACAAAGGCCATGTGTTTTTTCAATGGTGCTAAAGATGTCATAATGGGTTTGGGAAGTCTCAGGGTGATTGTAATGTCACAACAGAAATGTGATAACACAATGTCTTTGTGATGTCACATTGGTGAGGAGGTCACAATGGACAGGACAGGTTTGTGATGTCACAACAGGTTAATGATATCACAATGGCACTGTGATATCACAAAAGGATTTTCATGTCACAGTGGCTTTGAGGTTACAATGGATTTCTGATATCCACCAATATTGCTTGCTTGAAATAGAATGAAATCACAAAATAGGCATTCACAATATGTCTATAATTTCACTATGACATATGCTGTCATAATTCTATGATATTTAAGCTTGGTGATGTCATAATGGCATGTCTAATTTTATTGGTCATTAGATTACCATGAGGATCCCAAAGGTTGTTATGTGCTGATTCCTTCAAAATGTGCATTGTGCTGAGTCCATTACACAGGTTTCTTTGTGCTATATTTTTTAAAGTATGCTGTGTGCTGTCATCCAAAAGGGTGCTATTTTCTGAGTCCTTGAGAGGTAGATATCCCTGAAAATCACACACACGCACACACACAAACACACACTAAGAGAGGGTAACCGTGCACCTGTTTAGTGTGTAGGGTGGATGGAGAAGAGTCTCTCCCTGCCGTTGGGCTGAGGGAGGGGTTCGATGCCATGGGCATCTGCTGGGGTTGGGAGGAAGCCCTGAACTGAGGTGAGGCTGCTTCTTCCATGGCCTGTTAGCCTTAGGGCAGTCAGGGCACCACAAGGTCAGGGATGGGGGGCATGGTCGAGTGGGGAGGGGGCGTGACTGAGGAGAGGACAGGACATGGCCGAGGGAGCACATATCTGCTGCATTCAGAGGCACATGGGGGCTGGCTCACTTGTGCAGCATGGGTGGAGCAGCCCGGGAGAGAAGTGGGGGGCAGAGAGAGAGAGCAGAGAAAAGAGCAGTCACAAACATCAGGGGAGGCGGCATCAATGGCTGGATTCTGCTGCTGTAGGATCACGGGTCTGGGCCAGGAGCGCAGAGCACACAAAGCCAGCACAGCTGGCACATCCCTCCCACAGGCACTGAGAGGCTCAGAGGCCAAGTAGGCCCTGAGTCTGAGATTCCAATGCCAGGAGCTCAACTGGGCCTGGGGCGGGCTAAGCCCTGCCACCCACTTGCCCCTGTCCTGGCCCCTTTTTCTGCCTTCCCCATGGCATCACGTTTCAAACAGGGGCTGCTGGCTCAGACCTGTAGCGCCTCTCAGAGTCATCCAGTGATGTGCCCCCGGCCAGCTTGTGACCCTGACCACGTCCTGGCCCCCCCATCCTCTGCTCTGGGCCTGAGCATCTGCCATGATGCTGCCATTGCTGCCCGCTGCACCCAGAATGGCAGCCTATAGCATCTCCCAGCAGCACACATGAGTGGCCGTCCCATGGGCCCGCACCTCGTGACCTCTCCCAACCCCCCTTCCCCACCCCAACTCAGACCCGCGACTCCCGCTTCCTTTGTCACATCCCAACCTTGCCTCACAAGTGCCAGGGGCCAGCCCTGGCTCTGCCACAAATGCTCCCCAGGAGAAGGGGGTGGGGGAGTGGGTGTCGACCCAAGGATCCCAACCTTATCCCTAGTGTCAATGTCCAAGGAAATGGGGAGATGCAGGGTTGGGTGAGAAGGGGGCATCACCAAGCCCCTGGCCTGGAGCAGTGGGAACCACACAGCCCCACATCTTCACCCTTCCTCACCTAGGTGGGAACTTGGTGGCTTTATAAAGAGGTGGGGAGCAGCAACTCCACACCTGCCTCCTCGGGTCTTTTCCTTTTTTCTGGGGGTGGGGGGGTGTTGGATGCAGAAGATAGGGACCCCTTGCTGTGTGAGTCCTTGTCCTCTGTTCTCAGTCACCCTCTCACCTGAGGAGGGTATCGGAAAATCCCACTAGGGAGGTGAGAGCACTGGGGGTCAGATGAAAGGTGAATATCTGGGAGGAACACACTCCCTCTGACACACATACACCTGGCCTGTCCCCCCCACCCCAACTGTCAACAGTACTCACAGCTTGATCACATTTCCCAGCTCTGCCAGCATCTGCTGGTGCTCCTGGTCCATCTGTTCTCCTTGTCCCTCCAAGAATCCACCCAGTCACCCAGAAGCATCTAGTCTGGAAGTAGGGAGTCTGTCCATGTATGTAGCCTTTAGAACCCCATCCATTTCCTCAACACCATTCCCATGCCAGGTCAGACACCTCGTTGGGGACCCCATGACCCCCTGCTTGTTTTCAGTCCTGGCTCTGAGGAGCCACCTGTCTGGGGATTCCTTCACCCAGCATCCTGGCTTAGGGTTTTGGTAAATGGGCATTTAAGGCTGGTTGTTCCCAAGGGGAAGGGTTTGGCCCTGGGGAAGGTGAGAGGCAGGGTGGTGCTGTGTCATTACAATGGTGCTCCCCTTGGGTGGGAACCCTTGGTTCTGAAAAGGGAATGGGACATGGGCACCTGCGTGCTCCAGCTGTACATTGTCCCAGATGAGTAACCAAAAAACTTAAGAGAGGCACTACTCTGAGTCTGTGTGTATGTATGTGTATGTGTGTGTGTATGAGAGAGAGAGAGAGAGAGAGAGAGAGAGAGAGAGAGAGAGAGAGAGAGAGAGAGAGAGAGATCATCTTTCTCCTTGTACATCCTGACTGTGCTCAGGTGAGTGATCATTTGGCAAATTGCAAGTGCTGCATGGAAGACACTTCTGTCACTGTTCTGGATTTGTGTGTGTGTGTGTGTGTGTGTGTGTGTGTGTGTGTGTGTGTGTGTGTGTGTGTGTGTGTGTGACCATGTCTAAAAACAGCAAAAGCACTTTATTTCTCTTTGTGTATGTACTTGTTGTTGTTCTTTTTTCATCAGTACCAAGTATGAGCCCAGCCACAATATTTGATTTCTGCTTCACAGTTTCATGGCTCCTTTATGGAATATTTCAGTAGACATTCCTTTCCTCCCCTTTCCACCTCTCTTTTCTCCCTTTCCTGTAGCACACAGTAGCTGCTGGGTCTGCGTGGCCCTCCCCTAGGAGACCTGTGTGAACTCGAGTGGACACCTGTCCTTCTATCCCAGGCCAGAAGTTTGGTGAGGCCAGTGTGTCCACAGCCACACTCTTCTAGACAGACACTCTGCTCTCAGTGTATAGTTGGAGCTAATTCAAGGGTTGGGAATGTGTCTGACAAACATAATTAGGGAAGGAGATGGGAAAAAGGGTAGGGCAGGGCTATGAAGCGATGAGGTTTTGGGGGCTGGCTTACAGTGTGACATGGCAGATGTTTCACCATGACCGAGGATGAGAGGGGAACCTTACCTAGGGCGTTTATGGTCTCTGTGGGCATCCAGGCCCAGGGCTCCAGGGCCCCACTGGTGGCGTGGATTCTCTCCCGGGGCAGTGCACCAGTGGTCAATCCTCCCTGGAGTCCTGCAGACTCCAGTCTGTGTCCTGTCTAGGACGTTTCAAGCTGGACAGTGGTAGGCAAGTCCATTCCCCCTGCTGGAGCCCGCTTGGTTATCAGGACATGGCAGTTAGATAGGGATCGATGAATGCCAATTTCTGTAACCTGCTGTTGGCTGTCTGGAAGCAAAAGGGGACCACTGATTTTGGAACCCTTTAAGTTTGATTGGGACAATTTAAATGCTACATTTTCCAGGTTTTTTTATTTAAGCTGGCAATTTCCACTAATGCCTTGGATGGACGATTTCAGCTGCCAAACAATGACGTTCAAAGTGGCACAGGCAGAGTTCCCAAGCCAGATTATTTCTTGCTTTGAACGCTGTGCCTTGACTGCCTTTCTCTGGCAGCTGCTGAATCTCCTCCAGTTCTCTCTAGGGTGACCACCTCAGTCGGGGACGTCCTGGGGAGCAGAGATTGTGATCTTGCCATCCTCAGCCTGACAGCTCTGAGCAGATACGATTCCCAGCAACTGCACTAGATTCTGGGAGATTCAGAGACCCCAGGCTGCCTCAAAGATCCTTTGTCTGCAACATGAAACTTGGGGGCTGGATGTGGTAGACCATCCTAGCTGGCCCCAGGGGAGGAGAGGAGGCCTCTTGAACCATTCATTCAGCTCATGGCAACCTCGTTCATACCTGAGTGGGGAATTGAGTGCCACAGAGCTGGTCAGCCGCTGGACAGAGATCTTTGAGAAGATAGCCATTCTAGAGGCCCTGGAATCCAGTGAGTACATCGTGGCTCACATCCTAGGAGTCAAAACAGTTAAGTGTGGTGCCACCAGGAGGGCGTGAAGAGGGAGGAGAGAGAACTGTGGGAGAGCTACATCAGGCTTCCGCAGAGGAATAATTACAGGGGATACTTACCTGAATCAGATGGGACTTTTCTGTAGTATTGTCATAGACAGATGCTCATTTATTTATCCAACAAACCTATACAGTGTGCACCATGCTCTGGGAGGTCTTAGACAATGAAAGGTTCCAGGACTGTTTCCACAGAACATGAAGAAACCTTGGTTTGAGCTGGATGGTGGTGCTTCAGGCCTGTCATCCTAGTTACTTAGGAAGCTGAGATCCAAGGATGGAGGCTTTTGGCCGGTGCAGGAAATCCTGTAAGACTCTTGTCTTCAATTAACTACCAAAAACAAAATACCAGAAGTGGATGTATGGCTCAAGCCATAGACTGCTAGCCTTGAGTAAAAAGGCTCAGGGATAGCATCTAGACTCTGAGTTCAAGGCCCATGATTGACACAAAGAAAGGAAAGACAGAGACAGCGAGAGAAAGAGAGAGACATAGACAGAGACAGAGAGAGACAGAGAGAGAGTAGGGAAAGACAGAGGGAGAAAAAGAGGAAAGGAAGGAAGAAGGGAGAACATGCAACACTTGGTTTGGAGTCCCTGGATCAAGGGAGCCAACCATTCACAATCTTTGTGGGGACAGTTCCAGAGATTAAAGTCATTATGTAGGATAAAGCCACTGACCCCTCAGCAAGTTCATGACATCTAGGAGCTGTGTGCTCAACCGACTGCAGAGGAAAGCAGCCTCAGTAGACCCTAGGGATCAGGGTGGGTCACCAGGTTTCAATCATCCCTGGCCCCAACGAGTTTATTTTCTGGTCAGATAAGAAGAAAGTGTCCAAGGGCTAGGGATGTATTGGGGTGAGGGAGTGTGAAGGGGGGAGGCAAGTGATAATTAGGAAGATGAAGAGGGAGTATGATCCCAAGTCAGGTGTGTCAGGAAATTTTAGCCATGATCTCTCCTGACAACCTAGAGTACCAGTGATAGAGCCTTTGATCCAGCCACGCTGCTATTACATGTCCTAGCACCTTGGTTTCACCGTTGACAACTTGGCTGTCATTCACTGCAGGATGCCTGTGCAGTACATCCTTGGGGGCTGGGACTTTCGAGTGCTCAATCGGGCTCAATTTGAAGATGACACCCCTGGTGTTCATTCCTCCACGAGAGACAGAGGTAAGCATGTCACTGGCACAGGACAGCTTGGGAATGAGGGCGGGAGTTGGGAACCATGTTGCTCCAAGACTTCATCTAGAGGGTGCTAGGGCCCCGTGACTGCCATTCTCAGTGGCAGAAGGGGGTCTCTTTGCTGGCTCAGTCTTTAATCTAGATGGCAGATTTGGGATTCAGAGAGGGCAGGCTGAAGGTGGGGCAGGGCTGGGTAGAGACTGGTGGGAAAAACAGAGGCACTGGGCTCTGAGCAGGGTTGCTCTTTTGATAATACTCAAACACAGGAACATTCCTGGGATAGATCAGCCCTTTTCACCTTCGCAAGAGAGAGGGAGCTAGAGCCCCTCAGTCTCAGTCCTTTGACTAAGAAACCTTTGGTTCCGTATCGTGTGTTTGGATAACTATATCTCACCTTACTATCCAGTGTTGAGGCAGGACTCTGAGAGTTCCTGAGTCTTTGATAATTTCAGGGGATCCTCAGTATGAGATCATACTTGAACGTCCTAATTTGGTGCATGGTCAGTCCCATCTAAGACTGGCAAGGTGTAGGACAAATTATCTACAGAATCATAGCAGGGTGGGATCTGTTCTGAGAGTCTTGATTATTATGTGTGAGCTTTGAGCACCCGTGTGCCCACCTGCTTCCCTTTCTTGGGTAGATCTTTGCTAGGAAATGCTTAAAATTAGGGGGTGTCTTGTCTTTTATGCTCCAAGATAGGACTCTAACATTTGAAGCAGAGCTTTACTTCTAGCTCTTTTGGGTTTAATTGGAGATAAAGAGTTCTCATGGACTTGTTGCCAAGGGTGGCATCCAACTGCAGTTCTCAGATCTTAGTCTCCTAAGGGGATAAGATGACAAGCATGGAAAAGTACCTTTGGCCGGGTGCCAGTAGCTCAGGACTGTCATCCTGGGTACTCAGGAGGTGAGATCTCAGGATCACAGTTCAAAGCCAGCCTGGGTAGGAAAGACCCTGAGACTCTTATCTCCAACAAACCACCACAAAACCAGAAGGGGTGCTGTGGCTCAAGCCTTGAGCTGAAGAGCTCAGGGATAGCACCCAGGCCCAGAGTTCAAGCCCCACAACCAAAAAAAGAAAGTAAAACATCTTTGCCTGCAAAAATGTGGAGGTGTGTGTGTGGGTGCTGTGGTTGAGAGACCAGGTGCTGGCCTCACTGTATAGACATTTCTAAGAACTCCCCAAGTTTTCCTCAGTTTGAAGCCACAGTAGGATTGGCGGTGCCTTACCAAGAACTCAAGAGGACGAGGCCTTTGGCAGGCAGTGAGTGGGTGAATGGGTGCAGAGATCGGATTGTTGTGCCTGTATTCTCTCCATTAAAGGATGGATTTGGATGCTGAGTGTCAAAGTTTGAAGTCAAGGGTTGCAAGAAGTTCGTGGCCTGACAAATTGGGTTTCCTCTGGGTATATGAATGTGGCTAAAGCAGGGCGCTGCTGGTGGCTCACAACTGTCATCCTAGCTACTCATAAAGCTGAGATGTAAAGACCACGGTTCAAGGCCAACTTGGTGATACTTCATATCCAATGAGCCACCTGAAAACAGGAACTGGCGCTGCGGCTCAAGTGGTAGAGTGATCATCTTCAACTAAAGAGCTGAAAGTCAGTGCCCTGACCCAGAGTTCAAACCCCATGACCAGCAATAAACAAAGAGGTGGCTGAGTTTTCCACATAGCAGTGTGTATGGTAGGAAATTCCATGCTGGGTTATGAG
Source organism: Dipodomys spectabilis (assembly GCF_019054845.1). Taxonomy (NCBI): domain Eukaryota; kingdom Metazoa; phylum Chordata; class Mammalia; order Rodentia; family Heteromyidae; genus Dipodomys; species Dipodomys spectabilis. The sequence goes on from NW_024871192.1 coordinate 2,240,024, forward strand.
ACATTCCAGATAGGTTTGAGGCTCAATGTTGTGTCTACAGTTGGACTGAGTACGATAGTGCCATCTTCTCACAGGTCAGATATGATCCGAATGGAGGGAGTTCGTGGTTCTGTTCTCAGGAACCGCTGAGGCCTTGGAATGTCTGTGAGTGTGTGTGTGTGTGTGTGTGTGTGTGTGTGTGTGTGTGTGTGTGTATGTGTGTGTAATTTTCCCTCATCCTTCTCTGTCCCCTTCTTAGGTGACTGTCCTCCTCTTTCTGACTTCAGATGGTGCCCTTCCTCCACATCGACCTTGCCTTTAGCTCCTTATCAGGGTCTACAATGAGTCCTAAATTGCCAGTGGCCTGTGTTCCATATTTTCTCTGGGGCACAAGTCTGGCTGTCCAAATATTTGGCCGCCTCCAGCGGATTCTGGTACAGCAGTGCCAGCTGGCATAGGGTCTCCCATGCCTCAGAGGGAGGGCCTCAGTCACACGATGTCCTGTCCTTTTCCTCAGCTGGGCCTCTGACATCCCTCTCAACAGGCTGGCAGTGGAGTGGGGAATGGGGGGTTGCTGGTGGGTCTGGCCAACTCAAGCTTGACAGCTGACTGAAGGCCACCTGAGCAAGGAGGATCCAGGGCTACATGGGAGGTGAGACCAAGGTGGCTTGGAAATATTGGTCGGCGTCTAGGAAATGTAAATGTACTTTATCACAGGAAAGTCTATCTTCTGGCCCCAGCTGGGACTTCTAGACAATTCCGGATGCCCAGAATTCAGAGGCACAGACTTTAGACTCCAGGACCAGGGAGCTGGGGGATGAGAGACTGGTATGACCAATAACTCAATGTTCTGGGGTATTAGTCTTGACCTGGCTATGCCCCTCACCCCTTGTGTACGTCCACTTCTTAACCCAGTGTTGGCCACACACTGGCCACTTGTGGCAGTACTGTGGAATTGGCAGAAGTGGAGGTGAGACCTATGATGACCAAAATCTGGATTTATGGCTTGCGGGGCTGGCAATGAGTGTCTTAAAAAAATCTTTGAGCTGTAACTCAATGCCTAGGCACTGTCCCTGAGCTTCCTTTGCTCAAAGCTAACATTCTACCACTTGATCCACAGCTCAACTTTCATCTTTTTTAGTAATTGAGTGGAGATAAGTGTCTCATGGTCTTTCCTGCCTGGGCTGGCTTCAAGCTTCCATCCTAAGAGCTCAGCCTCTTGAGTAGCTAGGATTGCTGGCACCTGCTAATGATGTTAGTGTGTGTGTGTGTGTGTGTGTGTGTGTGTGCTTACCGGGACAAGAACTCAGAGCCTAGATGTTATGCTTTAGCTTGTTTGCACTAGGTTCGTGCTGTACCACTTGAACTATCGTAGCTCAACTTCCCAGCTTTTTGGTGATTCATTGGCTAGCTTTGAATCTTGATTGATCCTCAGGTCTCAGCCTTGAGTAGCTAGGAAGACAGGCATGAGCCACCTTCGCCCAGCTGATAATGGCCTTTCTCCACAGTGGACTTGGAGCTTCTGAAATCTTCTTTATTTTTTCTGTGCCTGTACTGGGGCTTAAACTCAGGGTCTGCGCTCAGGTCTCAACATTTTCCCTCAAGGCTGGTACTCTACAACTTGAGCCACAGATCCATTTCTGGCTTTTGGTAGTTCATTGGGAAGAAGAGTCTCAATAACTTTCTTCCCCTGAGCTGGCTTTGACCCACGATCTCTGATTTCAGTCTCGTGAGTAGCTAGGATTTACAGGGGTTGAGCCACTGGTGGCATTGGGTAGAAGCTTTTCTTTTTTTTTTTTTTTTTTTTTTTTAGTTTATAATTGCATTTATTTTTAAATTATAATTTATAAATATATTTATAAATTATAAATACATAGCAGGATATTATTTTCATACTGCTATTTAAAACACAAAATTTTTTTTAAACAATAATCTTGATGTGACTATTACAAGGTGATCTTAATTAATGTCTATTTTTTTTTGTTGTTAAATTTTATTTTATTTTATTTGAGAACATACTGTACAGAGGGGTTACAATTACATGGTCAGGATAATGCATACATTTCTTACCAAGCATTGCAGCCTCCTCCTTTGTTTACCCTTCACCTCCCTTCCCAGCCTCCCCCCTCCCCCCCACCCAAACATACCCCCCCTACCCCCCCTCCGACATTGTAAAGCTGGTTTTGACGTGACATTATGTACTTCTCATTGTTGCAACAGGTCCACCTGAATCCTTAAACGACTTGTTTGTCCCCATCTCCTCCACATGTTATACTGACATCAAATATAGTGAAAGCAGGGGTTACACTGTGGGGGAGGGACATACAAAGCAACCAAGAAATAATCTTATAAATGCGTTAGAAACACATGCATGAAAGAAACAAAAACATTAAAATACATATTTGAGGGTTCGTTTTCCTAACATCACCTTCTCTGACTTTTTCCGCTTGACTCATACCTATACTAGATATTGCAAATAAGGGAAACCATGGGACCTATGTTTCTTTGGGCCTGGCTTACTTCACTTAATATAATTTTTTCCAAGCCTTTCCATTTCCTAACAAATGGGGCAATGTCATTCTTTCTGATGGAGGCATAGAATTCCATTGTGTATATATACCACATTTTCTTGATCCATTCATCTAATGAGGGGCATCTGGGTTGGTTCCATATCTTAGCTATGGTAAATAATGCTGCAATAAACATAGTTGTGCTGGTAGCTTTAGTGTGGTCTTTTTTGTAAACATTAGGGTAAATGCCCAAAAGTGGGATTGCTGGGTCATAGGGGAGCTCTATGTGGAGTCTTTTGAGGAACCTCCATACTGCTTTCCAAAGTGGTTGAACAAGTTTACATTCCCACCAACAATGAAGTAAGGTTCCTTTCTGTCCACATCCGCTCCAGCATCTGTTGTTGTTAGAGTTCTTGATTTTTGCTGTTCTAACTGGAGTGAGGTGATATCTCAATGTTGTTTTGATTTGCATTTCTTTTATGGCTAGGGATGTTGAACATTTCTTCATGTGTCTATTGGCCATCCTTCTTTCTTCTTCAGAGAAGTTTCTCTTTAAGTCTTTCGCCCACTTACTTATTGGGCAGTTGTTTCCTTGAGGATTTGTTGTTGGGGGATTTAATTTTTTGAGTTCCAAGTATATTTTAGATATGAGACCCTTGTCCGTTGTATGGCTAGTAAAGATCTTCTCCCAGTCCGTGGGCTTTCTATTGATCTTGCTAGCTATGTCATTTGCCCTGCAGAGGCTCTGCAACCTTATACAATCCCATTTGTCCAACCTTTCTTTGATTTGTTGTGTTTCCGGGTCTCTATTCAGAAAATTTCGGCCTGAGCCAAGGAGACCCAGGGTTTCTCCTATTCCATCCTGTAATGTTTTCAGAGTGTCTGCTTTGAGTTCAAGGTCTTTGATCCATTTGGAGTTGATTCTGGTGCAGGGTGATATATAAGGATCTAGCTTTAGTTTTCTACATGTAGTTAACCAGTTTTGCCAGCACCATTTACTGAAGAGGCTGTCTGTCTTCCATTCTATTGTTTTAGCTCCCTTATCAAAGATTAGATGGCTATAGGTCTGTAGGTTCATTTCTGGGTTTTCAATTCTATTCCATTGGTCCTGAGGTCTGTTCTTATGCCAATACCAAGCTGTTTTGATTACTATGGCTTTATAGTAGAGTTTGAAATTTGGTATTGATATTCCTCCAGCAGTGTTCTTTCCGTTGAGGAGCGTTTTTGCTATTCGGGGTCTTTTATTGTTCCATATGAATTTTTGGATTGCCTCTTCTATTTCCTTGAAGAATGAGGGTGGAATTTTGATAGGTATTGCGTTGAATTTGTAGATAGCCTTGGGCAGTATTGCCATTTTCACGATGTTAATCTTTCCAATCCAGGAGCATGGGAGGTTTTGCCATTTTTTAAGTTCTGTGTTGATTTCCTTTTTCAAGATTTTAAAGTTTTCATCATAGAGGTCCTTCACTTCTTTAGTTAATTCCTAGGTATTTTATTTTTTGTGGGGCTATTACAAATGGAGTTGCTTTCCTAATTTCAGCCACACTTTTCTCATTGTTGGCATACAGAAAAGCCATTGATTTTTGGGGGTTAATTTTATAACCTGCTACTTTGCCAAAGTTTTGAATCAGCTTGAGTAATTTGGGAGTGGAGTCTATGGGATTCTTTAAATACAAGATCATGTCATCTGCAAAGAGGGAGAGTTTTATTTCTTCTTTCCCTATTTGGATCCCCTTTATGTCTGCATCTTGTCTTATTGCTGTGGCTAGGCATTCTAATACTAGATTGAAGAGAAGTGGAGAGAGTGGGCATCCTTGTCTTGTTCCTGAGTTAAGAGGAAATGGCTTTAGTTTTTCACCATTGAGTATAATGCTGGCTGTAGGTTTGTCATATACAGCCTTTATTGTATTGAGGAATGTTCCATGGATTCCTAATTTTTCCAAAACCTTCATCATAAAGGGGTGTTGGATCTTGTCGAATGCTTTTTCTGCGTCTATTGAAATAACCATGTGGTTCTTATTCTTGCTCCTGTTGATGTGATGAATAATATTAATTGATTTGCGTATATTGAACTAGCTTTGCATCCCTGAAATGAATCCTGTTTGATCGTGGTGTATGATTTTTTGGATGAATTGTTGAAGTCGGTTGGCCAAAATTTTGTTGAGAAGTTTTGCATCAATGTTCATCGAAGAAATGGGTCTATAGTTCTCTTCCTTTGATGAGTCCCTGCCTGGTTTTGGGATGAGGGTTATGATGGCTTCATAGAATGTGTTCGGTAGTGAGCTTTCTCTTTCAATTTCATTGAAGAGTTGGAGGAGAATTGGTGTGAGCTCTGCTTTGAAGGCCTTGTAAAATTCCGCTGTAAAACCATCTGGTACTGGACTTTTCTTAGCTGGGAGGTCTCTTATTGCTGTTTCTATTTCAATGCTTGATATGGGCCTGTTAAGATAGTTTAACTCATCTTGGTTTAGTTTTGGCATGTCAATATTTGCTAGGAAGAGGTCCATTTCTGTCAAGTTCTCAAACTTATTAGCATAAAGTTTTGAGAAGTATTCCCTTATAATGGTCTGAATCTTGGTTGTTTCCGTGGTGATGTTTCCATTCTCATCTCTGAGTTTATTAATTTGGGTGTGTTCTCTTCTTTTTCTGATAAGATTTGCTAAGGGTCTGTCAATTTTGTTAAGTTTTTCGAAGAACCAACTCTTTGTTTTGTTGATTCTTTCTATAGTTTTTTTTTATTCTAATTCATTTAATTCTGATTTAATTTTGATTATTTCTTTCCGTCTACTGGATTGGGGTTTATCTTGCTGCTCTTTTTCAAGGAGGTTTAGATGTGTCATTAAATTGTTAGTTTCAGATCTCTCCAATTTGTTGATGTAGGAGCTCAGAGCTATAAACTTGCCTCTGAGTACTGCCTTTGCTGTGTCCCAGAGGAGCTGGTATTTTGTGTGTTCATTTTTGTTGAATAGCATGAACATTTGAATTTCCTTTCTAATCTCTTCCATGACCCACTCATGATTCAGCAGTGTGTTGTTCAGCCTCCATGTGATACAGGACTTTCTTTGGTGGCTTTTGGTGTTGAGTTCTAATTTTATTCCCTTGTGGTCAGATAGAATGCAAGGTATAACTTCAATGTTTCTGAATTTAGACAAGTTTGCTTTGTGGCCTAAAATGTGGTCTATTTTAGAAAACGTTCCATGTGCTGCTGAGAAAAACGTGTATTCTGATGCTGCTGGGTGAAATGTTCGGTAAATGTCTGTTAAGTCTAGTTGATCTATGCAGCTGTTTAGATCTGCGGTTTCTCTGTTGAGTTTTTGCCGAGTTGATCTATCTAGTGGGGAGAGTGGTGTGTTAAAATCCCCAACAATTAATGTCTTTGGATCTATATGGGATTTGAGGGAAAGTAGTGTTTCTTTGATAAATTTGGGTGCTCCATTGTTTGGCGAATAGATATTTAGAATTGTAATATCCTCCTGAAGGAGAGATCCTTTAATTAGTATGTAGCGACCTTCTTTATCTCTTTTCACGAATTTTAATTTGAAGTCTATTTTATCTGATATTAGGATTGCAACTCCCGCCTGTTTATGCGGTCCGTTTGCTTGGTAGATTTTGTTCCAGCCTTTAACCTTGAAAATGTGTTTGTTTTTACGGGCAAGATGTGACTCCTGCAGGCAGCAGATAGAAGGGTCTTGTTTTTTAATCCAACTAGACAGTCTATGTCGCTTAATTGGAGAGTTCAGTCCGTTAACATTAAAGATAGGACTGAGAGGTATTTGGGAGTTCCTGCCATTTTATCTACCTTCTTGGGGGCTGCGAAAACTGGGTTCTTCCTATGGTTCTTGGATTCTCAGTTTGGGTGCAGTTTCTTGGCCTTTATTGCGGTCTTGTTGGTTTTCTATGTGTAGGACATCTTTAAGAATCTTTTGTAGGGCTGGTTTGGTGGAGATGTATTGTTTCAATTTTTCTTTGCTATGGAAGGTTTTTATTTGGCCTTCAGTTATGAAGGAGAGTTTAGCTGGGTACAGTATTCTTGGTTGATAGTTGTTTGTTTTTAGGGCATGGCATACATCATTCCAGGCTCTTCTTGCTTTGATTGTCTCTGCTGAGAAATCTGAGGTGATTCTAATTGGTTTCCCTTTATAAGTGATTACCCTTTTCTCTCTGACAGCTTTAAGGATCTTTTCCTTGTTCTGAGTTGATCCTGTGTGGATTATAATGTGGCGGTGGGATGTCCTATTCTGGTCTGGTCTATTTGGGGTTCTAAAGGCTTCTTGTATCTGGACAGGCCTATCTTTTTGCATGTTTGGGAAGTTCTCTGCTAGGATCCTGTTAAACAAATTTCCTAGACCATTAACTTCTGTTTCTAGGTGCTCCTCTACACCCATTATCCTTAGATTAGGCCTTCTGATGGTGTCTTCCAGGTGTTGGATAGATCTATCATATTTCTTGGACTTGTCTTGGATGGTTGTATGTTCTTTCTCTATAATATCTAGGCTGTCTTCAATCCCTGAGATTCGATCTTCTGCATGGTCTAACCTGCTGTCAAGATTCTCTACTTTGTTTTTTATCTCTTTTCCTTCTAATAGGTCAGCTTTGATGGCTTCAAGTTCTTTGTTGAAGCTCTGTTTTAGGTCTTGTATGAATTTCTTTACTTCCTTAATTTGTTGTTCAGTGTTTGTCCTCAAATCACTTAGTTGATTGGTTATGGTTTCTTTGGGCTCCCATTCCTTCTGTTGGGTTCCATTCAGCATTCCCTTTGTGGTCTCCCTGACTTCCTTCAGCTCTTTGTTAATGGATTCCATGAATGCCTTTAGTGATCTTTGTGTGTTCTCTACCTGGTCTCTCAATTCCTGTATTACTCTTTGATTAGCTTCCTCCCGTTCACGGGATTCCTGCAGATCTCTTTGAGTGTTCTCAGCCTGCTCACGCCATTCCTCCCTTTCTCTTTGAGTATTCTCAAGTTGTTCACGCAAATCCTGTATCAGTTTTTGAGTAGCTTCTTCACGCTTATGATATTCCTGTATAAACTTCTGGGATGCTTCCTCTCTCTCCCTATCACGCTCATACAGAGTCCTTTGTACGTTGTCAAACTTTTCATTTATCATGTTTGCCACCAGTGTTTGTAGAGCTGCTTGGGAACTCTCCTCTGGATTATTCATTATCTCTTCTAACCCCTGATTATCAAGATTGAGAATTGAGATACCCGAATTTGCCATTTTTCTTGTGTTTTTCCGGCTTACTCTGCCCATTTGAGATGAAGATAGCACCAGTTTTGTGCTAGAACACTATCTTAAGGCAACCATCAACCAAAGTTTGCATTCGTACGGTCAATAGTCTACAGATACAATCTAGTTCAACAGATACATCTATTCGACATCAAACAACTATATGTTAAAGGGCTTCGAACCGCAGAGAAGAATTTGGAAAACCAGAAATTATTAGGGTTAGGGAGAGATGTGGGTAAAAAATAGGAATAGATTGGTGTGGGGAGGCACAGGGAGAGTTAACTATGTCCTAATCACAATGCAGGAAATAGGTTGGGTAGGATGCAAGTAGAGAGAGAGAGAAAAAGAATAAGGGGAAAGGGGAATGAAAGGAGACCAGAAGAAAAAAAAAAAAGAAACGTAAAAATTAATGTTATTTTAGAGATTAAAGGACCATCTATTTATAGAGGAATATGAATATGTTGAGAGAAAGGGAGGGACATAGAGGAGATGTGAAAAACTTTTAAAAAATGCTTAAAATATTATATAGGTATAAAGAGGTAGTACTGCTATTAATGAATTTAAGTCTCAGAGGTTTTGAATTGAGTAATAAGTTTGTGGATTAAGTGTGTACACAATGGGGGATAGGGTCTAGTGGTTAACTACGGGTTTATCTGAGGATGTGCAGAACAAGAGTTAAGTCATATAAAGAAGAACAAAGAGGAAAAGATGGAAAGGATAGGAGAGTGAGAAGAAATGATCAGAAGTTCAGTAGAGCTAGACAAAAAACAAAAAGATAATTAAGAATAAAAGAAAAAGAGAAAGAAGACAAGAAAAGAAAGGAAAACACACATTCACGTATTCCTAAAATAAAAATTATAAGAGGAGAAAGAAAAAAAAAAAGTTAATGGAAAACTATTATTTTTTCAGAAGAGGCAAAAATTAAAGATTAATAAAAGTTTTAGAAAAGCAAAATTTTTTTTTTATATATATAAGGTAACATAGGACGAAAAAAAAAACAAAACAAAAAAAGAAAAAAGAAAAGAAGAAGAAAAAAAAAAAAGTTCTTTGATTTTTTTTTTTTGGGGGAGGGGTGTGAAGAGTCCTGTATCTCCCTTTTGTCTGTAACCAGAGTGTGGTTGGAGTCTCTGGTCGGCTTGAGGTCCTGTGGCTTGATTGGTTTCTTAAGTCAGTTTGTTGGAACAGGCAGAAAAATGCTCTGCTTTACCCAAGATTTTGAGATTCCCCCTCCCAGATTAGTTTACTGGGAGGGTGATCTGCTTTGAGAATCACAAAAGAGGGGGATGCAGTGATGAGGCTAGGTTCTGGGTAGAGTTGAGGCCTTTCAACAAACAGTAGCTTTTCCCTGGGGCTATTTTGTGAAAAAAAAACTCACAGCACCCAGCCTGGAGCCATTCTCAGCGTTTCTGTTTTTCAATTGATTGTGGTGGCTGCTAGAGGGAGGGGCAGCCTCTGGCTCTGGTTACCAGGTGAGGAGAGCCACTCCAATGGCTGGCGCCTGAGCTGGGTGACTTTTCCCTGGATGGAACTGAGTCTGTGAGGTCACTTCGCCGTTAAGTTCTTGTGACCTGCTAAATGACTAGTTTTATTCCAAGGCCTGAGCTGGAGCTAGCCGCTCCTCCGAGCTTTGTCGGTATCCAAGATGGAGATCACCGGTGCTTGGTGGGGGGAGGGGTGGCCTTCCCTCCTCTGCTCCCTGGGAGGGAGTGAGGAAATGGGGCTTCTACTCACGCCGAGACTTGGATCCTGGGTCGTCTCTGGTCTGCAAAGTGCAGGATGAAGTTGTCCGCTCCTTGTCGGTTCTTGCTGATGTTGAGTCAGCTGCGTCTGGCTCCTTCGTCCCGGACTCTCTGTGTGAGCGCTCAGGTTAGAAGCTTTTCTTAAGCAAGGGTTCTTCCCTGCATTTGCCCTGACTCCTCCATGCAAAGGAGCTGTGAAAAATAGGCTTTCAGCCAGAGGAAATGGCTGGGGTCCACAGTGAAAAGTCAAGCTAATCTTCCCCTGGGCCCCATTCTGGACTCTACCGTCTGCCCTACCTGTGACTCAAGTACAAACCTTGACCCAGTCTTGAGTGTTCAGCCAGACTTGTCTGAAGACACAAAACCTTCATTCCCCCCCACACCACCTGCTCTACACCACACCTCTGGACCTTTGCCCATACTGTGTACTTTCTGCCTGAGGCTATCTGTCCTGTTCCACATCATAGAAATCCTGTGGAATTTGGGCACTGGTTAAATCACCTCCTGGAGCAAGTCCTTCCTTCCATTTTCCCTCTTTTTAAAAAACATATTGAGTTCCTAGAGATGGAACTTGGTAGGCTGACTGGCAAATGCTCTATATTGGTGTGTGTATGTGTGTGTGTGTGTGTGTGTGTGTGTTTGTGTTTGTGTGTGTGTGTGTGTGTGTGTGTGTGTGTGTGTGTGTTTGTGTGCCAGTCCTGGGGTTTAAATTCATGGCCTGGATGCTATGCCTGAGTTTTTATGCTCAAGGCTAGCACTCTACTACTTGGAACACAGCTCTACTTCTGGCTTTTTGGGTGTTTAATTGGAGAAAAGAGTATCATATAGACTTTCTTGCCTGCACTGCCTTGCAATTATGATCCTCAGATTTCAGCCTCCAGAGTAGCTAAGAGTATAGGGGTGAGCCACCAGCACCTGCCATCTCCCTCTTACCTATATCCTTGGCCCTCCTCTGAGTCCCAGAAGAGTATGTCTCACCAAGCTCACATTTTTTTTGCTAGTCTTGGGCTTGAACTAAGGGTATGGGCATGTTCCTGAGTTGCTTTTCCTCAAGGCTACATTATATCACTTAAGCCACAGTGCCAGTTTTGGCTTTTTCTGTTTATGTAGTACTGAGGAATCGAACTTCAGGCTTCATGCTCTCTAGGTAAGCAATCTACCAGTAAGCCACATTCGCAGCCCAAGGCTCACTTCTAACAGGATCTATGAGGGTGGGATTTCAGCACAGAAATCGCTGGCCATTTTATATGTTTGCCAGGATTTGGGACTAGCCTGATACTCGGCAATGAGGAATGATGAATGAATGATATCCACCAGGCCCCAGAGATCTAGGCTCACATCCTACAGAGGGATAGGAAATATGGAGCCAGAAGCTTCCACAACTGCTACAGACTAGGAACTGTGGTCTCCCTGGAGGCAGTGTCTGGCTGCTAGATATCCCAATGAGACACCTCAGCCAGAATGTAATGCACCCTTTGCATACACCAGCCCAGGCAAGCCTTCGGTGTTTCACTTATTAAATGGCAAAGGATGCTTTGTTCAAGCTACTGGCTCATACTTAGTACTCTCTGAGGGCTTTTCCCAGCTTGCCCAGGTTGGGGGTCTGGGCATGGGCAACCTGCTGAAAGCCCATTGTCAATACATCATCCATCTATACACAGAGACATGGAGTTACTGAATTCTTTTATTTCTTTGGCAGGTCCGAGGTTGAAATATGAGACTAGGCCCTATCCCTGATCTCCTTTTGCTCAAGGGTAGAGCTCTGCCCTTGAGGCACAAGCCCAACCCATGGGCATATTTTCCTGTGATCTCTTAGAAATAAGAGTGTCTAGGACTTTCCTGCCCTGGCTGAATTCAAATTGGCATTCTCTACACCTCAGCCTCTTGAGGAGCTAGCATTAAAGACAGGAGCCACTGACATCTGGCTTTCTTTTCTTCTTGTTGTCCATTTTATAATCATGAAAATCTGAAATCTTCACAGTGTCATTCCAATTGTTTACATTTGAAATAAATCATCTAGGCCTGGAGTTAGAATGCCAGGACTGCCACCCACAAATGGAGGGAGATCCTGACAAACTCATTACTATTTATGTGAATGCTAATGGAATGTTATCCAAGTAATCAAAGTAATAAATAAATTTGCAGTTAATTCATGATTCTATTTTAGAATGCCACAGAAAAATTATTGAACTTTTATCTTCCATTCTAGCGCCATGGTGTGATTCCTCTAATGGAAGGATATTGACTAATTTTTAATTAATGCTTTTATAAGTATTCAGCCATGATACTTCATTAAATGGAGACATAACTTAAAGTAATAATTGGTAACTGTATATATATATATATATATATATATATATATATATATAATTTAATGATATCCTCACATTCTCTCTCTAAGTGTGTATATCTATACATATATTTATATATATATATATATATATATATATATATATACACATCTATCAATATATATGTTGGGCACTATTGTGGCTTGATCACAGTTCCTCAGAATTTCCTGACAGCTCAGTTTGCCAGAAAATGGTGAGCTAAGACTGTGACCCCATTTATGGTTTGGGCATTCTAGGCAATGAGTTGAAATCCCAGCATGGCCAAAAATTTATTCATGGAGTAAGAAGCCACTTTTGACACATTTTTTTTCCTGAAAAATATCCTGGGTCTCAGTATGATATATAATCCATATGCAAGTATATCCTGTGTGATAGGATGTAATAAATGAAATGTTATGCGTGTAATAATACTAAATAAATAAGTGTAATAAACATCATACTCACTAAACCCATGCATGTAAATAAATCTCATATATGAATATTATTTTTTTCAGTTCTGGGGCTTCTATTCAGGCCCTGGGAACTGGTCTAAAATTTCTTGTCTTCAAGGACGGTGAGCTTCCCCTTCAACCACAGTGCCACAGTGTTACCCAGACCCTGAGTTCAAATCTTAGGCCTGCCAGAAAAGTGGTGCAAATTCCCAGCCAGGCCTTTTTTTTTCCTTTGGCTTAGCACAGGGCTTGAACTCAGGTCTTGGAATCTCTGCCACAGTTGACCCTTGGATCCTTGGATCCAAGTTCAAATCTCGGGGTAGGCTAAAAATAAAAAGTAAAAAGGAGAAGGATAAAACAGAGAAGTTCAAGAAGGTGGTTTTACATTTTTTCGCCTTTGCATTCTGACCATCCTGGGCCTAAATGAAAAGGCCCAGAAAGTGTCCATGACCTTGCGTGCTGATGTTTGTCTGGCTATTAGGAAAGCCATAACCGAAACTTCAACTTAGGACTGGGGGTCGAATCCTGGGACTGCCACTAATGATTGTTGGGAGATTCTAAGAAATGCATGCCAATATACATCCATACAAATGGAATGTTATAAAAGTAACAATTAAATTAATAGTGTATGAGTATACTATAAAATTATGCACAATAATTATACTACTTTGACTAATTTTCAATTAATACTTTGTTATATATTCAACCATGATACTTAAAACTTGAAGGAATAATTTGTCAATATTTACTACTAATATATGTAATTTCATAATATACAGACAACTTTCTCTTGTTTTATACATATGTATACATATATATGTATATATAGATGTCAATCTACATATTTATCTGTTTATACACTTGTCACTCCTGGGGCTCAGTTGTATAGTGATGGCTTGTACGTACAAAGCCCTGGATTCGATTCCTCACTACCACATGCACATAAAAATCCGGAAGTTGTGCTTTCACTCAACAGTAGAGCACTAGCTTTGAGCGTAAAAGCATAGGGACTGTGTCTAGACTCTTACTCAAGACCCAGTACTGGCACCAAAATAAGATTGAATGTTGTGACTACAACTCTGTAAGTATAGGACTTCAAATACCTCATCACAGAGCAAGCCATGAATCTGGTGCTGACAGCTGCCATCTAACCTGACTTAGCCAGAGGTATGCCACTGCAACCCAGCTCCACAGGACCACATGCTGCTGGCTCACTCATCCCTGTCATCCAAGATATTTGGGGGCTGAGATCTGACACTGATGGGTTTAAAACGCAGCCCTGGCAGGATGTCTGTGAAACTCTGTGCTGTGGTTCAAGCAAAAGTTCTTAGGACAGTACCCCCAACATTTTAGTGCAATCCCTATGGCTGAATACCCCCCCCGCAAAAAAAACCCACCAATCTCAATCATTAGGTGTAAACTTTGTGCAGTTTGTGATGTGTTTCTGAAAGAATGGTGATACTGATGAAAGCACCCTAATACTAATGACAGCTTGTGGGAAACAGCTATGTGATGAGTCCTTCCTGAGGTGCTGGTTCATTCACGCGGTGCTGTGTGCTGAGTCCTGCTCAGGATGCCATGTACTGAGTCATTCACAGGGTGCAGTGTTCTGAATCCTGCATTGGGTGCTGGGTGCTGAGTCTTTCACTGGATGCTGTGTGCTGAATCCTGTAAAGAGTGTTATGTGTTTTGTCCTTCAAAGGGTACATTCCTTCATCTTCCCCTTGTAATAGCTCCACAACTTGGATGATTATGCAGACAAGAATATTGAGGCTCAGATATGTCCCCATGGCAGGGACAAAATTATGTATTACTGAAGAGTAGTGAGTTGTCTACTGCAGACAATTGCTTTGTTTTGTTTTTTTCTCAGTCATGAACCTTGAACTCAGGGTCTTGGTGCTGATCCTTACCTCTTGGACTCATGGCCAGCACTCCACCATGTGGAGCCAAGGACCCCCTTGCAGCAGAGTGCCACAACCGAGGGTTGTATGGCCAACGACTGTCATCCTGGCTTCTCAGGAAGCTGAGATCAGAGTATCTGGATTCCAAACTATCCCAGACACAAAAGGTCCCATGACACTATTATCTCCAATTCATCACTAAGAAACGTGAAGTGGAAGCTGGGTGCTTGTGGCTCATGCTGGTCAACCTAACTACTCAGTAGGATGAGATCTGAGAATCATGATTCAAAGTTAGCCTGGGCAGAAAAGTCCATGAGACACTTAGCTCCAATGAACCACCAGAAAACCGGTGGCTCAAGTGGTAGAGCACAAGATTAGAGCTGAATTGCTCAGGGATAGCACCCAGAACCAGACTTCAACTCATACAACTGACAACTACAAAAAAGACATAAGCAAACTAACAAACCTGAAGTAGAGGGCTGGGAATGTGCCTTAGGGGTAGAGTGCTTTGCATACATGAAACCCTAGGCTTGATTACTCTGGACCACATCACTAGAAAAAAGCCTGAAGTGGCTCTGTGGTTCAAGTAGGAGAGGGCAATCCTTGTACAAGAGAAACTAGATACAGTGCTCATGTCCTGTGTTCAAGCTCCAGGACTAGTGTATGCACATAAACACTCACACGCACGCTCTCTCACTCACACACACACACACACACACACACACACACACACACAGAAAGAAGAAGTGAAGGTGTGACACAAAATGGGAAAGCAGTAGACTTCTGCTCTGACATCATGGTCAGCACCCACGCCCTGTGTTTAACCCCAAAACTTAGCCTCTAAGGGCCCAACTAGGAGAGGTCAAAGGTTTCAAAACCTGATGAGCTTCACCAGCCCCACATGACAGGAAACTTTGTGATATCTGACATGTTCTTGGATTTCCCAAGGTTCTGGAAACCTAGCAGAGGCATCATAGGCCCATCATCGTAGGTAATTAAACATTTAATTAGGTTCAGTGCCCTAGTTGTCTGCCAGAAGGACTCCTGAAGTATATTGAGCCCTGTATCTGAACATCAGAATATAGTCTCACAAAGGCAGGAGAAGTGCACAGAACTTGGCCTTCCACGGGAGGTGACACAAATGAAGGCTTCCTGTCAAAATAGAGCACTGGGGAGAGAGATTGCTTGGCTTTCAGAGACTGCCCACACTCCTCCTCACTAAGTGGCCCAGATGGAGTTGCTTGTTACACAGCTGTACAGGATTGAGGCCTTTTGTCTGCCTGTCCAGACAATGAGAGAGACTTCTTCCAGCAGGACTGGGGTGCAGAGCAACCTTCAGGCTATACTGCGAGCAGTAAGGGGATCCCTGGAACATGCAATGTCATAAAAGCATTCTCTGTGTTATGAACTCATAGTATTGAATACAAATTTCCTAGCTTGGTGCCATTCATCATAGCTACTCTGCTCTGGAGCTTCATCTGTAGGAATACATCCATAAATAGACAAAGACGTGAAAATACAGGCTCTTTTTGAGGGGGCAGGTCCTGGGGTTGAACTATGAGCCTGTGCGCTGTCCCTGAGCTCTTTTTACTCAAGGGTAGTGCATTAAGCTTGAATCAAAGCCCACTTCTGGGTTTTTCTGTGATCTCTTAGAAATAACAGTGTCAAGGACTTTCTTACACTGGCTGGATTCAAATTCAGATTCTCTACATCTCAGCCTCCTGAGGATCTTTGATTACAGTCAGCAGCCACTGCACCATCTTTCTTTTCTTAATTTTTTCATCTGGACAATCTGACTTTTTAGCGGGTCATTCCAATGGTTTGAACTTATAAGAGACAACCCAATGTTCTTTATAGCTGCTTTCTCGGAGAATGATTTTCTCTCCTCATCTTCCACTCTGGTCACAGGTTTGAAGCCAATAGTGAGAAATGAGTGTCACAGGATTGAGGAGCAAATGACCACAGGACATGCCAGTTCTGTCACTTAGCACTGAGCTGCAGCGAATTCACTGTCTCAGGATGAGAGGACCAAAAGCTGGAGCGATCTTGATACTGTCTGCATTGCTCCTTTTGCCTATAAAATGATCTAATAATTATAAGTGTTGTGCGTCTCCAACCTTAACTATCTAGGACACACTAGAAGTATCTGCACATTTCTATTTTTATCTACTACCTCCTGAGATTTAGATTAAAGGTTTGTGTGGAGCAGCTCCTTGGCAAATCCCTGAGGAAAGCTGCTTGAAGCCTCTTCTGGAGATCGCCTTCCAAAGCCAGCCCAAGCAGGAAGTCTGTGAGACTCTTATTGCCAATAAACTACCAGAAAACCAGAAGTGGAGCAGTGGCCTAGAGGGTAGAGCTCCAGTTTTGGGAGAGAAAGCCTAGCAGGAGATACAGGCCAGACCAGGCAGGAAAGTAAGGGAGGTGCTTATGTCCAATTAACGACCAGATGGCTGGAAGTGGAGCTATGGAAGTAGTAGAAGCTCAGCCTTGAGCAAAACAGCTGAGGAACACATTGTACCCTGAGTTTAAGCCCTGAGATGTCCAAAAAATAAAATTCAAAAAGAGAAGGCCAACTTTATGTATCAGTGCCCTACTTACTTACTTGGGTATGTTACTTCCTTGAGTGCAAACAGACCGTATGCAAAGCTTCTGCTTTCATATACTGATTTATTTTACAGATATGCTTGTTACGCATACTGCATCATTCTCTTTATTTCAGCCCCATTGCCTTGCTCTTCCAGGGTTCTAGGCTTCTGTCCTTATACGATGCACATTGCAGCTCTCAGCAGCCTATAGTTACATTTTATTATGAGGCCAATCCAGGAACAGTCACAAATAAGGCAGGGGAAGAGAAGATCAGGGTTTATAGAAATAACCTGTATTCAGAAAATTACACTTGGGGACACAATCTGTAGCATACTTATGTAAAAACTACCATTAAGAACAAAAGATGAGGGGGCAGGGAATGTGGATTAGTGAGAGAGTGCTTGCCTAGCATGCAAGAAGCCCTGGGTTCTATTCTTCACTAGTATATACAGAATTGGTGCTGTGGCTCAAGTAGTAGAGTGCTAGAGCTAGTGCCCTGGCTTTGAGTTCAACCCAAGAAATGTCAAAAAAGATATATAGGGAGGGAGGGAGGGAGGGAGGGAGAGAGGGAGATAGATAGATAGATAGATAGATAGATAGATAGATAGATAGATAGATAGATAGATAGATAGATAGATAGATAGATAGATAGATAGATAGATAGAAAAATGATACATGAATCTGGTCTTGGATGTCAGGAGGAAATAAGGGAACAATTCCTAGTCATGAGGCCTTCTGCAGTGTGCCAGGACACCAGCATCGCCTTCACACAACCACAGAACAGGAACACTGTCTCTTTCCCACTTCTCTGGCAGATGAAGGCCCCAGAGCCAAGAAGGCAAAGCCAGGTTCTAACTCAGGTGCTTGGAAACAGAAGAGAAACGGCCCTCCCTGTCCTTGGACTGGGGATTTGCATTAATGATATGGACAATGAAGGAAGGAGAATGGACTGGCAGAGGTAGAAGAAGGGCCTTCAAATCTGACAGATGTAGAGTCAAAAATCCACTCCCTACGAACAGAGAGCAGGGTTTTTCTACTCTGTTCCTGCCCTCTCTCTCACTAAACTGACTCTCGATTGGTAACCTAAAGATAGCCTGAGGCTCCCTTCACCTAAAGGAGGAAGGTTATTCATTGTTTGAAGAGGCTGAGAAAGCCTGACAATGGTGTAACTCTAACAAATGTTTCAGGTTTCCCCTCATTGCTGGGTGTGCCTGGAATGAATGAATGAAGTGGTTTGCAGCTCACTTCCCAGTTGAGTGTGTATCTTCTGCCTCTTTATCCTATAAGCCTAGCTCTCTCCATCTAGCCTGGCTTTTGATACTGTTTTCTGTCCTTCAAATACAGTGTTACACTGGAGTTCTTCCTGCTAACAGGGCTAGGGTTTGAATCCTGAGAACTTCATTTGAACCTTGCATGGGTCAATGATGTTTCATTCCTTCTTCTATAGCACAAGAATTCTAATAACATTTAGAGTTCAAGTAACTTCTCATCACCAAGGGAAACACAAGAAGCTGTTGAACATCTGACCTTACAGAAGTGGAAGTCAGAGTATCATAGACTTTCCTGTCCTGGTTGGCTTCACCCTGTAATCCTGAGACCTCAGCCTCCTTAGCTAGGTTGATGAGTGTGAGCTACTGGTGTTCTGCTAGGTTCAGGACTGTAATGACATTGACAATACAAGTCAACTGCTTATCACAAAAGGCTTGGGAAGCATATTAAGCCTTTCAACATTGGACCATTCAGATCCCTTTAGCACACAAGGTTATAATGCTAGAATCTGAGAGGCTGGGCAAGTGGATCTGCTACACTTGAGCCTTAAGCTCTGACTCCAATTCTGGTTTACATCAGTGTTTATTTTCCAGGGAATGTTCTCCTAATTAGCATATAGGAAAAGTATTTTGATTAACCCTTACTTTTTTCCTGTTGTGTGTCTTGTATCAAGCCTGGGCCCTGTCCCTGATCAATTCAGCTCAAGGCTAACACTCTACCACTTGAACCACAGCACCACTAGGGTTTCTTTTTTTGGTGGTACATGGGACATAAGTCTAACAGGCTTTCCTTGCCTAGGCTGTGTTTTAACGGTGATCTTCAAATCTCAGCATCCTGAGAAGCTGAGGTTCCAGGTATGAGCCACCCGCATCTGGCCAATTGTTTTTGACAGTTCTGGGGCTTATTTTTTTTTCAAGGCTAGCACACTGTCATTTGAGACACTCCATTGCTTCTGGCTTTTTCTGAGTATGTGGCACTGAGTATTCAAACCCTGGTACGCATGCATGTTGAGCCAGCTGTTTACCACTAAGCCACATTTCTACGCTCGCCCTTACAATCTTATCCCACAACTTGCCTGTCCTGAAAAAAAAAGGCTTCTGAGTATAAATCAGTAAAGAAATTCCTAAGGAAGGTGTTCAAAGATAAATAAGACAAAATTCATTGAGACACAGACTCTAAACATGTGAAAACTATTACAAATGCCTCCATTTAATTATGTATCATGTTTCAACACAAAATGTTTTAATGAAAAATGAATCAATGTCCTAAATTATTGTGTATAATTTTATAAAAGATGTGCAAAATGCAATAAATATGTGTATGATAACACTAACTACAATACACAATAAATGAATGAATCAAATAAAAAATAAAATAAATACAAAATCAATAATAAAAATCATAATATGTAATAAACATAATTATGTAAGTATATATCCTATATTACACATATGTAGAAATACCTTTTCCATTGCAGGGCCTCCATTCAGGCCATGGGAACTCTAGCCTGAATTTCATTTCGTCAAGGAGAGTAAATTTCACCTTCACCCATGGTTCAAAGGAGTTACTTGGATGGTGAGATCAAATCCCAGCAATGGTAAAAATATTGGCCCAGTTCCAAGATAGTGACTTAATTTTTTAATGAAAGCAGTTATGTTTATTCAGTTACATACTGAACATTAAAAAAAGCAGTGTAGAATTTTGTACAGCTATTCAGACGTCCTTCCCTTACTCCCAAAGTGCTTCTCTGAACACTACATTGTTTTTTTTTTTTTTTGTATGTTTTCTTTTATTGTAAAAATGTTGTACGGCGGGGTCACAGTTACTTGAGCAAGGTCATGAGTATATTTCCTATTGAGCATTTTTGCCTCCTCCTTTGTTTACCCCTTACCATCCCTTCCCTCCCATCTCCAAAACTACTCTCCCTGCCAAGCTGAGTGACTTATTTTTAGTTTTGGCTTTACATGGGGTTTGAACTCCAGTAGTGGCAAATCTGCACTTTCCCTCACATTGCTACAGATTTACCAAGATCCTGAAGTCCAATCCCAGGCTAGGAAAGAAAACTGACAGAAATTCCAAATCAGGGAGCTTTATTTTTTTTAATTTAGTTAATTAATTAATTAATTTTTTTCTTTTCTTTTCTTTCTTTTTTTTTTGCCAACCATGGGGCTTGAACTGAGGTCGTGGCAACTCTGCCTCAGCTTGGATCATCCTAGGCTAGGTGCTGCTCGGGACCCATACCCAATCCTGGAATCCTAGGCCCAGAGGGCTTGCAAGATGAAAAAACAGTGGGATAGAACGAAAAGTGGGGAGCTGCAAAGGGCTGGGGGTTTTATGTTTTTTTCTTTGCACAGTGCCCATCCTGGGTCTGAATCAGATGGCTGCAAAGTGGATCTGACCTGCCATATCTGAAGGCTGACGTATTATCAAGGAAATTATAGGACAACCTGTCAACATAGACCCTGGCTTCAAATCCATGTCATGACACCTACCAATGGCAGGAGATCACAAGAGACTCATTCCTATGCATAGGAATACTGATTGAAGGAGAAGTTTGTGCATCGGTCGAGTCTAAAATTGGATGCAATAATCCTAGGACACTGATCGATCTCAATTAATACTTTATTAATCATGAAAAGAATACTATTCCTTTAATGGTGATATAATAAATACCTACCACTTGATAGGAACATAGTATATGTCATTCAATCATAGATAGGTGGCTATGGCTCTTTTTACCAATATATATTTATTTGTATACCACTGTCTGCCTATCCATGTATTGCTGTTTTGCACAATCCTGGGGCAAGATCTCAGCACCTGGGATCCACCTGACAGCTTCATTAGCTAGAGGCTGCTGTGCTCACACTCACCTATTCATGAATTGGGACTGCATGTCCCTGATTTCAGATCCTAGAGCTGCCAAAAATTTAATCTTGGATTAAGAAGCCAATCTGTTTTCCTTTTCCGGGAGAGTCTTGGGTGTCAGGCATGATTGAGAAGACATCTACAAATCTAGATGCTATGTGATAGGATGCAAACAATATAATACATTGTTAGGTGTCATCACAGTCAATAAAATAAATGGTAAATAAATGAATAAAACAAAAAATTCAATGAATAACCACCCCAAACATAATATAGTCTGAACATCTGTATGGAAGTTCAATCCTATCTTTAAAATGTATATAAGGAGTATGCTTTCCAGGGATAGGCCATGAATTCAGGCCTAGGGAACAGGCCTGACTTTCTGGTCTTCAAGCACGGTGAGCTTCCCCTTCCCACACAGTGCAACAGAGTTACCCAGACCCCGTGTTCAAATCCCAGGCCTTACAGACAAAAAAATGCCAAACATTCCAAATAAGGGAGCTTCATTAGAATTTTTAATATTTTTTAAGTTCACTTCACCTTTGTTTGATACATTTTGATTTTATAACACTAGAGTTTTTCAAAAAAGAGGTTTAAACTTTTACATTTCAGCATAGCACATTGGTGTTTCTATTTTGACCATCTTCCATGAAGAGTGAACATGAAAATAAGGACACCATTTCTCCCTAGAAGGTTGGGACAGTTGATTTTATTTATATTTAGAGTTATTTCTATAATTATAAATTCTCTACATTTGTGTCATGTTAGTTTTCCTCAGTGCCTACAACGAAATACACTAGGGGAGTGATAGCACAAAAAGTTGGGTTTCTGAATAAAAACTCACTTTTGTGAGGACAGCAGGTACTCGTAAGCATTTTGGGAATGAACTGGATTGTAAAATGAAAAGCAAAAGCATTGGGAGTGGGATGTAGTCAGAAGTGGAGCATTTGTCTAAAGATCATAAGACTCTGGCATAAATGTTTCCTAAAGCTCAAAGTGTTAGAATTTTATGATCTGTATGAACAAACTTTTTTTTTTTTTGGTCGTGGGTCTGAACTCAGGGGTCATCCCTGCACTCTCCAGCTCAATGTGAGCAATCTACTGCTTGAATCACAATGCTACTTCCGGTTTTCTAGTGGTTTATTGGAATTAAGTGTCTCACGGACATTCCTGTCCTGACTGGCATCCTCAAATCTCAGCCTCCTGATTAGCTAGGATTATCGGCATGAGCCACCGGTGCGAGGCACGTGCACAAACTTCTTAAAGATTGATTTTGAGAAAAGAAACTTGGAATATACTTTTAGTATACATAATTTATAATGCTATGTTTAAGGCACTAATTCAGAAGTATTTATTCATTGGCTGGTTTCTTAGTTTATTTAAAGATATATATTATATATATATATATGCATTATATATATATATACATATATTATTAAAAACGTAGCTTTGAAGTGTACCTAAGAGCATATGTGCTCATGTAAAATTACACAACTGCACAAGCTTCATTATTTTTTTTCCAGTTTGGTTGGTACCATAAATTATGTGGGATTTTCTACTGTTGTTTTATTCTCTGTTTTTGGAGGATTTCTCTCCCTTTTATCCCCCTCGCTCCCTCCATGAACTTGAACTCAGCTTGCTCTTTCTCGGCTTGGTTGTTCATAGCTGATTTTCTACCACTTCAGCCATACCTGTAGCCGGGCTTTTTGCCAGTTAATTGGAGATGATTTCTGTCAGGCTTTTCTGCCTTCATTGGTTTTGAAATTTCATCATCCAGTTCTCAGCCTCCTGAGTAGCTAGGATTACAGATGTGAGCCACTGGGGTGCCTAGGGATAAATTAGACTTTGGTTGGTGTATTCTTTCTGTTTTTCTAAGCATGGGAGAATTTCAATGAATGTCCTGGGTCTGAAGTAAGATATATAATACATATGAAAATCTGTATAGTTCTCATAATATGTAATAAATTTAATACGTGTTGTAAGTGTAGTAATAGTCAATAAATATAATGAATGAATAATACAAAAAAATAAATACCCTCAAAGCAATATGCAGTAAACATAAATATGTAGATATTAATCATTTTTTTCAAGTGTGGATGAATATTACATAACAGGGCTGGGGATTGAATTCAGGCCTAGGGAACAGGCCTGAATTGCTTGTATTCAAAGAGGGTGAGTTTCCCCATTCTCCACAGTGCATTAGAGAGTCCAGATTCTGAGTTCAAATCCCAGGCCTGGCAGAAAAAAACGGACACGAATTCCAAGCCAGGGAGCTCCATTTTGTAAACTTGTTCAACCACTTTGAAAAGTAGTATGGAGGTTCCTCAAAAGACTCCACATAGAGCTACCCTATAACCCAGCAGTCCCACTTTTGGGCATTTACCCAAATGTTTACAAACAAGACCACACTAAAGCTACCAGCACAACTATGTTTATTGCAGCATTATTTACCATAGCTAAGATATGGAACCAACCCAGATGCCCCTCAGTAGATGAATGGATCAAGAAAATGTGGTATATATACACAACAGAATTCTATGCCTCCATCAGAAAGAATGACATTGCCCCATTTGTTAGGAAATGGAAAGACTTGGAAAAAATTATATTAAGTAAAGTAAGCCAAACACAAAGAAACTTAGGTCCCATGATTTCCCTTATTTGCAATATCTAGTATATGTATGAGTCAAGCAGAAAAGGTCAGATAAAGTGATGTTAGGAAAATGGACCCTAAGATATGTATTTTAAATGTTTTTTTTCTTTCATGCATTTGTTTCTAATGCAATTATAAGATTATTTCTTTGTTGCTTTGTATGTCCCTCCCCCACAGTATAACCACTGCTTTCACTGTATTTGATGTCGGTGTAATTTGTGGAGGAGAAGGGGAAAAACAAGTCATTTAAATAAGGATACAGGTGTACCTGTTGCAACAATGAGAAGTGTAAGTTGTCATGTCAAAAATGAACTTTACAACTTCGAGGGGGGAGGATTAGGTGGGGGGCAGAGAGGATGGGAAGGGATGTGAAGGGTAAAAAAAGGAGGAGGCTACAATGCTTGATAAGAAATGTACTCACTATCTTGCCCATGTAATTGTAACCCCTCTGTACAGTATTTTCACAATAAAAAATAATAATAATAAATTAAAAAATATTTTATATTTATATACTTTATTAAATTTTATTTTATTTTATTTATTAATTCATTTATTTTGCCAGGCACCGGGCTTGGACTTAGGTTGTAGCAACTCTGCCTCAGCCTCCATCACCCTAAGCTGGGATGGTGCAGCTTCTGGGACCACAGCCCATCCTAGGAATCGAGGCTTCAGGGGCTGACAGGAAAACAAATTGAAAACAGTACTGAAAAATAGCCTCGAATTGCAGACAGTCGGAAGTTTCTCGGTTTTCCTTCCTTGCATGGTGACCACCCCGGGTCCAAATGACACCAGCTACAACCTCTAGGTCACCTGGCATTGCTGAAGGCTGGCAGGCTGGCAGGCTGGCAGCGAACCCACAGCCCAATCTGGACACCTAGGTGTTTGAATCCCTGTCATGGCAGTTAGAAAGGGCCGGAGAGCCTAATAAACTATTGTCTGTTCATAGGAATACCAGAGGAACGTGATCATGTCATGGTTGGTTGAGTAGTTTGTCAATCAGTCTAACATAAAATTAAACCCAATATTTACAAGATGTCGATTGATTTTAATTTATAGTTTATTACGCATTAAAAGAATACGTGTGTGTGTGTGTGTGTGTGTGTGTGTGTGTGTGTGTCTTGTCGGTAGTGGGGCCTGAACTCTGGTCCTGGGAACTCTCCCTCAGCTTTTCAGCTCAGGGCTAGTGCTGTACCATTTGAGACACAGCACCATTTCTGGCTTTTTCTAATCATGTTGTGCTGAGGAATCAAACCCGGGCTCATGCATGCAAGACAAGCACTCTCCCAGTGAGCCACTTTCCCAGCCCCTAAAAGAATACTATTGATTAAATAGAATTCTCACTACATACCTGTGAATCACTAGGAAGTTAGTATATGTCATTGAATACTACTAGATAGACATCACTGGAAGTATCTAAATTTCTAAATATATATTTATTTTTATACCACCGTCTGCATAGAAAAGTATTGCTATTTTGGCCAAACCTGAGTCTCGATCCCAGGTCCTGGGATCCACCTGGCATCTGAATGTGATAGAGGCTGCCATGATGACACTCACCCATTCACGAATTGGGCCTCCTAGGGCCTCAGTTCAGGCCCCAGCATTGCTAAAAATGTCTTCCTGGAGAAAGATTCCAAGTGTGATACCTGTTTTCCTTTTCTGTGCAAGTGCTGGGTGTCAGGTATGATGTATATAATATGTCTGCAAAGCTCCATGCTATGGAATAGATTTCAATGAATGTAATAAATGTTATAGGTGCACTCCCAATCAGTACATAAATAAATGGTAAGTAAAAAATAAATAATAAAATATAATGAATCATTTCAACAAACACGATATAAACTGAATATATGGTTGTAAGTATAAATCATATAATAAACATGTCTATAAATGTTATGTTCTCCAGGACTGGGGCTTGAATACAGTCCTAGGGAACAGGCCTGAATTGCTTGTCTTCAATGGAGGAGATCTTTCTTTTCCTCCACCCCCCTCAGTGCATCAGAGTTACCCAGATCCCAAGATGCATCCCTGCCTGGCAAACAACAAAATGGCACAAAATTCAAGACAGGGAGCTTTAGTAATATTATTAATTAATTAATTTATTTTTTGCCATGCACGGGGCTTTAACTCAGGTCGTGGCAATTCTGCCTCAGTTTCCATCACGCTAGGCTGGGATGGTGCAGCCTATGGACCCACAGCCCAACCTGGATCCTAGGCCTCGGGGACTAACAGGAAAACAAAATGAAAACACCACCAAAAAAAAAGCATCAAACTACAGAAGGTCAGCAGTTTCTATTTTTCTTCCTTGCACGGTGACCATCATGAGTCTGAATGACATGGCTGCAACCTGTAGTTCACCTGGCATTGCTGAAGGCTGGCGGGCTGTCAGTGAAGCTGTAGGTCAGTGGACGCTAGGCCCTGAGTTTGTATCCTGATCATGCCACTTAAAAGGGGCTGGAGAGTCTAAGAAACTATTGCCTGTCCATAGGAACACCAGAGAAATGTGATCAATGTCATGGTTGGATGAGTAGTCCCTCAAAATGAGTCTAGCATAAAATTAGACACAATAATCACAGGACACAGATTGATTTTAATTCATAGTTTATTATGCATTTAAAGAATATTATTGATTAAATGGAATCCTCACTAAATACATGAGAATCGGTAGGAACGTAGTATATGTCATTGAATACTAGATAGACACCTCTGGCAGTACCTAAATATCTAAATTTATATTTATGTACCACCATCGTCATAGAAAGTTACTGTGATTTTGGCCAAATTTAGATATTTATATTTATTTATGTACCACCATCGTCACAGAAAGTTACTGCGATTTTGGCCAAACAGGGGCTTGATTCCAGGTCTTGGGATCGACTTGGCAGCTGAATGGACTAGAGGCTATGGTGCTGACACTCACCCATTCAAGAATTGGGCCTCTCAGGCTTTCAGATCACGTCCCATCATTGCCAAAATTTTTTTCCTGGTGTAAGATTTCAAGTGTGACACCTGTTTTCCTTTTCTGTGCAAGTTCATAACATGTCTGCAAAGTTACATGCTATGGAATAGATTGGAATAAATGTAATAAATATTATGGGTGCACTCACAGTTCATAAAATAAATGCTAAATCAATAATAAAACATAATGAATCACTACAACAAACACAATATAGACTTAATATATAGATGTAAGTATAAATCGTATATTTGACATGTCTATAAATGTTATGAGGTGCTTGAATTGAGTCCTAGGGAAGAGTTTAGTTCATTCATGATTCTCATAGGAAATGATAGGCAAGACGTATGGCACAACAATAATTTTTAATTAAGAGTTCATGAAGTGTGACAATAAGAATCACATTCAGAAATTGGAGTACTGATCCAAGAATCAGTACTCACATGATGTAGAGCACATGGGCAGCAAAGATGGCACTGATAGGGAGTTGAGTGGGCAGAGCCTGATTTGCTTTATGTTCAGTGCATAACTAGACATGGAATCTTAGGTGCATGATAGGGTGTGACCTTGACAGTGATTGTTTCCTCTCTTCCTCCCCTCCCATGCCACCCACTCTTTTTTGCTTTAAAAATGGCTTGCTCTATGTTAATAAATGAGTTTTCCTGCTTGAGTTGACTCCCCGCTGCGTCTGATTGTCTCCTGGACTGAGGGAGGCTGGGGAACGGGCGAGCTGCCGCACTTAGCTTTCCTCAGACCCTGTCTGTCTTTCGTGTGATGGAAGAAGACCCAACATCTGGCTCCCAACATGGGGCATGAAAGGAAAAATACTGACAGAGGCTAAGCAGTCTGTCAGGGTAAGTGTAACCCTTAGTATGGGTAATGCTATCTCACAGAAGAAGGAAGAGGAGGCAACATTAGGCCTAGAAGGAGTAAAGGAGGACTTGGGAAGTGAGAAGGAAAAGGAATGGGTCAAATTTGACCTAGAAAACACTGAAACATGCACCATGGAAGTCAAAACGAGGGGCAAAGTTAGTTCCTCTGATTCAGATGCCCCTGATGCTCATAGGTCCCCTTTTTATTCCCCCAATTGGAAGGGAGGTATGGAACCCTATGCGATCTGTGAGAGATACCTGCAAGACGCGGACACCTACAAACCATCCACAGAGGGGTGGAGTGCTGGGGAAGTAACCTACTAGGAGGTCTACCCTGGAAGGGAAGGGCCACCTGAGAGCATGGAAACTAGGCCACAGGATTTGCTTCCCCAAGCGTATCCGGTCAATCTGGCACCAGGAGCAAACAGGCCCTTGGAATGGTATCCATGGGAAGCTAAGGATCTTAAAGAGCTCTGCAACAAGGTGGTGGAAGATGGCCCAAACTCTCCTTGGGCCCAGAGCTTATTACAGGACATTGCTTACCACCCAGGTGTCCCTAAAGCCTGGCTGGATGTGACTAAAGCCGTCCTCACCAGTTCTCAGTTTATTAAATGTGTGCTTTCTTTAAGGAGGAATGCAGAGGGCGAGTAGAAAATAATTGTCAGGCTCAATCCACGATACCTATTACTTATGCCATGTTAACAGGGACGGGGAAGGGTACTCCACTGGCGTCAAACAGGAGGCAATACCTGGCCCATACCATGACCAGGTGAGGCAAGCAGGACTGGCCGCGTGGTACAAACTGGATGATGGCCCTACTGAGTCCTCCATAGCAGGAGTGAGGCAAAAAACTGGTGAGCCTCCAGCTGAGTTTGTAGACTGAGTCCAACAGAGCATTCACCACAAGCTGCCAGCAGGGAACCTCTGAGATCAGTTTGTAAAGCTACTGGTCTGGGAAGGGATGAATTCAGACCACTACATGGCCTGTGCGGGATTGAGAGAGCATTCACTGAGCAGATGGGTGGTGACCTCACAGGTTGTGGGAATGCAACAGCACCAGTCCCAATCACTAGCTTTAGCTTTACAGGCTCAGACATCTGCAATGACTGAGGCTATTGCCCAGGCGCTGGCAGCCCAGGGCCGGGGAACCCCAAGATCATCGGGGAGAGGGACTTGCAGGGTGTAGGGGGTAATTTCCCACCCAAACCCCAGCCGTTTGGCGGGGGAATTGTTGTAAGCAGTCCTTCTTAAAGTGTCTCTCTTGCAAGTCCCTCTCTCTGATGATCAACCCCAACAGGTGACCTGGACAGTGATCAGCGCTGACAATGAATGCAGAAATCATCAATAGACCACAAGAGAAGATGTACCTTTGACCTGGAGGCCTGACCTTCATTTTGATCACCACCCTATGTCATTATGTATGGACCATTTAATATTTCTGTAGGAGCAACTTATTTTATGTTACTTGCTCTAATTGTTCTTTTACTACTTGCTTGTACAACCACCTTTTGTTCTGCTTTCCTGTAAACATGTCTAAAATCTGCTCCAGAACAACCCCCACCTCTGGACTCTGAAGTGGCAAAGACTGCTCTCCCATCCCTGGCTAATGCTAAAGGACTGCTAATGACATTGCTTGGCCTGGGAACGCTTTTGCTAATTGTTTTCTATGCCTTACTTGCTTTATACGTGCACTGCAAAACTCTTATCAGCTTAGCCAGCCAGTTACATAAGATCAAGCTCCAAGTGAATAAATTTCCCCCGAGAGGAATCGCAGCCAGAGATGGATAAGAGGGGGTGTCAGTCTGGCCAACCTAAGACAGGGCCTTCAGCTTCGCTCTGAAGAAGTTCCCGATGATAGATCAGGCAGACAAGGTGATCCACCCAACCTAAGATAGGCGGGTTCGCTTCCTTAAACAAAGACAGGGGAGATGCTGGGAGCCATTTGGAGCTTAAAGTAAAGCTCAAAGTCATCTTGAACCCTGTGCTCGCTTAAAGGCACGTACAAGGAACTGGCTTACTTAAAAGACACCAGGTGCCCAGTATTGCTCAGCTATGTCTGCAGTTGGTTTTAAATTTTCCTTATTTTTCTGCACTATAGTAGAATGGCAGTGTGGGCACCCACGAGGATGCACCATGCCGCATGTGTGGAACACCCAATACCCAGGGTTCTCTCAGGTTCTGAAGAGGATGACCTTATGAGATACTGACTTTTATATATGCCCAGGAATTAATTGAACTGCTTTGGACATTTCTAACTGTCGTGGGATTGATGTTTATTATTGTCCTAGATGGGGATGTGAGGTAACTGGGACGGCCTCTTGGCTCATGCACAAGGGCCCTCCTTATCCTTGTCTGGGGAATTTCAACACCCAGACTTGCCTCAAACCCCCTGCATGGCCAATGCTATCCTTACCAATGGAATCCTTTTAAAATAACCTTTACAGCGGAGGGGAAAAGATAACTAACTTGGAGGTGGGTCTGCCATTAAAACAAAAAAGAGGGAATCTATAGAGCACATGGGCAGCAAAGATGACACTGAAGGGGAGTGGAGTGGGCAGAGCCCGATTTGCTTTACAGTAAGTAACCAGAGCATGGAAGCTTAGGTGCATGATAGGGTGTGACCTTGACAGTGATTGGTTCCTCTTCCTCCCCTCCCATGCCACCCACTCTTTGTTGCTTTAAAAACGGCTTGCTCTGTGTTAATGAACGAGTTTCCCTGCATGAGTTGACTCCCTGCTGCATCTGATTGTCTCCCAGGATGAGGGAGGCTGGGGAACGGGCGAGTGGCTGCACTTACCTTTCCTAGGAGCCTGTCCATCTTTTGTGGGATGAATGAAGACCCGACAACATGGTAGGTGGGATTCTAACACAGCTAGCCACAACTCCTACTCTATCCAAATAGGTATTCAGCTTATGAATGGATGAATATTGTGCCCCACCCCCACCCCGGGGCTCAATCTCAAGTCCCGGGAACCCCCTAGCTCCTTAGTTGCTCACAGGCTGGTATCCTCACCTAGACCCTTTGGCCAATTGGGCCTGCTAAGCTCTGAGTTCAAATCCCAATACTGCCAAAAGATGAAACCTAATGTGAGAAGCCCATTGATCCACCTGTTTTCCTGTCCTGTGAAAGTCCTGGGTCTCAGGGAGGATGGAGAATTCTATATAGGCAACTCTATAACCATAGGAAAAATTTGTTATCTGTGTCAGCCCAGTTATGTCTGTCATCATACTCAATAAAACACAAATGCATCCATGACTAAGACACACAATAAAAAGACTAACTACACTGAACTCATGATGCATTCCATACATATATGTAAATAGAGATCCTATGTGTTAAATAGGTGGGTACATTATTTTTTCCAGTGCTGGGGCTTCAATTCAGGACCTGTGACCTGGCCTGATATTGTAGTCTTCAAGGATGGTGAGCTTCCATTTCCCCCAGAGTGTTATAGATTTACCCAGACCTGAGTTGGAATCCCAGATGTGGCAGAAAAATGGTGCGAGTTCTGAGCCAGGTTTTATTATTATTATTATTATTGCCAAGGAAAGGATTTGAACTCAGTTTGTGGTAACTCTGCCTCAGCTTCAATCACCTCAGGGTGGTGGGCTGCCATGGGCCCATTGCCGATCCTAGGATACTAGGCCCTGAAGTCTTGCAGGAAAACACACACACACACACACACACACACACAAACACACACACACACAGAGTATGATATATATATATATATATATGTATGTATGTATATATATATATATATATATATATGGAGAGAGAGAGAGAGAGAGGAAAGCTGCGGGATGAATTTTTACATTTTGTTCCTTTCCAAGGTGACCATCCTGGGTCTTAATAACATGCCTACAAAGAGTACTTCACCTTGCATTGGTGAAGGATAGTGGGCTATTGGGGAAGCCATAGGCCCATGCAGCAATGTAGGCCCTGAGTTCGAGTCCTGGTCCTGACACCTACCAATATGTGGAATTCCCAAGATACTCGTTCTTATGCATCGAAATACCAATGGAACGTGAGCAAACTCATGATTGAATGAGAAGTTTCTGAGTGCATCAATAAGTCTAGTCTAAAATTAGATGCAATGATCCTAGGACGCTGATTGATCTTAATGAATAGTCTATTAAGCATGAAAAGAATCCTATTCCTTCAGTGGTGGCATAATAACTACCTAAGAGTTGGTAGGAAAGTAGTTGATATACTTGAATCCTAGGCAGATGTCTCTTGTACTCTATACAAATATATATTTATTGGTATACTACCAGCTGCCTATCCATGTATGGCTATTTTGTCCAGTGCTGTGGCTCAATTACATGGTCTGGGAATTGCCTGGCAGCTTCGTGGGCTAGAGGTTGCCATGTTGACACACCCATTCATGAATTGGGTCTGCTAGGCCCTGAGTTCAGGTCCCAGCACTGCCAACAACTGGATCGTGGAGTAAGAAGTGGAGTGTAACACCTGTTTTCTTTTTCTCTGAGTGTCCTGGGTGTAATACATGAAGGAGAACATGTATACAAATCTAGATATATGTGATATAATGTCATCAATATAATAAATGGAATGTCTGTTATCACAGTCAATAAAATAAGTGGTAAATAAATGAATAAAACAGAAATACAATGAATAACCACAACAAACAAGATATGGACTGAACATCTATAGGTAGGTACAAATCCTATCTTTACAATGTATATAGATAGTGTGTTTCCCAGGGCTGGGTCATGAATTCAGGCCTAGGGAGCAGGCCTGACTTTCTTGTCCTCAAGCATGGTGAGCTTCCCTTTCATCCACAGTGCTGCAGACTTACCCAGACCCTAAATTCAAATCCAAAGTCTTACAGATAAAACGGCACCAATTGCAAGCCAGGGAGGTTTTTTTGTTTTGTTTTTTTGTTTTTGTTTTTTGCCAAGCAAGGTCTTGAACTCAAATCATGGCAACTCTGCCTCAGCTTCCATCACCCTAGGCTGGGGTGCAGCCACTGGAACAACAGACGATCCTAGGATCCTAGACCTCCAGGCCTTGCGTGGGGTGGGGTGCACAGAAAATAAGTGGTGGGATGGCCTTTTTAGATTTTGCACCATGACCATCTGGGTCGGAATGACACAGCTCCAAAGGGTACTTCAACTTACATTGCTGAAGGCTGGTGGGCTATTGAGCTATTGGGCCATAGTCCTGCAGGGCAATATAGGGCTAGAGTCGATTCCAAGTCATGTCACTTCTGGATGATGGAAGATCCTAAGAGACTCGTTCCAATTTATAAGAATAACGATGGAATGTTTTAAATGTCATAGTTAAATGAGTTGCTCGTGAATGATACTCGTATAAAATTAGACATCATGTTTCAGTCGTCTGGTTGATTTTATATAATATGAAACATTAAAAGAATACTCTTTTTTTTTTTTTTGGTCGGTCATGGGGCTTGACCTCTGGGCCTGGGCACTGTCCCTCAGCTCTTCAGCTCAAGGCGAGTGCTCTACCACTTGAGCTACAGCGCTACTTCTGGTTTTCTGGTGATTTATTGGAGATAGGAGTCTCACAGTCTTTCCTGCCTGGGGTTGGCTTTGAACTGTGATCATCAGATCTCCGCCTCCTGAGTAGCTAGGATTACAGGCATGAGCCACCAGCGCCCGGCTAGAATACTCTTTCTTACAGGGATGCAATGATTTCAGGACACCGATTTTCTTAAGAGTTTATTTATTTATTTTTTTATTGTGAAAATACTGTACAGAGGGGTTACAATTATACGGGAAAGATAATGAGTACATTTCTTATCAAGCATTGTAGCCTCTTCTTTTGTTTCCCCTTCCCTTTCATTCCCATCCTTCTCCAGTCTCCCCACTCAGTCCTCCCCACCCCCCCTTCCCCACCTCACCCCCTCAACAAAGCTGTAATATTAGTTTTCAACATAACGACTTGTACATCTCATTGAGGATGAAAACAATAACATTAATTACATGGAGGTATAATAATACCCAAGAATTGTTAGGAATGTAGTCTATATAACTGAATAATGGATAGACATCTCTGGCACTCTATAAAGATATATATTTATTAGCGTACTACCATCTGAGTGTCAATCTGTTCTTATTTTGTCAACCGCTGGGGCTCTATCTCAGGCCCTGGGAACTTCCTGTCAGCTCAATTTGCCCCAGGATGGCATGTTGACACTGACCCATTCATGAATTTGGTTCTGTAGGCCATGAGTTCAGATGCCAGAACTCCCAAACAATGAATCGTGGAGTAAAAAGCTGATGGTGACACATGTTTTCCTTTTCTGTGAAAGTCCTGGGTGTCAGATATGAAGTAGGATACATATGCACACCTATATCCTATGTAATCAACGTAATCAATGTTCTATGTGCCATAATAGACAATAAAATAAACAGTCAATAGATGAACAAACAAAAAATAAAATGAATAAATATACTGAACTCAATATGTACATACATATGTCTGTAAATATAAATCATATATTTA
This sequence comes from Dipodomys spectabilis, assembly GCF_019054845.1. Taxonomy (NCBI): domain Eukaryota; kingdom Metazoa; phylum Chordata; class Mammalia; order Rodentia; family Heteromyidae; genus Dipodomys; species Dipodomys spectabilis. The sequence continues at coordinate 2,273,851 of NW_024871192.1, forward strand.
AAATGTATGTGAATAGGATTTTATCTAGTGCAGAGGCTCGATTTCAGGCCTAAGGAACAGACTTGAATTTCTTGACTTCAAGGAGGCAAGCCTCTCCTTCCCACACAGTGAAACAGAGTTACCAAGAACATGAGTTCAAATCCCAGTCCTGGCAGAAAAATGGCATCTCTATGCAATATGACACCCAATTCTTAGGTATTTCATTCTGCCTGCATTTAATGAATGTGATTGTTTAAATGCTTAATAAAGTATTAACTAAAATCGATCAGTTTTGTATAATATAATTGTGTATAATTTTATACTGGAATCATTCAAGAACTGCCCATTAAATCATGACATACATCATATTCCATTGGTATTCATATGGATGAAATGAGTTTCTTAGGATCTCCTGCCATCTGGAAGTGGCAGGACCAAGATTCAAACTGTGGGCACCAGCTCCCACCACTTAAACCTGAGGATTGGGAACTCAGTGGTCTGTCTAAGAACATCAGCAAGACCAATGATTAGCCAGGCACTACTGGCTGTCAGCAGTCCTCCTTGATACTTACAAGGCTGTGAAAGGAGGGTCATGTTCAAAGTCACCGTAGGCAGGAAAGTCCTTGAGACCACTGTCCAACTTAAGTGGCAACAAAGCCACAAGAAGAGACGTGTGTCTCACACTAGCCTTGATCAAATGCAGCTCACACACTGTGCCCAGATCCTGAGTTTAAGGTCCAAGACTGGCAACAAACAGACATACACAACAATTTGTGCAGCCATCCAGATAAAGCAGGTCACCCTTTTGTCCCCAACTGAATTGGACAGAGTTCCCTGGGAAAGGGTCTGGCGAAGCCGCTGTCATCTTTACTCCACCCATGCTGCCTGCATCACAGGATTCCAGCCACAACCCCATTCTTTCATGGTTCTTTCTGACCAATGGGATTCAAGAATGCTGGCCACGCCCACATTCCATGCTGCCCTGTAGCACCAGAATTCCCTCTGTTGGTTGACACCACTACCGGCCATTGAGGAAAGTAGAGGTAGCTGAGTGGTGAGCAAGAGATTCGAGGAAACTTTGGAGTAGGTTAGGATATTGATGCCTAGTCACTGAGTGAGAGAAGAAAGGATTTCCCAGAGCCTGGGAATGTGGCCATCCCATCTTTCCCATCACAGCTCTCAGATGTCTGATACAACAAGATTCCGTGAGAGAGCTGAGGACAAGAACAACTACAAGAACACCAGCAGAAGAATACTGCCATCAGATCTGCAACATTCAACAAAACAAAGAACACGAAAAAGGGAGGGATGCTCAAGACAAACATCATCTTATAAATATGATAGAAACAATTGAATAAAAGGAAAAAAAAAACAAAAAAATTTGAATACTTATCTTGGGGTTCATTGCACTAATATCAACTTATCTGAACTTTTCTGCTTGACTCAGACATATACTAGATATTGCAAATAAGGGAAACCATGGGACCTATGTTTTTTTGGGTGTGGCTTACTTCACTTAATATAATTTTTTCCAAGTCTTTCCATTTTCTAACAAATGTGGCAATGTCATTCTTTCTGATGGAGGCATAGAATACCATTGGGTATATATACCACATTGTCTTGATCCATTCATCTACTGAGGGGCATCTGGGTTGGTTCCATAACTTAGCTATGGTAAAAAATGCTGCAATAAAAATAGTCGTGTTGGAAACTTTAATTTGGTCTTGTTTGTGATCATTTGGGTAAATGCCCAAAAGTGGGATTGCCGGGTCATAAGGGAACTCTATGTGGAGTCTTTTGAGGAACCTCCATACTACTTTCCAAAGTGGTTGAACAAGTTTACACTCCCACCAACAATGCAGTAAGGTTCCCTTCTGTCCGTATTCCCTCCAGCAGCTGTTGTTATTAGAATTCTTGTTTGTAACCATTTTAACTGGGATGAGGTGGTATATCATTGTTGTTTTGATTTGCATTTCTTTTATGGCTAGAGAGCTTGAGCATATTTTCATGTGTCTATTGGCTATCCTTCTTTCTTCTTCAGAGAAGTTTCTCTTTAAGTCTTTAGCACAGTTATTTATTGGGCAATTGTTTGTTTGAAGATTTGTTTTGTGGGGATTTAAAATTTTAAGTTCCAGGTATATTTTAGATATGAGACCCTTGTCTGTTGTATGGCTAGTGAAAAATCTTCTGCCAATCCGTGGGCTTTCTATTGATTTTGCTAGCTTTATCCTTTGCCATGCAGAAGCTCTGAAATTTCATGCAATGTCAATTTTCCACCCTTTCTTTCTTTTGTTGTGTTTGTGGGTCTCTATTTAAAAAATTTCGGCCTGCACCAAGGAGGCTTAGGGTTTCTCCTACTCCATTCTATAATGTTTTCAGAGTATCTGCTTTGACTCTGAGGTCTTTGATCTATTTATAGTTGATTCTGGTGCAAGTTGATATATAAGGATCTAGCTTTAGTTTTCCACAAGTAGTTAACCAATTTTACCAGCACAATTTACTGAAGAGACTGTCTTTCTTTCATTCTATTTTTGTTAGCTCTCTTATTGAAGATTAGATGGCTACAGGTCTTTAGGTTCATTTCTGGGTTTTCAAGTCTATTCAATTGGTCCTGCGGTCTGCTCTTGTGCCAGTACCACTGTTCTTTCTGTTAAAGATTGTTATTGTTATTCGGGGTCTTTTATTGTTCTATATGAATTTTTGGATTGAGTCTTCTATTTCCCTGAAGAATGAAATTGGAATATTGATAGGTATCGCATTGAATTTGTAGATAGCTTTGGGAAGTATTGCCATTTTCACGATGTTGATTTTTCCAATCCAGGAGCATCGGAGTTTTTGCCACATTCTAAGTTCTGTTTTGATTTCGTTTTTCAGGTTTTTAAAGTTTTCATCATAGATGTCCTTCACTTGTTTGGTTAATTCCTAGGTATTTTATTTTTTGTGGAGCTATTACGCATGGAGTTGCTTTCCTGATTTCAGCTACACTTTTCTCATTGTTGGCATATAGAAAAGCCATTGATTTTTGAAGGCTAATTTTATACCCTGATACTTTACGAAAGTTTTGAATCACCTTGAAGAATTTGAGAGCAGAATCCATGGGATTCTTTAAATGCAAGATCATGTCATCTGCAAAGAGGGAAAGTTTTATTTCTTTTTCCCTATTTGGAACCCCTTGATGTTTGCATCTTTTATTATTGCTGTAGTTAGGCATTCCAATACTGGATTGAAGAGCAATGAAGTGAGTAGGCATCCTTGTCTCGTTCCTGAGTTTAGAGGACATAGAGTTAATTTTTCAACAATGAGCATAATACTGGCTAGAGGTTTTAATATACAGTCTTTATTTTATTGAGGAAGGTTCCATGGATTCCTAGTCTTTGCAGAACCTTCATCACAAAGGGGTGTTGGATCTTGTCAAATGTTTTCTCTGCATCTATTGAGTTAACGATGTGGTTCTTATTCTTGCTCTTGTTGATGTGATGAATTATGTTATTTGATTTGCGTATTTCGAACCAGCATTTCATCCCTGAAATGAATCCTGTTTGATTGTGGCATATGATTTTTTGGATGAATTGTTGAAGTTGATTGGCCAAAATTTTGTTGAGAAGTTTTGCATCAATGTTCATCAAAGAAGTGGGTCTATAGTTCTCTTTCTTTGATGAGTCCCTGCCTGATTTTGGGATGAGGGTTATTATAGCTTCATAGAATGAATTTGGTAGTGAACTTTCTCTTTCAATTCCATTTAAAATTTGAAAGAGTATTGGTGTGTGTTCTGCTTTGAAGGCCTTGTAGAACTCTGCTGTAAAACCATGCGGTCCTGGGCTTTTCTTAGATGGGAGGTCTCATTGCTGTTTCTATTTCAATGCTTGATATGGGCTAGTTAAGATGGTTTAACTCATCTTGATTTAGTTTTGGCATGTTGATATTTGCTAGGAAAAGGTCCATTTCTGCCAAGTTCTCAGACATATTAGCATAAATGTTTGAGAAGTATTCCCTTATAATGTTCTGAATCTTGTTTGTTTCTGTGGTGATATTTCCATTCTCATCTCTGAGTTTATTTATTAGGGTGTATTCTCTTCTTTTTCTGATAAGATTTGCTGGGGGGTCTATCTATTTTGTTGATTTTTTTAGAAGAACCATCTCTTTGTTTTGTTGATTCTTTCTATTTTTTATTCTAATTCATTTAATTCTGATTTAATTTTAATTATTTCTTTCCTTCTACAAGATTGGGGTTCATCTTGCTCTTTTTCAAGGAGGCTCAGCTGTCTCATTAAATTGTTAGTTTCGGATCTTTCGAATTTATTGATGTAAGAACTCAAAGATATAACTTGCCTGTGAGTACTGCCTTTGCTGTGTCCCAGAGGAGCTAGTAGTTTGTGTGCTCATTTATGTTGAATACCTTGAGCACATGAATTTCGTTTCTAATCTCTTCCATGACCTACTGGTGGTTCAACAGTGTGTTGTTCAGCCTCCATATGTTACAGGACTTTCTTTGTGGTGGCTTTTGGTGTTGAGTTCTAATTTTTTTCCCTTGTGATCTGAGAGAATGCAAGGTTTTACTACAGTGTTCCTGAATTTGGAAAAGTTTGATTTGGGACCTGAAATGTAGTCTATTTTGGAAAATGTTCCATGTGCTGCTGTGAAGAACGTGTATTCTGATGATGCTGAGTGAAATATTTGGTAGGTGTCTGTTAAATGTAGTTGCTCTATGCAGTTGTTTATATCTCTGGTTTCTCTGTTGAGTTTTTGCCAAGTTGATCTATCTAGTGGGGATAGTCGTGTATTAAAGTCCCCGACAATTAATGTATTTGGATCTAAATGAGATTTGAGAGAAAGTAGTGTTTTTGCATAAATTTGGATGATCCATTGTTTGGCGAATAGAGATTTAGAGTTGTAATAACCTCCTGAAGTAGAGATCCCTTAATTAGTATTGAGAGACCTTCTTTATCTCCTCTAACTAATTTTAATTTGAAGGCTATTTTATCTGATATTCGTATTGCAACTCCTGCCTGTTTATAGGGAGCTGTTTGCTTGGTAGATTTTGTTCCAGCCTTTCACATTCAAAATGTGTTGTTTTTATGGACAAGGTGGGATTCCTGAAGGCAATAGGTAGAAGGATCTTCCTTTTTAATCCAACTAGTCTACGTCGCTTAATTGGAGAGTTAAGCCCATTAATGTTAAGAGATAGGACTTAGAGGTATTTGGGAGTTCCTGCCATTTTATTCACCTTCTTTAAGGCTTCCGCAACTGAGTACTTCCTATGGTTCTTGGATTCTCAACTTGGGTGCGGTTTCTTGGTGTTTATTGTGGTCTTGTAGGTTTTCTATGTGTAGGACATCTTTAGGTGTCTTTGTAGAGCTGGTTTGGTGGAGATATATTGTTTCAATTTTTCTTTACTATGGAAGTTTTTTATTTGACCTTCGGATATGAAGGAGAGTTTAACTGTGTACAGTATTCTTGGTTGATAGTTGCTTGTCTTTAGGGGATGGTATACATCATTCCAGGCTTTTCTTGCTTTAATTTTCTCTGCTGAGAAATCTGAGGTGATTCTCATTGGTTTCCCTTTATAGTTATTGATCTTTTCTCCTTGACAGCTTTAAAGATTTTTTTCTTGGTCTGAATTGATCCTGTGCGGATAATAATTTGACGGTGGGATGTCCTGTTCTGGTCTGGTCTATTTGGAGTTCTAAAAGCTTCTTGTATTTGAATAGCCCTGTCTTTTTACATGTTTGGGAAGTTCTCTGCTAGGATCCTGTTAAACAAATTTCCTAGACCATTAACTTCTGTCTCTAGGTGTTCCTCTACACCCATTATCCTCAGATTAGGCCTTCTGATGGTGTTTTCCAAATAGATTTGAGTAGATATATCATATTTCTAGGATTTGTCTTGGATGGTTTTATGTTCTTTCTCTATAATATCTAGGCTGTATTCAATCCCTGAGATTCGATTTTCTGCATGGTCTAACCTACTGTCAAGACTTTCTACTTCGTTTTTTATTATTTCTTCTAATTGGTTGACTTTGATGACTTCAAATTCTTTGTTGGAACTTTGTTCTAGATCTTGTAAGAACTTCTTTACTTCCTTACTTTGGTGCTCAGTGTTTATTCTCAAATCACTTAGTTGATTGGTTATGGTTTCCTAGGACTCCCATTCCTTCTGTTGTTTTCCAATGAGCATTCCCTTTGCCGTCTCACTGATTTCTTTCAGCTCTCTGTTTCTGTATTCCACTAATGCCTTCATTGATCTTTGTCCGTTCTCATCCCGATCTCTCAGTTCCTGTATTTCTCTTTGATTAGCATCCCCACGTTTACACATTTCCTGAATTTCTCTTTGAGTGTTCTCAGCCTGTTCACGCCATTCCTGACTTTCTCTTTGTCTGTGCTCAGCCAGCTCACGTAATTGCTGTCTATCTCTTTGACGGATCTCAACCTGCTCACACAATTCCTTTATTTCTCTTTGAGTGTTCTCAATCTGCTCATGAAATTCCTGTATCAATCTTTGAGTAGCTTCCTCAAGCTAATGCTTCTCCTGTATTGATCTTTAGTTTGCCTCCTCTTTCTCCCTATCATGCTCACATTGAGACTTTTGCAGGTTTTAACTCTTTTCATTTACCATGTTTACCTGTAGTGTTTGTAGAGCTTTTTGAGAACTCTCCTCCGGATTATTCATTATCTCTTTTCTCCCCTGATTGTCATGATGGGAGTTGAGAACCCCTGGCTTGCCATTTTTCTTGTGTTTTTCCGGCTTGTTCTGCCCATTTGGGATGAGAATAACACGTTTTTTGCTAGAACACTATTTTAAGGTAAGCATAAACCAAAGTCCGTAGTTGCACAGTCAAAAGTCTGCAGATATAATCTGGTTCAAGAGATACAATCTATTGAACATCAAACAACTATGTCTTTATGGCCTAAAAACAGCAAAGGAGAATTTGGCAACCAGAAATTATTAGGTTTAGGTAAAATTTGGGGAACAATAGGATTGGAGGGATGTGGGAAGGTGAGGGAGAGTGGAATTAACCATTTCCTCATCTCAAAGAGGGAAATTGATTGGAGAGAATGATAGCAGCGAGAGAAAAAATAGTAAGAAAAAAAAGAAAAAGGAAAAAAGACAAGAAAAAATGGAAAAACACAAATTTAATATTAAAAAAGGAAACCCTTAAAAACTGCGAGTTTGAAGAAGTAGTATTCAGAGAAGAATGGGGATGGGATGAAAGGAGGGGAGGCATAGAAAGGAGACATGAAAAACTAGAAAAATAAAAATGTTTTAAAATATTATATGGGTATAAATAGGTAATACTGCTATTAAAGAATTTATCTCTAAGAGGTTTTGAATTGAGTAATAAATTTCTGGATTAAGTATGTACACAATGTAGGATAAGATCTAATAATCGATGACGGGTATATTTGAGGTTGACCACAACAGCAATTAAGTCATGCAGAAACGAATAAAAGAGAAGTGAAAAGAATGAGAACAGAAAGAAAGAAAGAAAGGGAACAAAAGTTCAGTAGAGATTAAAAAATAAGCACACACAAATATTCACCTAAAATAAAAATTATATGAGGAAGAAAACAATAAACAATAAAAACAAAAATTAAAAAAACAAAAAATTAAAAATAACGTACAAAAGCAAAAAGAAAGTTCTTTCATTTTTTTTTTTTGTGGCTGGGGGATAGGAAGATTCTGTATTTCCCTTGTGTCAGTAACCAGACTCTTGGTGGAGTCCCTGGTCGGCTTGTGGTGTTTGGTTTTCCTGTGGCTTGATTTGTTACTTAAGGCAGTTTGTTTGGGCAAGCCGAAAAATGCTCTGCTTTGTGATCCTCCTCTCAGGCTAGTTCAGTGGGAGAGGGATCTGTTCTGAGTATTGCAAAAGAGGGAGATGTCTGTTTTCTCTTGTTTGGAGATGCTTTGATGAGGTTAGGTTCTGGGTAGAGTTGAGGCCTTTCAGCAAACAGTAGCTTTTCCCTGAGGGCCTAGCTTCTGAGACACTCACAGAGCACAGCCTGCAGCCTTTCTCAGAGTTTATGTTTACTGAATTTCAATAGAATGTCTAAGCTGCTTTAGGGAGGCACAGGCTCTGGCTCTGTTTACCCAGTGAAGAAAGCCACTCCCAGGGGGCAGATTTACTCTGCCTGGGGTGGGTGACTTTTTCCTGGGTGGAGTTGAACCTGGCAGGTCTGGGCAGGTTCATGTGACCTGCCAAATAGCTGTCTTGTTTTCTCCCAAGGCCTTAATTGGAACTGGCAACTCAGCCAAGCCTTTGTCAGTATCAAAGATGGAGATCTCCAGTAATGGGGTGGGGCATGAATGCCTTCCCTCCTCTGATCCCTAAGAAGGAGTGAGGATGTCAGGCTTCTACTCCATGCTGCCGGAGTCTTGGTTCCTGGGTCATCTCTGGTCTGCGATCTGCAGTGTGAAGATATCTGCTCCTTGTCAGTTCTTGCTGGTGTTGAGTAGAATCAGCTTGCCTGCTGCATCTGGTGCCTTTGTCCCAGACCCTCTGTGTTGCAGGTATGACGGCTACGGGCACCGCCGCTGCTGCCGCTGCCACAAGGCAAAGAGACAGATCTGAGCACTTGCCGGGAGCGGCAAGTGCTCAGATCTGTCTCTTTGCCTTGATTTTCCCTCTCTGGCAAAACTCTCTGTACTGTGATGGCACACTTGGTGTAATTCTCTGGCCTAGTACTGTTCACTGGAACAATAAAACTGCTTTTTTATGCTAGAGCTTGTTTAGCCTCCAGCTTCTCCTCCGCCATCTTCCTGACCTTATCTTGAGGCTTATTTTATATTCCTGACATTTTTTCTACAGTTGTAGTTAATTTTTCATGATGGGCTAAGTGTATTATATTGGATATACGAAAGTAAACTGAATGCTTATCCCATTAATCCTTTGCCACTTGTCTAATACCAATATACATTATCCATGTGTTTGATTTAATGAAAAAAACAACAGATATAAGCAAGATAAACCAGTCTGTTGTAGACAAGTATTTTCACCTTTATTTTGAAAGTTGGTCCCTTTTTTCACTACAGAATATTCTTGAGAAAATGTGCTCCAGGCTCTACAACTGAAGAATATTATGGTTTGATCTATTATAAGAGAAGGAAGGAAGGGGAACCTTCCTTCCAAATGTTTGATCCCAGGAATGTGATATGCTTTATGGTGCCTGCTTGGAAATGAACAATTTTCACAGTCAACCTTGGAACGCCATCTTGATAGACAACTTCTGTAAGTGGTTACAAAGCATTATTGATGGCTTTGCAAGGATGCCTGATTGCCTCATTGTGGGACAATTAAAACAGGAATTTAGTAAGCTGCTCTTTGTATCTTTAGAAAAACCCATCGACTCTAGGCCAGGGGATCACAGGGGCCAAGAGAAACTACTACCTTGAATAGTAATCCTAGACCTCTAAAACAAAAAACACACACACACATGCACACACACACACACACACACACACACTAACAAATACACAAAAAGCACTCCAGTAAGCACAGCCAGGCAGGGTTGCTATCACAGCCTAAATGAAATCAGGCAAAAAACAGAAGCTGAGAGTCATTTAGCTGATAACTAAAATATTTTTTATGAGGCAAACTCAAATGTGACTCCAGAGAGAGAGTCAGAAAGACTGATCAGAGACACTAAAATTGGTCACACAAAGATTGGAAAGTAGAATGCCTTGTAGAACAAATAAATCATAGAAAGCCTTTGCATGTAATAACAAGACAGCAGATCAAATTCCAGAAATGCACATTTTCTTAGTAGTCAGCTTAATCAACTATCAATACAAATCTTTGAATTCTTAAATATTTGACCATATGTGGGAGAAGGCTGAAGAGAAAGAAAATGTCATCATTCTCTTAGGAGGTCCAATATCACATTAATAAGTAATCTAGCAGAGATTTGTAATAAAAAGAAAACACAATTATTCCAAATGAGGGTTTTATTTCTTTTGATGTAAAAGTTCTTAAATTAGGTGCTAGCAATTACCATACAATTGATCCAGTCCCTTAGCTGAGTTGATATTGACTGCAGTATTCCCACATGAAGGAAAAGAGAAAATTTACAAATGTCTGATGAAATGAGTTAAAGGTGAAGTGTTCTAATAATAGTATCTGTGGTTTAGACACAGATGAAGAGGGTGATTTTCTTTTCTAATAATCGCCCATTTTTACCTGGTGCCAGTGGCTCACAGCTATAATCCTAGCTACTCAGGAAGCTGAGATCTGAGGACTTCATTTCAAAGACAGCCTGGGCAAGAAAGCCCTGAAACTCTTATTTCCATTTAACCCCCAGAAAACCAGAAGAGGCACTTTCACTCAAGAGGTAGAGCACTCACCTTGAGTTGAAGAGTTCAGGGACAGTTCCCAAGCCCAGACTTCAAGCACCTCGAACAACAACAACAAATCCCCATTTCATGGACTGCCTACATCTTCTCCTAACATTCAACAAAGGAGCCATTTTATCCCCCACTACCTTTAAGTCCTAAACTAGCTACTGGAAATAGATGGATTTGGTATCTTATATCAAACTGTTCATATTTGCAGAAACAAACACCAGCAGTGGTAAATTTTTTCCAGTCCTTCAACTCTGGGCCTGGGCCCTGAACATGGATATACTGGTAGCTTTCATGTGAGGCTGTTTGTTATTGATTGGATTACTGCCCCTGAGGGAAATTACTGGGTCTTAAGGGAGATATAGGTTTAGTCTTTTCAGGAAACTCCGTACTGCATTCCACAATAGTTGAACGAGTTTAATTTCCCACCAACATTGTAATAGAGTTCCCAATTGTCCAGCATTTGCTAGTCTTAGTTTTCTTGGTAATGGCCATATTAACTGGGACGAGGTAGAATCTGTCTTGTTTACTAATAGATTTGTATGCACCTTCTAGTTTCAATAAATGAATGAATCCATGAAACCTATATTGCTCTGTGTCTGCATTCCTTTCTCTTTTCTATTAATATAATTTTCCCAAACTTTTTATTTTCCTTACCACTGGTGAAAAGTCATCTTTCTGATGGGTGAATATAATCCCATTGTGTGTGTGTGTGTGTGTGTGTGTGTGTGTGTGTGTGTAAGATGACTATATGCACATGAATTCATTTCTAAGCATTCTGTATCATCTGAAATTTTGTAATTCCATATTAAAGTTGGATTGCTTTCTCTACTGCATGGAAGAATATTGTTAGGATTTTGATGAGTATTGCATTGCAAAATTGGGGGAAATATTGCAATGTTTAGAATGTTAATTCTTCTAACCAGGAACATTGAAAGACTTTCTATTTCCTTGAATATCCTTCAATTTCCCTTTGTATATTTTTAAAGTTTTCACATATAGGTCCTTCACAATTTTAATTTAATTAATTCCTAGTTTTGTTGTTGTTGTTTTGTTCTGTGTAGATTTAATTTGTTTTTGAGGCTAATACATATAGGTTGTATTTTGAATTTCAGCGTGGATCTTCCCATTGTTGGTAACAGAAAAACTACTGATTCTTGTGGTTTTTATACCCAGCTACATTGCTGAAGGTTAGCATCACCTGTACTAACTTGAGGGAGGAAGCCACAGGGTCTTTTAAATACAGGGACATTTCATCTGTAAAAAGGGATAGTTTTACTCCTTCCATATTTGGATCTGCTTGATGTTTTTCTCTTGTCTATTGTTCTTACAAGAAATTCCACTACCATATTGAAGAGTAGTAGAGAGAGTGGACATCTTGTCTCATTCCTGATGTTAATGTCTTCAGGCTTCCCCCGTGAGGTAAATGCTAATTATCTGTGTCATATACATACTCAGTATTATATTGAGGAATGTTCCATGCATTCTTAGCTTCTCAGACCTTTTAATCATAAAGCGGTATTGGAGCTTGTTAAAAGCTATTTCTACATCCCTATAGACGATCATGTGTTTCTTGACCCTGCTTCTGCTGATAGTTTGTATTATGTTTATTCACAAGAATATTAAATCGACTTTTATCCAAGTTGAATCCTATTTGATCATACCATATGATTTTTTTGTTAGTTGCTGAAATTGGTTAGTGAGAATTTTATTAAGAAGTTCTTCTTTAGTGCTAATCAAAGAGTTGAGTCCATAGTTCTCTTTCTTTGGTGAATCCCTACGTGATTTGGGGAAGAGTCTAATTCTAGCTTCATAGAATGTGTTTGATAATGTGTCTCTCATAGATATTAGATGGATGCATCTTGTTTTTAAATGCTATCTAATCTATGTCTTCTATTTGGAAATTTAAGTCCATTGCTATTGAGAGTTAAGGCAGAAATATCTGATAAGTCCTGCTATGTTATACACCTGTTGTTAGGAGCTGTGCCTGATGTACTCTTAATAAATTTACCTTGAACTCTTGTAGGGAACATTTTATATAAACAGTTCCTGTTCTTCTTGATCTTCTCTATGTAGGATATATTTGATTAAATTCTATCATGCTGATTTGATGGAAATACGTTGTTTCAAGTTGTCTTTGTCATGAAATATGTTTATTTATCCTTTAAATGTAAAGGAAAGTTTGGCTTGGGACCGTATTCACGGTTGGTAGTTGTTTACCTTTAGTGTTTGTCATACATCATTCCAGGCTCTCCTTTTTACCATATCAGCTAAGAAATCTGTTTTTATTCTGACTGTATATCCTTTATAAATAATCTTTTCTCTACGGCAGCTTTAAGAATCCTTTCCTTGATCGTTAATGATCCTCTAATGGATTATGATGTCATGGTGGATTGTTCAGTTCTAGAATTCTGTGTTTGTTTAAAGGCTTCTCTTCTCTGAATGAGCCTATCTCTTTGGATGTTTGGCATGTTCTCTGCTAGAATTCTGTAATATGTTTCCCATCCATTTAGTTTCCTGCTCTTCTCCTTCTTGATACCTATCTCCTCAAAATTTGATCTTCTAACTGAGTCTTGACGTTCTGGCAAGATCATTTCTTATTTCTTGGATTTGTTCTAAATGATTGTTTCCTCTTCCCTATTAGAGCTATTTTGTATTTGGCCCTCAGATTATCTTCTATGTCATCTATTTGCTGTGGAGACTTTCTACTTTGTTTTTGATTTCACCGTCTTCTAGTTGGTAATTTTTTAGGGGTTCTGTCTCTCTATTAAACCTTTGTTTTAGGTCTTTTATGGACTTTATGTACATTTTTTTTGGATCCAGTCATGGGGACTTAACTCTGGGCCTGGGCACTGTCCCTCAGCTCTTCAGCTCAAGGCTAGCGCTCGACCACTTGAGCCACAGTGCCACTTTCGGGTTTTTTCTTTTTCTTTTTTCTTTTCTTTTTTTTTTTTTTTGCTTATGTGGTGCTGATGAATTGGACTCAGGTCCTCAGGCATGCAAGACAAGTGCTCTACCACTGAGCCACCTTCCCAGCCCTCTGTACATTTTTTCTTTGGGTGGGGGAGTTGCAAGCGTTGCTTTCTTAGCTGTGTCTTCTCTCATATCTTTTAACTAGGCATCCATTTTTTCTTGGACTCCCTTGACTTCTCAGAATTTATTTATCTTTCTGTTTGTAGTCTTCATGAATTATTTTGCTAATCTTTGGTTGGTCTCATTTGTTCACAAATTTCCTTGTTGAGGTTTTCTATCTTTCCATTAATCACATTTTTCAGCAGTATCTGTAATACGTTTGATAACTCTCTTCTAGGTCCTTGATTGTCTGTTTTAATGCCTGGTTATTTACTGTGTGAATTATACTACCTTGAGGTCACTTTTCTTGTATTTTTCTGATTTGTTTTGTCCATTTGGAGGTTTTCTTTGGGGGATCTATGACCTTAATAGGTGACTCTCTATGTTCTTGGTTGATTTGCCAGGTCTTTGTTTGGTCTCCTGTTATGATTTGTTTTTCTGGAATTGCATTTTTGTCAGGTCCATTAAGTGTAGTAATAGAAATCAGTTGTGGTGAGATGTTGTGATGTTAATATTTGTGGTTCCAGTGACAGTTCGGAATGTCCAGTGGTATGGTGAATTGTCTATGTGTACGGATGTGGCTTTCACTGATGTATGCTTCTGTTCCTGCTTTTTTCCATGTTGCCCATTTATTTCCAGACTGCAGATGTGCTTTTGAATGTGTTGGCCAACACAGTTATAGCAGTCAACTACCTGGCTGGCACCTTTTCATAGAATTCTGTTTTCTTGTGAAGACAGTATAAAATCTTCTTATGAATTATATGTTTATAGTTATGTCAATTTTTATAGCTGCATATCTATAATTATAGCTGATTTGATGTGACCCTCTAGAAGTGGAGTATCTGCTAGGACTATAAACCTCTGTTTCATTAGAGATTGCTAGAATAATTTTCTGTTGTTATTCTATCATTGTTTTTCCTCTTCCTCAGATTTATTTTTTATATTGTGTATGTTTTCACATAATTTAGGATTTGTAATTGTTGTATCAGGTTATTTTTGTTTTTCTGCTTATATTACATTGAAGTAGTGATTTCAGGCTTGTATGAAGAAACAGAAAGAGACAGAATGTATCTTATTATATTGAGAGAAAGAAGACATTTTAACCTATTTACTACAAATAAATTCATATTAAGCAAAGCTAATGAAAATAATTACTTTTTTACTCTTCAAAGGATGAGTATAGTATTCTTGGATATGTTGGAAGAAAAGACTTTAGACTCATTGCAATTGCTAACTTATATTGAAATTACTGCCTAAACGTTCTTCTTCAGAAAGGCAAAAGCTCCATTGCTTTCATATTAGTATTATAAAATCATAATAGATGCATGTTGAATTGTTTTCCTCTGCTTTTTTTCAATTCCATTCTTCATCCATTAGGTATCTAGGGCTTTGAATAACCAATTCCTTAAAATACGTATATTTCTTATATTGTGATGTAAATCTCAGTAATATAAATATGAATTTATCTTTGATTCTTATCTTGAGCTACATTCATATGAAATTTATGGAGTCTCAAACAAGAAACCTGACTATTTTACTCTATTCTATGTTTTAATCAATCAATCCTTTCTCTTTAGAAATATGTTCTCATCTTTTATATTGCTCCAGTAAACAGAATGTGTTTCTAGTAATTTTACTGACATAAATATAAAGTTTGGAACAAGAAGACAACCTCCCCCCATTATCACGTTAAAGAAAACCCTTGGGGATTATTTTATATATAAAAATAAAAAAGTGCAATGCAATGTTTATACATGAATAACATAATGGTTAAGTCAATTAGACATAAGAACTACCACAGCAATTCTCAATTGACTTAAAGGCACCAAAATATTGTGTTCATGAATATCAGTCATTTAAAAAAATAACTAGTCAATACAAAGTTTATATTATATTTGAAATTTATAAAATGAAAATTACACTCAGATTTGTTGTCAATACCTGTTTCCAGGAATACATTTATTCAGCAAACAGGGAAACAAAAAATAAGGGTTTGTCACATATAATGAAAAACCTAGAAGCAGACTGTCTTTCCTTAAGATGATAAGTACCTGCAAATTGTGTGATTTATTCAAAGATAATATAAACATTCATAAGAGGATTTGTGATCAGAAGTGATAGGTAAGCAAAGTAACTGGAAAACTGTATGCTTAAATTGAGCTTTCAATATAGGATGACAAATTTTCAATAAATGAGCCTATTATTCTGTATCTCTAACACACATACAGTATTCTACATTTTCCCACATACTCCCATTCTCTTACCTCGGTTCCTGGTTAATATTCTTCTTTTTCATGATGTCAATTCCTTCTAAAATAACAAGGTGGGCACTTTGTCCCTAGATCCAATACATTTTAGTATTTTGGAATAGTAATATGAATTCATGGAGTTTGACTTGAATGTCAAGTTTGAAGATGTTGTATTCAAGGTACTGTTAATTGACCTGAAACATACAAAGATACACGGTATACAAAGAAGGGACTTGATCTCGGGGAAACATACAGGTCCAAGTAAGATCCTGAATCAAAGAAAAGCAAGGGAACAAACATCAATCAACTATAATTACAGAGGAATGGAACTGATCTCCGATGTGTGTGTGTGTGTGTGTGTAGAGAGAGAGAGAGAGAAAGAGAGAGAGAGAATTTAGTGTGGTGTCCATATTTACACTTCATAGAGCATTACTTGTTAGGGAGGAGGTGCCCATATCAGAGCTGTGATACTACTGTCATCACTTTACTGCAAAAAACACTTGCTTAATCTCTAATTAAATTTGGAAAATAGACTAACATCTTATGTGATTGTTTTGACAATTAATTACTATATTGAAGGCCAAAGGGAGGAATTGGAGATCAATATAATCTTTTTCTTCTTTCCTAAATATTACACTGCAATAGATGTGATTTCAGGAGTCTTCTGCCATGTACTGCCAGTTCAATGACTAATATGCTTAATAATATGTAAATATGATAGGGAAACTGATCAGCCAGCAAGCACGAAGAACTAGTGATAAAATTGAGCTTTTGAGCAGGGTTGACGCAACTTTTAGGAATGTAATTCTTTCATATGAACTTCAAATTTTGTGGCTTTCACTGTGTGACTAAATGCCAAGAAAGTACTTTAGAAACAAGAATTCTTGTTCAGCCAAGTAGAAAGTGCTCATGTTCCCAACCTCACGTTGCAAATTTCCATTCCCTATAGACTCTCTGTTAGAGTGCTTCTATTTAGTATATTTCAGCACTTCATCCTTCCCTGTGGGAGACAAGAAAAAAGATACTTTTGTTTGTGTATTAAATTACGTAAATTAGCATGTACAGGCATGATTTGTATAATTACAGAAGTTTGTAATAAATATAAGTAGGGATCATTTCACAATAAAAATATAATTAATATCACATAATAAGACTAGAAGTCACAGAATTTTTTGCATGCAAACGTACATTAGATTAGATGCAGAATTTCTATTTTGAGATAAACTTTATATTGAAGTATAATGCACTTTAAGAATGGAAACATTTTATTGTTTTGTTAATGGTTATTCATTTTCAGAAGTGGCAGTTTAATTTTGCTCTTTCTATAATATATTAAAATATTTGATTTTACTCCCTCTATTTCCTTTTTGTTACTCCTTTCTCCAAAGCTCTTCTGTTTTTCACAAAAAATTACATCTTTTTATATGCACATATAAAGTAATTTGGAAGATTTAAGCTAAACTGCAATTTAATCCAAGACGTACAGTGGATTATCAGGTTGAACAAAAAGGGGTATTTTCTGTTAACTTCTGAATTGAGTTATCATTATTATTATGGTTAGGGTTAGGATACCAGACAGAATTAGAATTAGGGTTAGAGAAATAGAAAATTTAGGCTCAACACAGGATGACCTATTGCAACAATAATACTCATAGCACACTGAAATGAAAATGAACTTTACACCATGGGGAGAGAGGAGTAATGGAGGTTGGAGAGGGAAGGGATAGTGGGACAACAACAAAGAAGGGGGTAACAATGCTCAACGAGACATGTACTCATTACCTTACACATGTAACTGTAATCCCTATGTAAGCCTCATTACAATAAAATAAAATTAAAAAGAAATGAAAAATAAAACTTGACAGGAAATAGAAAAACACTGTTAAAAATTTAGGGTCAAAATGCAAATAAAATTTAGACCTACACGCTGAGCAAGAGATAGCATAATTGTGAAATAGACGCTTGCTATTAACATTATGATTCGGTTATATGTAGGTTTAGGATTAGGCAAGGTGTTCCAGTTAGAGCTGGGTTTAGGATGAGAAAAAAAAAGTAAGATATTGTGTAAAACTGCCACATATTTTAAGAAGAATGAATAACATCAAAGTTAGAATGAATGAAAACAAGCGTGGGTGTTATTTCAAACATTCATATATAATTTGGTTTAAAGTGTTACTGTTTTAGTTCTTGTTAGGATTAGGGAAGGATAAGCTTTAGGGTAAAATTTAGTTTTCCACTAAGAAGTAGAAGCAAAAAAATGTGTGATTGAATAGAATCCAGACAATTTTCCTTACATTAACCATTTGGTGTTAATTCAGGTTGTGATTAGGATTAGATTTCTGGTTAAAGGAGGTTAAGGATTGAGTAAAGAAATATATTAAACTGGTGGCTCACGTCCATTATCCTACCTATTCAGGAAGCTGATTTCTGAGGATCGCATTTCAAAGCCAGCCCTGGCAGGAAAGTCTGTGAGAATTTTATCTCCAATTAACCACCAGAAAACCAGAAAGTGGTGCTGTGGCTCATGTGGTAAAGTGCACACCTTGAGCTAAAGAACTCAGGGATTATGCCCATGCCTAGAACTCAGGGATTAAGCCCAGACCCAGAGATGAAACCCCACAACCAACAAAAAGAACAAAAAGGAATGGGATAAATGTTAATTAAATCTGAACTTATTTTAGGTTCTAGGAATTCAGGAAAAGCTGGGATAATGGACGTATAATGTATTTCATAATATCAGGATTTGAGATCAATTGGTTTAATGATTCCTCTTATGGAACAGGATAGGTTCAGAGATAAGAGTGAGAAAATCTGTAGGGTTTAGGAAGACTTGCAATTTATTTCAAGAATTACAAGTGGAATTTCAGTTAGGATTGCACAAAACCAGTATTTTTCATAAATTTTAGAATTGCGATACCATTTGTGTTAAGGTTATGGTTAGGATTCCAGCCACGTTTAGGGTTAGAGTGAAGGAGAAAAAAAAATGAAGCTCAAGTTGATGGTAAATTTTGGAATAAGTCTGGTAAGAATTAGAATGAATTTGAATTAGAGTACTGCTATTGATATTAGAATCTACTTGCAATTAGGCTTATATTTATTCTCAATATTCCAGTTAAGATTAAGTTTAGGGTTAGAAAGTGACTAAGATATTGGAAAAAAATTGAAACCTATGTTTGGAAGGCATATTTGAATCAAGTTAGGATGAATGAAAACTAGGGTAATACGAACTAGTAAATGTTAGTATTGACATAAAATTTGGATTAAAATCAGTGTCAGTATTTTGTTCTGATTATGATTAGTGTTATGAATAGGAAAGTTTTAGTAAAAATTGAGTTTTCACTATCAAGTAAAAACAAAAATGTGAGACTGAATAGTAACTAGAACATTACATATATATATATATATATATATGTATATATATATATATTTCTCAGTGATCATTCTTGTAATGATTAATGAGAGTTTTCCAGCCAGGTTTAGGTTGAGAGTTAGCATTGAGTAATGGACTAGAGGATAAGTAAATATGAAATTGTTTTAGGATACAGTGGTTCAGGAAAAGGTAGGATCAATGGAAACTACAGTGTTTTTCCTGATAAGAGAATTTGATGACAAGTAATATAATGGTTCATGTTAGGGAACAAGATAACTTCAGAGACAGAGTCAGGAAATTTGTTGGAATTAGGGCAAATTGAAACTCCTTTCCAGAGTGAAAACTGGAATATTCATTCCAATGAATAAAAACTAGAGTATTTTTTAATATTAATTTTGGACTATTATTAGGTGGAAATTTAGGTTTCAGTTCCAGCTGGGCTTAGTGTTAGCATTAGGGAAATGGAAAATTTAGGGTCAAACTGAAAGTAAATCTTCGAATAACAAGTCAAGATAGAATTAGGATGAATATGAAATACAAAACTGCTAATAATATTAGGATTGGGATATGATTAGTGTGAGGATTAGCCTGAATGTTCCAGTTAGGGTTCGTGTTAGAAAAATGACAAGATATTGAATAAAACTAGAAACTATTTTAAGAAAGATGAGTTGAATCAAAGATAGGATGTATAAATTTAATATATTTGTGTGGCTTTTTGAATGCAAAGGCAAGTGGTTCTAGGGTTAGGGTTACTTTTTTTTAATTTATGAACTAATGAATTAAAGGCACAATTCTTTCTTTCTTATAAACTAAGACAGTCACGATTAGGGGAAAAATTCAATTTTCTACATGAAAATGTGTCTTAAAATATTTTCCAACCAGCATTAAATAATAGTGAGCAGGATGTCATTTATTAAAATTAGGTAAGTTGATGATACAGCTTTCAAAAATATCCAAACACATAGGATTGGAACTCAGATATATCATTGGGAAAACAGATCTTGTACTTGCTCTAGCTGGGAAATTGTGTGTGTGTGTGTGTGTGTGTGTGTGGCGGGGGGGCCCTGTCGTCAGCTTATTCTGTGGAAGTATGGCATTATACCACGTAGTCACAAGTTTTCTTCTGGCTTTTTAATAGTTAATTTCAGATGCATATCTCATGGATTTTCCTTTCTGGACTTAATCTTCTGATCCCCAGCAATCCTTGGGTTAGTATTACTGTGGGTGCTACCACAAAGTGACAGTTCATTAAACTGGGAGCAATATGGAAGTACTTGTGCAAGATACAAAGTAACCAGTTCATTAATGTGGGAGTAACAGGATCACATTAGCTTGCCTTCAACATTGTTTCTGATGAGTTTAACTGAAGCCCAAAGTATAATCCATACCTATTAGCCACACTGTATGAAGTAGCACATATTCATGATGTAGAATATGTACAATGAATTAAATCCTGAATCAAAACACTTTGTTGGGTTTGTAGCAAAGAAATAGAGTGTCATTGAAATGAAGTCCAGACAGGAGGCCGTAGCGAGCAGCAGAGCATTTGCTTAGTGTGTGTCCAACCCCCAGGACCATAAAGATGTAGAAGAAAGTGAAAGTGTAGGAGAAAGAGGAAAGGAAAGGAGGAGGAAGGGGTAAGAGAGGAGAAAGGGCATAGCACGAGAGAGAAGAGGAGGGGACAGGGAGAAAATAGAGGTAGGAGAGAAGGAAGAGGGAAACAGGAACCTAGGGATGAGGAGCAGGAGAGGAGGCAGGAAGAGGAAGATAAATGTAAGATAACAACAAGAGCTGTTGGAAAATATTTTGCATAAGCGATCTACATGTGCAGGCAGGATTATTTTCTAATCAGAGAAATAGTTAGATAGGTGACAATATGGGTGATACCAGTTGCTTGGTCATTTTATTCTCTTTCTTCAGTGAGGTATTCAGAAGAAATATTGAGTTTGGTGTTTTACAGATACACTTCAGGATTTCTTTACATGAATCAAACATGGGAAAGGACTAAATGCAACTTCTCTTAATTAAAAAATAATAGAAGCTATATGTATTGGTGTTACTATGCATGAAGAAATCCTGGAGATTTCTGGTTAATTCAGAGGTCCCCATGGAAAAATATAGGACAAGAGGAAAGCAAAACTGTTTTTAAAGTGTAATAGGTTATCATTAATGAATAGTTTTCCTGGACATTTTTGGTTTTTCTTTTTTTTTTTTTTTTTGCCAATTGTTCATTGCTCCAAGGCTGTGCCCTGGAGCCCTTTCCAAGTCACTACGTGAAACTCCATTTCTGTAGTCCCTGTGGGTGTGGGTGCCTTCTTAGGTCACCTGTTGAAATGTGGGGCCAACTCCCTTACGGTGGATGTGCTGTGAGTGGATGTGTGTGCATGCTCCCCAGTATTGCTAGATGAACCCCGCCCACACTTCCCACTTAACTTCCCAGTCTCAGTTGCTCCATTTCACCCAGCAGCTGGCAGCTATGGGGCTAGAGTTGAGGCCACTGCTGCCCTCTCCTCCTCCAGTTGTGCTAGTACTGGTCTTTTGTGCTCCTGAGTGCGTGGCCCATCCTCGGGAGACTCTGTTCTGGAGTCACTGCCTGTCCCCATGAGTGTGGGGTGGGGGAAACCATGTTTGTACACTGCACAGTCCATGGGTAAAGGAAGGCTGAGCATGCAGTCTGCCCCTTGGGGCCAGGTAGCCCAACCTTGGTTCACCTCATCAGGCTTTAAGGGGGTCTGGGGACTGGAGCCATGTGCTGGCCCCTCTGCCAGCCGGCTTGTGACAGCTGCAGCAGCTCAGCAATTTCGAGCCCCTTCAGCATCTCTGTGGACCTCCATTTTCTGGTCCCTGTGGAGTTGGATACAGGTCCAACCCTACATATGCTCATCAATGCCAGAGGAGCCTGGATTTGCGGCACACCAGCTGCAGCACCGAGGGACTGAAGCCCCTTTGGCTTTGCTGTGTAGTCTCCTCCGTCAACCTTCTGGCCCATATGGGCCCAGCTCTGGGTACCATTCCAGGGATACTCCATTTGGAGGCAATGGGCTCACCCCCTACCCTAGTTGTTCTCCAAAGCAGGGGAATGGGCCTGGCCTTGGCAGTGTAGTCTGCACAGATGGAAGGCAGGATTTGGCGTCTGCCCTGCCTTCTCCCTTTGACATCTGAGTCTGGCTTGCTTGGTTTGGTCACTAATGGAGACTTGTTGGCTACAGCCCACCGCAACAAGTGCTATACTTGCTGCAGCAGCAATGCAGTGTCCTGGGCCCCCTTAGGGTCACCACATGGACCTCTGATGGGACTACATGGGCTGGGTGTGGGTTTCATCCCAGGACTCCCAATAGGAAGTGCCACTCCCCTTCGTGGTACTGCAAGCAAGAGGTGGCACATATAATATCTAACACTTTCCTTTATTGAGAAAAACAGAACTGGGAGATACAAATAAGTTTTATAAAAACAAAATATATAAACTATATCACTTCCACCTGTTAAACCATTGTAATATTTTTTAATCCAGTACGAATTCTGTCTGTAATAACTTACTTTACACTTGAATGTAACTAATGTAATATATTTTGTGTGTATTTTACTATTCTAGTATAACTTTATTTGTACTACTTACATACAATTTTTTCTCAAATTCTGAGATTTAATCACGTGTTTACGGGTCAGAGTTTTGTTGTACTTTTATTTCAGTTTTCCATTATGGCCTTATGAATACAAACAATAAAATCCATTCTTGCTAGCAAAAAGTTCAATGATTTTGAACTAGAGACTCAAGGATAGAGCATTACATATCATACAGTAGTATGTAACGCTTTGTTTAATACTGCTCCATAAACTAATTAGTAATTCAGGCGGCAGCCACTTCATCTGGCATGCTGGTCTGTCTGTTGAAGTAGGATCCTAGTTGCAGCATCTTCATATGGGACCCTTGTGTGCACCTCTTCTGGGACTGTAGGAGAAGATCAGGGTGCACCTGCTGTCAGACTAGGGCAGCAACCCGGCAGCTGCTGCGTGAATGACAAAATGCCACTGACTCACATCTAGCACATGCCTGCCACTTGCGCCTGGGCCTTGAGGATCAGCCCCTGGAAGCACACATACACCACAGGGCAGGGGCCGCCCACCTAGGAAGAAGTACAGATTGAACAGAAGCCAGTCTGTGGATCAGCTTGTACAATATTTATACTTCGTGGAGCACAGGACTATTCTGCTCTGCTGTGGAGAGTAGACAAGAAAGACAGGCCCTGGAGGGGTGATGCCAACTTTTGTACTCAGGCTGACAAGGAAACTTTCTTCCATGCTCTCTCGAGCAGGCTCAGGAAGCCCTTCCATGCTCCTTGTCCATGGAGTAGCAGCCAGAGACACTCACATCTTGTATTCCTGGCTGCTTTTTGGAGTTTGCTTGTTAATTTATTCAGAGAGCCCCTCCCTCAGACAGCAGAGTTATATTCTGGGTTTTGTAAAAACGTTCAGCATCTGAGCATTCCCAGGGTTTTTTTTATTGTTTCTTGTAAATGCGTTGTGAAATTTGTGTTTTAGGTGTTGAGGTGCGGGAGGAGGAGCCAGGTTATGAACATAGTTTCCTACAAGACTTTCATCTAAAAATGAAAATAGATTCTCTCTAAAAATGCCTTTCAGGAAATAAATTTGAGATGGAGAAAAGGTTGTTTTCGCATGAGATGAAAATGTGCTATTTTTATATGCATGTTTTATGCATTCAAATTACACTTAAGTAATTCACTATCTAGGAACAATCGTCCAGACCTAAGAATTAAGTGTTTTGTGAGCTATAGGCAGGGTTATCACAAAAGACCTCTTTGCTATTCGGGGTCTTTTACTGTTCCATCTGACTTTTTGGATTGCTTCTTCTATTTCATTGAAGAGTGAAATTGGGATATTGATAAGGATCACATTGAATTTGGATATAGCCTTTGGCAGTATTGCCATTTTCATGATGTTAATCCTCCCAATCCATGAGTGTGGGAGGTTGCCCACTTCCTGAGTTATGCTTTCATTTTCTTTTTCAGGTTTTTAAATTTCCATCATAGAGGTCTTTCACCTCTTAAGTTAACTCCTAGGTATTTTATTTTTTGTGTGGGTATTAAAACGGGGTTGCTTTCTTAATTTCAGCCACACTCATATTGTTATTGGAATACAGGAAAGCCATTGATTTCTGAGGGTGAATTTTATACTCGGCTAGTTTGCCAAAGTTTCTGATCAGCTCAAGTAACTTGGGAGTGGAGTACATGGGGTTCTTTGAATACAAGACCAGCTCATCTGCAAAGATGGAGAGTTTTACTTCATCTTTCTCTATTTGGATCCCATGTAAGTTAGCATCTTGTCTTATTGCCCCATCTAGCATTCTAATACTAATTTGAAGAGTAGTGGAGAGAGCAGACATCCTTATCTCATTCCTGAATTTATAAGAAATGTCCTTAACTTTTCACCATTAAGTATAATTATGGCTTTAGGTTTGTCAATCCTTAGAAGAAAGAACAGCACTAGAACAATATCAGTTCCAAATTTCAAACTCTACTAAAAAGCAATAAGTAATAAGAAAAGCAAAAATAATAAGAACAACTTGGTTCTGGCACAAGAACGGACCTGAGGACCAATGGAGTAGGACTGAAGACTCAGAAATGAACCCCTGACCTATAGTCACTGAATGTTTGACAAGGGAGCAAAAAAATAGAATGGAAGAAAGACAGCCTTTTGAGTAAATGATGTTGGCACAGTTGGTTAAACACCTGTAGAAAACTAAAGCTAGATCCGTGTATATCACCCTGCACGAGAATCAACTCCAAATGGATCAAAGACCTCAAAATAAAAGAAGACACCATGAAAACATTGCATGAAGGAATAGGATAAACTCTAGAGCTTTTTAGTACAGGCTGAAATTTTCTTTATAGAGAGCCAGAAACAAAGAGTAAAGAAAGATAAATTAAGAAATTCATTTTTTAATTCATCTCTTTATGAAACTAGTAATTTGCTATTACAAGATGCGATGGAATTATAAATTCCAAGTGCTAATGGAGTCTGTATACAATAAACATATTATAATAGTCAAAAAACAGAAATCAAAGAAAATTTGGACAAATGGGATTACATGAAACATCAGAGCTTGTGCAAAGCAAAGGTCATAGTTAGCAAGATCAATAGAAAGCCCACGTTCTGGGAGAAATCTTCATGAGACATAAAACGGACAAGATCTCACATCTAAAATATACTTAGGACTCAAAAAATTAAACTCTCCAACAGCAAATCCTCAAAGAAACAACTGCTCGATAACTAAGTGGGCTAAAGACTTAAAGAGAGAGTTCTCTGAAGAGGAAATAAAAATGGCCATTAGGCACATGAAGAAATGCTCAACTATTCTAGCTACAAAAGAATGCAAATCAAGACAACATTGAGATTGCACCTTACTCTAGTTAGAATGGCTATAATCAAGAAATATAATAGCAACAGATGTTGGAGGGGATGTGGCTAAAAGAACTCCTATTGCATTGTTGGTGGGAGTGTAAACTTGTTTAAACACTTTGTAAAGCAGTATGGAAGTTCTTGAAAAGACTCCAGGTAAAGCTCCCCTATGACCCAGCAATCCCACTTTTGGGCATTTAGGCATTTACCCAAAGATCACAAACAAGGTCATATCAAAGTTGCAAGCGCAACCATGTTTACTGCAGCATTATTCCACGTAACTATGATATGGACCCAACCTTGATGCTCCTCAGTACATGAATGGATCAAAAAAATGTGATACACACACACACACACACACACACACACACACACACACACACACACAATTGAATTCTATGCCTCCATTAGAAAGAATGAAATTGCCGCAATTTTTAGGAAATGGAAAGACTTGGTAAGTATTATATTAAGTGAAGTAAGGCTAGGCCCAAAGAAACATAGGTCCCATGTTTTCCCTTGTTTGGAAGGACTAGTACATGTCTAGAACAAGCACAGAAGATCAAAGGCTATGTACATATGACCATATAAGATGATGTTAAGCGAAATATACCCCAAATCAGAGACACAAGTGGATTTATCTTTCTTGCCTTTTGTTTTTAATATACTTATAATGTACTATGTGATTCTTTTGTAGGTTCATACCCCCATGGTATAATTCCTGTTTTCATTGTATTTGATTCTAGTGTTCTGCATCTTTTATATACATTTTTGTAATTTGGGGAGTGGAAAGGTTATAGCAGAATGCTGAAATGGGGATGCAGGTTGACTCATTGTGACTATGAGTTGTACAGGACACTGTGTCGAAAATGAATTTATAATGTCGGGCAGGAGTCAAGGAGGAAGGAGTTGGAGAGGTGGGGAGGGAAGTAGTAGGGGAAAAACAAAGGAGGAGGTAACAATGCTCAATAGGAAATGTAATCATTACCTTACTCATGTAACTGTAAACACTCTGCATAGCATTTTTACAATAAAAAAATATAAAAAAATCTTTTCCTGGTGTAGATTTCCAGTGCTGTCCTGGGCATTGCATTTTTTGCCTTTTCTGGCTGTGGTTAGGTCCACCTGTTCAGTGGATCAGTAGTCTTCACAGCTTCTTGGGCCTGAAGTGGTACTTGGACTATACAGTGGTGGTTGGAACCAGGCCAAGGAAAGGATAAAAACACTTCCAGGGCATGGCTTCTTCATTCCCCATGCAACTAGGATTGCAAGCAGAATTTCTCTGAATTTACTCCAGAAAACAATCACTGCACCAAAAGGCAAGGTCACCAAACACCTCCCCTCTCCCCACATTCCCTACTTGCTCCCTCCTTGGGAAAGTACAAAAGAATTTTGCATGTTTTGTTAAACACACAATTGTCCACTACCTCCCCTGGTAAACTAGGCTTAAAGTCACTAAGTCATGTAAACGGATAATGCCGCCCTCATTATTCTGGACAAGAACTTCAGGTTGTTTGATCCTTTAATTTGTTGTTGTTGGTGGTGGTGGTAGGAGGGCCTGAACTCTGGGTCTGAGCACTGTCCCTGATGAGCTTTTCATCTCCAGCTAGTGCTCTACCATTTGAGCCACAAAGCCATTTCCACTTTTTCTTCTTATGTGGTGCTGAGGAATTGAACCCAGGACTTCATGAATGCAAGACAAGCACTCTACCACTGAGTCTCCTTCCCAGCCCTAATGCTTTAATTCTTCAAATTGTATTTTTGTCGGTCCTGGAGTTTAATTTCAGGACCTGAGTGTTAACATATCACTGAGTTCTTCAGCTCAAGGGGAGCCTTCTACCACTTGAGCCACAGTGCCACTTCTTGTCCTCATAATGATGAGGAGAATATTTGAAATTGAATATGTGATTACAGAGGTGTGCTTTCTTGAGGTATATGTTCTTAGCATAGTTTATATACTGTTGAAAATGAGTCAGTTAAGATAGGGTTGTTGACATTCCTTGTATCCTTAACAGTATAATAATAATACCAGTTTTATAATATATTATTTATAGTAATTATAGAATATCCCTAATTATGCATATATTATAAATATATCATTTATATTTTATGTAATATAGTATTTTACGTATATTATGCATACATAATTTAATTTCTCTGCTCATCTGTCCAGGAATTAAATTAGAAATGTCTTTGAAAATTGATACTAAACTAGGGTCCTTACAAGTTCGATTGCAACATAGCGTTTTACACAATAAGTAGTTATTTATTCAGAATTGGTTTAGAAATGGAATATCATAACATAATTGAACATTCAGAAATAATTATGTAGGAACATGCCAAGGATGGAATTCAAAAAATATAACATGAGGACCTGTTGCAACAATGAGAAGTACAAGCTGTCATGTCAAAAACGAACTTTACAACTTGGGAGGAGAAAGATTGGGTGTGGGGGGGAGGGAGGATGGGAAGGGATGGGAAGGGTAAACAAATGAGGAGGCTACAATGCTTGATAAGAAATGTACTCACTATCTTGCCCATGTAATTGTAACCCCTCTGTACAGTATTTTCACAATAAAAAATATACAACATGATTCATATGTGTAATCCCAGCTACTTAGGGGCTGAGATCTGAAGATAGCTATATGAAGCCAGTCTAAATGAAATGGCTCAGGGACAAGACCCAGACCATAGTTCAAGTATCAGTACTGGCACAAAAATAAATTATGTGACTAAAACATACAAATATATTTAGTTAAATAAAGTTGTCATTCCTTGTATCCTTCACAGTATAATACTAAAACCAGTTTTATACATATATTATTCATAATATTTATAGAATATTTATAGAATATTATTTCTAGAATATCAATAATGATACATGTATTATAAATATATCATTTATATGTTATGTAATAGAATACATTACATATATTATGCACACCTAATTTATACTGATAAAGCTAATATCCATTAAATTGATATAAGTTTTAGAATAGGGAATAGATTTTCTTTAGTACAACAAGAAAGTAACTAGTCACAAAAATTATTTCTTTTGGATTATATATCCATAAAAACTATTCCCTGTGTATTCAAGGTACTTAATGATAAAAACCTGTGATCATCAGAAAAAGTGGATTTGTTCTCCTTAAGGAATTACTCCAGGAATAATAAACAGTGGACGGTTAGTGATGTTCATTCAGGTATTTTTGTAGAAATTAAACCGATCTATACTTGGTATAAAGATCACTTACACTCTCATTATCCACACCCTTTTCATTTAAAAATGCTTATATTCTGTAGCATTGTTATTGCCCTTATAACCATAATTAGGAAGATAATGTGAGTTCATCTGCTCCATAACTCTTTAAAGATAATGAATGTTACAGAGAATAGCCTCAGATATGCCTGGTGGAAACCTGGATTTGAATTACAGGTCTACAACTGATCAGTCTTAGGTACTTGGGAAATTTGTTTGGCCTTCTTGCCTACTTCTGTTTTTAATAAAATACTTAATTCATTTCCTAACTTGAAGAACACACATGAGCACTAAAATTACCCTAGTGCAAGTGCAGTGCTTGGAATGGTTTCTGCCCATTGTGAAGTAGGTCTCAAAGAAATCAGTTTCCACCAACATCGTCACAGCATCCTTCCTGAAGGCCTTAAGAAATATATACCCAATTGATATTAATATCTGTGAAAATTTGTCTTTACTACCAAAAAAGTTCTTTTCTTCATATGAACAATGAAAGTAATGTTGGGGTTGTCCTGTGGCTTTTACTCTGAAGGAATTTTGCCTAAATTTCATTCTTACTCTATTAGTGGTAGCAGTAGCATTCTTTAGTGCTACCCTTCATGTTTCTAGTTCTGTTTTCCATTTGGAATACTATTGTAACTTAGTGTATAAACTTTGTTATCTGAGTAAATAAAATACAACTGCTGAAGTTTTCAACAATGTCAATGCATTACATTTTATGTGCTTACTATTTTCCTAAAATTATTCTTTTTGGATTATATATCCCTAACAAACTATTTTTATGATTTCTGATATGATTTATATACATTTCTTATGTGTTTCTTATATGATTTTTAGAGATCCATAAATAAAACAGTAAAGAACAGGAAAAATGTAGGAAAGAAGTCATAAACAATACTATTATGGTGGTTTCAATGGCTAAGTCTAAAGAATGTGTATGAAAACAGTGGGAAGATTCATTTTCTCTTTTCACTGTTCTCTCCCCCTTCTTTGTAGAAAGGTTCTGACTATGAAGCGCTAAGTGGTCTGGACCTTTCAAGCCTTATCTCAGTGACAGAAGTGATGGGATTAGGGACATGTGTTCCCATGGATGGCTTTTAGGAAGTTCACAATATAGCAATACCAATAAACATAAAAAACTTTTGTGAGTCATGTATATTCACTTCCTCATTTGCCAAAATTAAATTCATAAGTCAAAACATCAAATTACTTACATTATAATATATGCAGTTCAACTGGCACCACTAGCACCTCCATAAATCAAATGCAAACTAAAAGCTCTACTTAAAAATCCAACATCTAAAGCAGTGTTGGAAATACAAGAAGATACACAATAAATCTGAAGGAGTGAGATCTTTAACACTGGCAATGAGCAGTGATAGCTGAATATTTAACCACGCTTGAAAAGTTCAGTTGTTCACTAACTATGTGATTAGAGTTGCAGATTTGACCTTGGTATCAATATTGGAGATAAAATACAAAGGCAGCTAAGGTTGCTGCAGTATTGTAGCTCAATCCAGTGTGACCCTGCCTGATAATGGTAAAGCCCAGAATAGATGCTAAGTCAGTAAAATGTATAGGAAGGATTCTCCACTGAGAATAATTGCAGGGGGTGATCATCACTCTTGCGTTGAAAATGTATAGCCCATCATTCTACTTTAAGCTTTAGCATATTTCTGATCTGAAGACCATTATAACACACCAATGTGCCATGAATGCTGAGCAGTGTAGGCATATATTACTCTAATATATGTAAAATCCTTACAGGTATGGAATGGCCTGACCCTGACACTTCATTTTGTGTCTTGAGTTTCATGGAGAAATGCTCATAATTAGGCAATTCACACTCATCTAATTCTGAATCAGGAAACTGAGATAAGGTATTAGGGTCATCACTCCAGTCACATGGCCTGTGACGTATGAAATAAATGACATTGTTTCACAATGTATATGTGTTTCTGAAAATGTATGCAATACCATATGCCAAAAGGGACAATTATCTATCTCATATTATCAGAAGTAAAGATACTCCTGAATTGTACTTTCTTGCTAGAGGATCATAGGGTGACTGCTGATGTTTGGTATCTTTCCAGGTGCTCCTATACATTTGTCAATGTTCTTTGAGGAAGTGTTTTTCACGGTTTGTTTTGAAGTGTTCAGAATATCAGTACTGTCACTAACTGCAACCATGCGACAACCAAGATGATGGGATACCTGGACAAAGAAGTAAGAAATCACAGGAAGTGAGAGGAAAGAAATCACCAGAGGACCCAAAGTGTCATTGCCAACTTCTGGATCCCTAAATCCTGCTTGACGGGGGGGTGGGTGGTCAGTGGCTGCAGGTATGTCCACAAACAAAGACATCAATATAGCTTGTGGTTACAACTATTAACATGAAGTATTGTTTGTAGACATAGTGACAATTGAATCCCTTATTGTTAGGGAGCAGAAGGGAATAATAGTCATTCCAACCATAACACAGACATCCATCTTGTCTCCGAAGTCTTAATATTTTAGTGTCCAACAGCTCGAACTTAAATACTCTTGAGGTAATAAATCATACCCCTGTCTTCCCTTGACTGCTTGGCCTTTCAAGAGCACAGCTCTCAGCCTTTCGATTGCTGTTTGAGATGGCTTCCCAATCTATCCTTTTCCAAGTCTAACAGCTTGACTTTTAGAATCACTCACAAGGTCTGTGACAGATGTATTATTTTGAAAACAATATTTTTTCTAGGATATGCTCAATTTTAAAATTTTATTTTATTTCAAAAATACTGGACAGAGTAGTTACAGTTACATGAGTAAGTTGCATTCCTTATTGAATATTATTACCCACTCCATTGTTGTTCTCCTATCCCTTCCCACCACCTATACCTCCCACCCACTCCAAAGTTGTAAAGTGCATTTCCGTTATATAGTATCTTGTGAATATCATTGTTGCAATGAGTTACTCTTTTTAATTCTTTCATCATTATATTTTTCCCTTTCCTTCTCCAAATCAGGTAAATGTATATACAAGATGGAAGGAACCAGAATCAAGACAGAGATTGCCAGGGATAAACCAATGGTAAAAGACAAATGAAATAAAATAAGATCTAGATACTCTACCGACATCAAGGTTGACATCTGAAAAAAGACGGTTTTTTCCATGTTTTGGAGTACATTTCAATTAGCTTCATTTTGTAAGGTCAAATATACGTACCTCTGGATCCAGTAATCCCACTCCTGGGCATTTGTCGAAATGATCTCAAGCTAAAACCCATTAAATCTACAACGTTGTTTTTGGGAGCAATATTGGAACCAATCAAGATGCCCCTGAAGAGATGAATGGATCAGGAAAATGTGGTATATATAAACAATGTAATTTTATGCTTCTATCAGAAATAATGACACAGCCCCTTTCATAATAAAATGGAAAGACTTAGAAGCCAATCATATGTGAAGGAAGCCAGACTCAAAGAAACCTAGGTTCCATGGTTTCCCTCATTTTTATTAATTAATATATGCTTAGGATAGTCCTTAAACTCTTAATATTCCCTGTTTTCTCTCCTTTTTCCTCTCTTATTCCATTTGTGTGGGTGCACACACACACACGCCCACACACGTACACTAATGAAACTTGACTCAGAGCCTCAAACTCTTGCTTGTTTTTTTTCACTCATGATTGACTGAGTCTGTAGTATTTGAACCAAGGTTTAACTCTATCTTTGATTGAATAATTGAACATAAATGTCTCATGGATTGCTACCCTAGCCATCTGTGAACCATGATATTCCAATCTCAGGCTCGTGACTATCTAGGAATAGAGGAAGCACTGGCATCCAGCTCTATTGCCAATTGTCTTTTCTTTGTTTTGTTTTTGTTTTTTGTTGGTTTTGTACATCCAAAATGTGTAAGGAAAACAAATCTTTTGT
Organism: Dipodomys spectabilis; assembly: GCF_019054845.1. Classification (NCBI taxonomy): domain Eukaryota; kingdom Metazoa; phylum Chordata; class Mammalia; order Rodentia; family Heteromyidae; genus Dipodomys; species Dipodomys spectabilis. The sequence continues at coordinate 2,306,437 of NW_024871192.1, forward strand.
AATAAGGACTACTCCCATAAAATGTGTGTGGTTTAACGGTTACCTTAATAATGTTATGCTTTTGCATCCACATTATATGATTTGATTTTTTTGAACTCTATTGTTGTGAACAGTCAAGTTACTTATATACAATTTGAATCTTCTGGTCTTGGTTTTATAGTTTGTTAGGTGTTTCCAAACAGAATTTATTAAGGTTTAACTCTGTACTACTGAAGCAAGACTTTTATGATTATTCAATGTCTTGTAAATCATAAGTTCTTCACTGCTTGTGGCACCATATGAGCACAGGTAGTTTCCTATAAAACCTCCACATAGTTTAGACCTCAATGCCACGCACTCTTCTGCCAAATATGCAAGGGCATCCTTTGTAATTTTCCATTCATTTTCACTGTTCTTCACTCTACTCTCCAGTGTTAAATCCTGTGATGGTCATGTTGATTTTCTCCCCTGTTATATTAATTATTGCATCTTGGTAACGTACTTCTGTCCATTCCCCTTGTGCTTTGACTTGTATCCCTCTCATCTTGAAGAGCCAGAAATTGAGGATGTGTTCTTCACTCTTTATTTCAGACATCTATCTTTACTTTCTAGCAATACTTTCATCGAATTTTTTTTGTAAATATAAGGCCTTGAAAATAATTATTGCATTTTCATGGCTTTATTATTTGGCATTAGGGAAGAACATAGGTCAGTAATTGTAACTTAAATAAAAGAAGATTGCAATCATGCCTCAATAGATATTGTTCATTGGATAATGTTTACTTCAAGGTCTGCCTACCTGCTTCCTTTTCGTTGTTTTGTTTATTTTTCAATGCAGCCTTTTCTTCTGGAAAATAATTTTGGACCCAGAGAAAATAAATTCCTACTGTAATTAGTCATTAATTTTATTCCAACATCATTTCACAGATCCTTTGAGTCTCTTCAGGGTCTCTATAGAAGTGCTTTACATTCTTAGATATGTTTTAACAGCGATGCACCCAAAGATACATACACATTGTTTAAGTCACCATTTTGATGACTGGAAAAAAAACATGCTGCAATCTCACTATATGGCACTTTTATTGTTTTAAATTCTTTTAGATTAAAGTTGATGCTGGAGAACGAACAATCTGTGTACAATTTTATATTTTCCTATTAATTTTAGTATACCTTCCAATATTATAAAAAGTTAAAACATTATTACTACTTACATAGTTTTAGGATTTCTAAAATGGTTAGAGTAAAAGTTTCATTCATTCACAATTTTAAGACAATAGAGTGTCCATTATTACTAAGTGAGACATTTAAAAATTTTTATTTGTGGTTCTTAAAAGTTGTTCTGGGGAATCAAGTCCAGTGCTTCATGTGTCTTAGTCTACTGTGTGCCTCTGAGCCTGATGTGACCTATGGTTTTGTTTTCCCTCAACTGGAATAAAGAAACTTTTCACTAGGAAGGAATTATTACTTGGTTACTTTCTCCAATATCTCTCGCATACATAAAAGTAATACAATTCTATACTGACAGAAAATGGTGTTCCTATTTGGAGTAACTGTTTATTTTTTGTCGACCAACTCTTCACTAAGTCTTGCCACTTTCCTATCCCCCTTCCCATAAAACATGACTGGATCCACTGGAAACCCACTTCCAGTCAGCCTCCTCATTCAAAAGTCCAACCTTAACTAACCTACCCACTGGTAGTCCTGCTGTGAACTTTCAAAGGCCTGACTGCAACCAGACTTCTTCCTGAAAGCCCTCCTCTGCTACAGGGAAAGCCTTCTTGAACTCCACCCTTTCCTGGAATCCCTACTCTGTACCACCAGAAACCAGGCCACATCCATATCTCCTCCTTCTATGTCTCTCCTTGCTCCACCAAGAACCCAGCCTACATTGGGCTTCTCCCTCGAATCCTCACTTCATCCACCAGATACCCAGCCCCTAACTACACTATTTCCTCATAAACCCATTGATCCCATATCTTAGTACCTCCAAACTCCTCCCTTCTCTTTCATACCCCACCCCCCAACCAGACTTCTCCCTCCAGTCCCTTCTGGTTTCATCAGAAACTCTGCCCCTCTCTGTCTGCTTCTAAGTGGCCTAACTTGTCAAACACAGCCCCGAACTCTTCCCACAAAGCCAATCATGCTACACAAAAACCCTCCACCTCCGTATAACTGCCCTTGAAGCCCAGCCTTGGTTGGCCAGAAGCTTCTCATATAGCCCATCTCCTGCCTGGAAAGCCAGCTCTGCTTCACAACAAGTCTCTCCACCTCCCATACCTACTCTCTCAATGCCTTGGATTGCTCCCCAGGTAAATCCAACCCTATTGGATCCTCCCTCAGATCCACACCGTACTCCAACAGATACCCTGCCCATAATTATCCTGCACCTTTGTAGACCTTCCACTCCTTCTCAAAGCCCTTCCTCCAATTAGCCCCATGGCTCTAAGCCCTGACTTTCTCTACAAAACCCCCACTAAAAAACCCCCACCACACTATCCCATCTCTCGACACCCACATTGCTTAACTGGAAACCACTGCACCAGTTGGCCTCCTTCTGGAAGCCTCACCATGCTCAACTCTAAATCCCTGTCCCTCCGTAGTCCCTTTTTGAAGGTTGCCTTGCACTACTGGAAACCCTGTCCTAAGTCCTTGTCCTTCCTGGTAACACTGAAATCCCCACCCAACCTTACTCCTCTTTTTGAAGTGGTGACTGGCTACACCAGAAAGCCCTCTTAACTAATCTAGTCCATTGGATCCTAACTCTGCTTTAACAAAGCCCTGGTCCTGAAAAGCTTCTCTATACATTGTGAATACATCCTGCTCTGCCAGAAACCCCACCTCCTCCCTAACACACTTCCCAAAGGCCTGCCATTCTCCACCAGAAACCATGCTTCTTACTTGCCCACTTCTTCCTAGCACTGCCCTGCCGTCTTAAAGCCAGACCCTGAAAAGCCTCTTCCTCATAGATTCGTATTCTTGAACCAGAAATCCACCTTCTGTCAGCCTCTTGCCTCTATTCCGTTCCCTGCCTTATGGGAAACCCCACCCTACATATCCTACTAGAACTCACAGTGCTCCACCAGAACCCCTCCTCTAAATAACCTCCTCCTTCGTAGCCTTGTTCTTCCTTCTCAAAGCTCTTCCCCAAACAGCCTCCTCCCAAGGGACCCAGTCTTCTTCCACTGAAAACCTGTCTACCTGCCAGCCTCCATCCTAAAGTCCCACCTATTCCACAAGTCTAGTCCTTCCTGTCCCCTCCCTACTATCTCAAAATCCTACACAGACTGGCCTTCATCTCAAAGCCCCGCCCTGCTCCACCACAGGGACTGTGCCAATACCAACTCCTCCTTTGAACCAGACAGGGCTCCACCAGAAACCCCACACCACCTCATAAATTTTATTAGATGCCTTAGTCTAGTTGTAGGTTCTGTTATCAAGCAGATACACATTGTGTGAAAATGTATGAAGATGATTCCTCTAATTGGAAAACATTCTTTGAAGTATTAGTAAGATTTCATGAGTGATCATTTTATTTCTGGAAAATTCATGCACATTTGTGCCCATTAACTTAAAAAATATTAGTTATTTTAAATCCTCTGGCTTTTTTGAGGAAAGAGTTAGTGTGTATAAAGATGACTTTCAACTCATCTCTCTAATGAATAATTTTGGAGTTGCTTCCCTTACAATATACTGGAGTTTTTAGTAACAGAAATTGTCGACCAGAATCAATGATTTTCCTCCTTCCACTAAAGTGCCCTTTGGAAAAGACTGAAGTGAGATTACTCAGGTAAAATGCCAGAAATAAAGATGCATTTTGAGATCAGAACACAATTATTATGAAGACCCCACCCACTAGACTTACATTCCTATTGGTCCAACATTGTAAGCCAGACCAGTATTTTCCAAAGCTTTGTATGTGGCATGCTATGGCTTATTCAGGCTTGATACAAAATGTCTCAGCCCAGAATTAAATGATGGCATTTATAGCTAAAATTACTTAAAGTCATTATTAACATCTAACGCATGGTGAGGTTTTTGTTTATACTTCTCTTTTTCCCTTTCTTTATTCCTCCTTCTTTATTTATTCCTTACTTTCTTCATTTTTCTTTCCTCTTTTAGGAAATGAGTATGAATTTTGGTATTGTATTTGCTGAAAAGTATACTACCATTAGAACATTCTTTTTTGATTTAGTTACTTTGCTCGTAGGTTATCAATTTTGCTGAGGGCCAAACAGGCTAAGTTCCCCATTTCTGTCTGCCAAGTAGCTGGGATTACAAATGCATTCCAACATGCCAGGATTTAGGATGATATGAGACTCTTATTACTTTCCTTGTGCACTGGTTCTGAGCTGTGATGCTCTCAAATTTTAGCTCTTCAATTAGTGATGTGAGTTCCAGTAGCCTGCCCTCAGTATAGATTGTCTAAATGAATGATTAAAGGCAATTTCACTTTAATCTCTTTTTCTTTGCCAGTCCATGGACTGTTATAGTTTTCTTTCTAGAAAATTTTTGTGTATATGTTATATGTGCACATTAATTGTAAAATGTTACTTTTTCCTCCTTTTTTGCTTTTTTTATTTTTCTTGGTCATGGGGCTTGAATTCTGGGTCTGGGCATTGTCCCTGGGCTCAGTGCCACTTCCAGTTTTCTGGTGGTTAATTGGAGGTAAGAGTGTCAGAGGTTTCCTGCCAGGGATAGCTTTGAACTACCATCTTCAAATCTCAGCTCCTGAGTAGCTAGGATTACAAGAATGAGCCACTGGCACACAGCTAAAATGGTACTTATTTTAAGTTATATGATATAGTTGACGAGTAGCATGAGTGTGTGGAAAGGTAACTTTCAATTCATCTCTCTAAATAACTTTTTTCATTTTCATAATATTTATTTCAGTGATTAATAATCGAAGCTCCCAAAGTAACAGTATGATCCTTCATTTTCTCCTTCCCATAGATACTATTGGAAGAAAATGAATGAGATTTAAGTCTAAGACAATACGTACTTGAAATTATCAAAAAATATTTTGATGCTACATAAAGAGCCACATAACGTAACGTGCTTTTCATTTTCTAAAGAAAGGAATGTCATACAAGTATGTTTATTGGCAGGCTCTTTTCATCTGAAAAACAAAGAAAAAACAACATCCTAAAAAAGCTGAAAGCGATCAGCAACCATGTAAGTGTGATATAGCATTGGAGACTTGAATTGGTTCAGATAAAATAATTCTTTGAGAAAGGTATCTGTTCAATTAATTTATTCATTACAAATTTTTTATTTTTATTTACATGTTAATATATAAATACATACAAGTGTGTGTGTGTGTGTGTGTGTATCAGCAGTATCTGTCCAGTAAACTGTCTGGTTATGTATGGTTAGGTAATTTCATCATGTCAAGTTCATCAAAAGGATGGACTTCCATAAACCTTAACAACCCTGCAACACCACTGCACATGCAAACTTAAGTGTTCATCATTGTAAGCTAGACCTGTGTTTTACCAAAGCTTTATATATAGTGTGCTATTTTTCCATTTAGGCTTGACACAAAATATGTTTGGCCCTAGAAATAAATGATGGCATTTATTACTATGATAATTTAGTGTAAATCTTTATATTGAACACATGGTCAGTATTGTTGTTTTTTCTTTCTTTTTCTTATTTTATCTTTAGGAAGTTGATTTGAGTTTTGATGTTCTGTTTGCCAGACAGGTACTCCACCACTGGAGCCACTCCATCAGTCCTTTCTCATTTAAGTTACTTTACTCCTAGAGTAGCAATTTTTGCACTCATCCCAGAAAGCAGGGATTATGATTGCATTCCAATATCCCTACCTAGTAGGTTGATATGAGTGTTTCTTTTCCTTCCTAGACTGATTCAGAACTGTGATCCTCTCAAATTCTACCACTTTATTTTATGGTGTAAGCTCCAGTTCTTCCTACTTCTAGAAGATATGACAGAAATAAATGATTACAGGTAATTTGAGTTAATCATTGATTAATATAGGTGATTTGATATAAAAATGTAGAGTAAGTTTGAAAGTATAATCACAGTAGTCAGATATTTTGCTAAGTAATTTTGTTTCACATTAAAAACACATCTCTACCAAAATTAAGGGCTTACTTTTGCTGTCTGTCAACTTGTATGTCATTTGGGAAAATAAACTTCATGTCTTCCATGTGTGATAAAGGACTTTGAGTGGTCTGATGTGTTAGTTCACATCTATAATCTTGGTTAGAAATCAGAAATAAATAGATCACCATTTGAACATAGGCTAACCAAAAAATTAGGAAGTCCCAATCTCAACAAATTAGTGGATCATGTTGAAGCATGCCATTAATTTCAGCACAACAAGAGACTAAGTCTCTGCCAAGTACCTGTGCCACTTAGGTAACTGGCTCACATGGAGCCAGTCAACTGTCCTGATGCAGAAACTGGGCTGAGATTGCCCAAGAGGAGGGAGGAGTCTGCCACACTTTCCTAGGTTGGACCTCACAGAATGCAGTGAGCTTGCTTGCTTTACTCCCCTAAATGCCTTAATATGCCATGCTGCTGAGTGTTCATTATTTGATTCCAGTGATCTGTGGTAGAGGTATAAGGGAACATTAAATTAAAGTTCACATTCACTAATTGAGCTGCTCTTCCCAGCCTGTGAGTTCAACTCAGCAAGTGTTCATTATTTGAGAGTTGAGAATACTGAAGTAGGAGAGAGAGAGAGGGTGAGTGAAAAAAAGGAGAGAGAGAGAGAGAGAGAGAGAGAGAGAGAGAGAGAGAGAGAGAGAGAGAGAGAAAGGGAAGGAAGGAAGGAAGAAAAAAGAAAGAAAAAGAAAGAGAGAAAGAAAATGTTTGAGAATGAATTTTTTTAAGGCTGGAGTCACATGGCAGTACTACATGTATTTAATATTAGGTCTGCCCCAGGCCATGCAGACCCTATGCAGATGCCTTTTCACTTCTTGGCTAAGTTTCCACCCTTTATGTGTTATCTAGGTATCTGGCACACCTGGAGGCAGCCACCTCCTCCTCCCACTAAGTCACAACCTGGTCAGCCTCTGATCACACTTTCCATCTGACTGGAGGTGAGTCCCAGTCCCTGAAGTCACATCCAGATGCAGTATTGTTAGTGTTTCCCTCAACCTGGCCACACCTCCTCTGATCCTTTGCCTACATACATACAGGCCCCAGGTTGGGTCGCCCTATATTTTGTACATGCCTTCCCACCATGTATGGCATGGGCAGCACTTCAGTAAATAAATAACTTTACCTGGCTTAATACCGTGTTGTGTTCTCGTCATTTTTTACCTAATGAACTTCAACTAATTTGTATGCTTTACACTTCAGAATTTCTAGTTATGAATCCATGGATATTTTTGTGACATATGGGAGTTCAGTATCTAGAAAACACATGCATTAACTCATAATTTAACATTATAATTCTGGCAGGAATCTTTAATAACAGCTTAATTAACCATAACATCTATTTTGTTTACTTTCCTTTGTTTTTTTTTTAGCTTAAAATAATAAGAGTTGTCGGGACAATATGAAAGGATCTCTGGTTTCATATTTTCTAATCACCCTGGGCTACAACCTGTGTGCTGCCAGCTCAGATGATGGTACTTTGAAATCCTAGAAAGAAGATGCACATCATAAGGGCCAATGGCTACGGGATTTCTCAGATTTTTAAAAAATGTAATTGTTACTAATTGTACAGTGAGGTTACCATTTCTCAATTCATGTAATGTGTTCATTTGTCTTGTTGACAAGGCCATCCTTTCCTGAGCTTTCTCCCAGTTGGTGTTTTTTTGTGTGTGTTGATTGTTTTTGTTTTTGTGCCTGACCTTCTGCTTGAACGCAGGATTGGGTGCTGCCTCTGATTTTTTTGGGGGGGGGTCCGTTCATGGGGCCTGAACTCTGGGCCTGGGCACTGTCTCTCACTCTTCAGCTCAAAGCTAGTGCTCTACCACTTGAGCCACAGCACCACTTATGGTTTTTTCTTTTTGCTTATGAGGTGCTGAGGAATCGAACCCAGGGCATCATGCATGCATGGCAAGCACTCTACCACTGAGCCATCTTCCCAGCCCCCGCCTCTGACTTTTTGTAAGCAAGGCTACTCTACCTCTGAAGCCCCAACTCCATTTATGGTTGTTGGTTGTTAATTGGAGAGAAGAGTCTCACAGATTTTCTCACTCCAGCTGGCTTTGAACAGTGATCATCAACCTACTGAGTAGCTAGGATTAGACCTGAGTCCCCAGTGTCCAGCTAATAAAGAGTTGGTTTCATGCTTTCCTGGTTGTGTTACAATTTTCCTCACCTCTTAGCACTAATACTACATATTGCCTGGCTCAAATCTGAATTGGTGGAACATGCTTGTATTTGAGGAAGGCAGGAATAGGAAACTATAGGCCATAGGGACATATAAGCTAAACAAATCATTCGGAATATCGCATAAAGACAAATAAGTTTACTGCAAGTTTACTGTGTTCTGTCTTTACTGTTAATTCTGCATGGCCTATGAATGATGTCATACATATCCAAATAGCCATTGGTAGAAATAAGGTTTCTCATCCTGTCCTAAAAACAAAACAAAAACCAACCAAAAATATTATGTATGAGCCCAGCAATTTCCTCTAATTAGAGACCAATCTGCCTTAGTTTATGAAAAAATGTCCTTTATTCAAGTGCTGCTACTTTTTCTGACCACAAATATAATGAAATTTGTAGTAGACTGTAGAATTGTATACCAGAGCTGTCATTTTAATTCTCAAGAAATTCAGACATTTATATGTTTTTATTTGTCAGTTGTGGCGCTTGAATTCAGAGCCTGGGCACTGACTCTGAGACTCCGTGCTCAAATTAGTTAGCACTGGGTCAATTGAGCCATGGAGCCACTTCAAGCTTTTGAGTTGTTAATTGGAGACTAGAGTCTTATGGGGACTTTTCTTCTTGGGCTGGCTTTGAACGCTATCCTCAGGTCTCAGCCTCATGTGTAGCCGGAATTACACGCATGAGCCACTGGCACCTGGCTTCACATAGACTTTTTTTTTATTGTGAAAATAACATACAGAGGAGTTACAATTAAATGGACAGGTTATTGAATAAATTTCTTATCAAGCATTGTTGCCCTGTCCTTTGTTTCCCCTTCCCATACCTTCTTATCTCCACCATACACCTTCCCATCCCACCCCCACTACTCACCCCTCCTGGTCAAAGTTGTAAAGTTCGTTTTTCGACATATTGGCTTGTACATCTCATTGCTGCAATGGGTCCACCTGTATCCTTTCTTAAAAATGTGTTTTTTCCTTCCGCTCCACAAATTATACCAACATCAAATACAGTGGAAGCAGTGGGTATACTGTGGGGAAAGGACATACAAAACAACAAAAATATCATCTTATGAATATCTTTGAAACAATCGCAAGAATGAAAAAAATATTTGAATCTTTCTCTTGGGGTATATCTCAGCCAACATCAACTTATCTCACCTTTTCTGCATGTCTCGGACATATACTAGTTATTGCAAATAAGGGAAAACAAGGGACTTATGTTTCTTTGGGCCTGGATTACTTCACGTAATATAATTTTTTCCAAGTCTTCCCATTTCCTAACAAATGGGGCAATGTCATTCTTTCTGATAGAGGCATAGAATTCCATTGTGTATATAGACCACATTTTCTTGATCCATTCATCTACTCAGGGGCATCTGGGTTGGTTCCATATCTTAGCTATGGTAAATAATGTTGTAATGAACATAGTTGTGCTGGTAGCTTTGGTATGGTCTTGTAATCATTTGGGTAAATTCCCAAAACTGGGATTGCTGGGTCATAGGGGAGCTCTATGTGGTGTCTTTTGATGAACCTCCATACTACTTTCCAAAGTGGTTAAACAAGTTTACAGACCCACCAACAATGCAATAGGGTTCCTTTCTGTCCATATCCCCTCTAGCATCTGTTGTTGTTAGAGTTCTTGATTATAGCCATTCTATCTGGGGTAAGGTGGTACCTCAATGTTGTTTTGATTTGCATTTCTTTCATGGCCAGGGAGGTTGAGCATTTCTTCATGTGTTTATTGGCCATCCTTCTTTCCTCTTCAGAGAAGTTTGTCTTTAAGGCTTTAGCCCACTTATTTATTGGGCAGTTGTTTCCTTGAGGATTTGTTGTTGAGGGATTTAATTTTTTGAGTTCCAGGCATATTTTAGATAGGAGACCCTTGTCCGTTGTGTGGTTAGTTAAGATTTTCTCCTAATCTGTGGTTGATCTATTGATCTTGCTAGCTATGTCCTTTGCCATGCAGAAGCTCTGCAATTTCATGCAATCCTATTTGTCTAACTTTTCTTTGATTCATTGTGTTTCTGGGTGTCTTTTAAGAAAGTTTTGGCGTGTGCAAAGGAGACCTAGGTAGTCTCTTATTCACGGACTCCACTCCCAAATTACTCACGGTGATTCAAACCTTTGGTAAAGCAGCAGGGTATAAAATTAACCCTCACAAATCAATGGCTTTTCTGTATTCCAATAATGAGAAAAGCGTGGCTGAAATTAGGATAGCAACTCCATTCGTAATAGCACCCCAAAAAATAAAATAACTAGGGATTCACTTAACCAAAGAAGTAAAGGACTTCTATGGTGAAAACTTTAAAAACCTGTTAATGGAAATCAAAACAGAATGTAAAAAGTGGAAAAACCTCCCATTCTCCTGAATTGGAAGGATCAACATCATGAAAATGGCAATATTTCCCAAGGCTATCTATAACTTCAATGCGGTACCAATCAGTATTCCAACCTCATTCTTCAAGGAAATAGATGAAGTAATCCAAAAATTCATATGGAACAATAAAAGACCCCAAATAGCAAAAATTATCCTTAACAGAAAGAACAGTGCTGGAGGAATATCAATACCAAATTTCAAACTCTACTACAAAGCCATAGTAATCCAAACAGCTTGGTACTAGCAAAAGAACAGACCGCAGGACCAATTGAATAGAACTGAAATCCCCGAAATGAACCTACAGACATATAGCCATCTAAACTTCGATAAGGTAGCTTTAAAAAGAGTGGAAGAAAGACAGCCTCTTCAGTAAATGGTGCTGGCAAAATTGTGTTGCTACTTGTAGAAAAATAAAGCTAGATCCTTATATATCACCCTGCACCACAATCAACTCCAAATGCATCAAAGACCTTGGAGTCAAAGTAGACACTCAAATAGTCATTTTATAATGATGAACTGCTTAGTGTCTCTGGCTCACATATATAATCCAAGCTATAGTTAGGAATAAAAGTATGAGAAACAAACACTGAATGTGTGTTGTTCATGATGCTTCTGCATTGGCATGATTTAATATTGTTTGCTTCTTATACTACAATGCTCTTATTTTTATTTTTACCTAGGTAGGGGAGATAAGTGCTAGCCAGTGTTGAACCTTCTTTGGTTGAGAGGGATCCATGTGGTAGTTCTTGCTTTGTATGGCATGTAATTGAAATCCGCCTGCTTTCACCTCCCCATGGACCAGGATGATAGAAGTATTCCATCATGCAAAGCCACGGGTTGGGGATCATTGCAGGTAAAACTTCAGTGGTCTTGAAACGATGTCCCAAATAGCTAGCTTTACAGGCATACGCCTTCAAAACCTTGTTGTATTCTGTTTCACTTTGAAGTAGTGTTTGTAGTGTTTGTACACACTTAGAGATAAAATGATAACACACTACATGTTTAATATATAGAATAGTCAATATAATTAGCAAGTTTATCTCCTAAAACATAGCAGCTAATATATTTTGGTAACTTCCTGACTCTGCTAGTCATATTTTTCGAATATACCATAAACATGAATACATCAATAATGTGCACTAGAAGATTGGATGTTGATAGATATAGACAAGTTAGATTTTGTGTAGTAAATATATATTTATCTATTGCTGCTCTGAGGAACATTATCATATATTCACCATAACAATACCACCATATATTCATCATGACAATAATTTTCCTGCAGTGTAGAATTTTCCATTTCATAATCTGCCATCTTTTTATCTTTTTACATTCTCATAAGTATGAATTTTTTCTTGTTTCTTCTAATGTTTTGAAATTATTAAGATGGAATTAAAAAAATCGTAGAGTCTCCTAAAATTAGCTCATTTTGTTTGGTTTGTGCTAAATCATTAAAACCAAGGTTTCCTGAAAGTTATGCTAGCAGACTATATCACTAAATTGTACTGTAATTACATCTTATTATTGTATTTTGATATAGGATTTTGCTGTTGCTGTTTTATGATATAGTGTCCTGAAGCCGGACTGAAACTTGCAACCCCACTGCCTCCATTAACAATGCTTTATCACCAGGTTGTGGAGGCTCATAATTATAACTCTAGCTAATCAGGAGGTTGATACCTGATATTTAGGTCAGACAGCCTGAGCAGGAAATTTTATGAGTCTCTCTTCTCTAGTTCACTAAAAAAGCTTGCAGCTGAACTGTAGTACAATTGGTAGAGCACTAAGGTCAAGGTAAAGAAGCTTGGGATTGTCATATAGCCCCCAAGTTCAAGCCCTAAGACACAAATATGCACAGACACACATTCATACAAACACACACACACACACACACACACACTCACACACACTTGTACACGCACAAAGTCCCAGGCAAAGTTGTTCCTTAAATACTTATCCAGAGATTGGACAACAGCGTACTTATTTGTGAAGGTTTTTCCTTGATTATTTTGATGGAGGAGGATAGTTCATGGGGCACAGACGACAAGACTTTAGTGAGAAATACTTTATAAACAACTAGCTTGTAAAAAGAACAGGAGCACAGTTTTTATCTTTAAATCTTACATTCTTTCAACTATACTATTTTTAAAAACTAATCATTGAATTATGAGAAAACAATGCACCTCTTCCCTTCTCCCCTTCCCCTCTGTCATAAAATATGAGAAAAGATTCAAAAATACTCTTTTATCTTACAAGAATGTACACCTGTAAAAATGTCTGACTATATGTGTAACAATACATGTGTTTTCCAAAACTTGTTTGATTTTCCCATTGCTAAGAATTTGACTTTTTTCCAGATGAAAGCACACTGGGGCTTCAAGGGCAAACAAGATTAGGAAACAAAAACCTAATAATGTCTTAGGAAGTAGATGTCAAAAATAGATGCAAGAAGCACATGGCAGGCCGAGGGGGCCCTGAAAGGCAAAATGATTTGTGCAGGATGAGAGGAATAGTGACAAATAAGGCCTGGATCTGACCTAGGAAGGGCTCTTTGATGCTGAGACATGCCTGTATCTAGGCCTAGCTGAGGCTACTGGGTTTTGACAATGTCCACATGTGTATAAAGTGATGTAGGAGGGGAGATTTCAGCCTCCAATTTGTCTTTGGGATGGTCTTATGTGAGCAAGCAGCTTAGATCATTGGGCTCTGAGAGATGACACTACTTCCCTCACAATGGAATAAAATATAGAACTCTGAGAGCCACGCAACTGTAACCTACAGTTAGCTCAAGCCAGCTCACTTGGCCTGTGGCTCAGGAACAAGAAAGATGTTCCTGTACTGTTTTCAAAGTCAAGAGACTCAGGTCTCAAGCATGAGATGTGTGAGTGCCTCACTCGATGCTGCAGACATTAGATCAGTGCCCAACCACGAATCCAATGTTTCAGGACTTTTTATAAGAAGAAACCAAGGAAATCACAAGGAAATTCAGGCAAGGTATAACTATGACAGTAAACCTATTTAATCTCATCCTAGCCCACAGTAGAAACTTCTTCTTATGTGCTTTTATATGTGTAGATAGAAAATAGTTGCTGTGCACTTTTCAATCCACTCTAATACAATTACTCAGTTTGAAGTGTACTCCCATTTCCGTGTTTCATAGGTCCATTCTTTTTTACCACCTCAGTGTGACAGTCCGTCCAAACCCTGAATGTGCCTTATAATATATGGAGCCTGGACTCACCCTTTCTGGAAATTCTGGTAATGGACCTGGTCCCTGCCTACCAGAAAAGTGATCCCTTCTATGTGGGAAACTTTCTCCACCACTACACAGAGCATAGGACAATGGAGCAGTTGCTGGATATTCTGTTTAAAAAGGGAGTGTTCCTGGGCTGGGAAGGTGGCTCAGTGGTAGAGAGCTTGCCTTGTATGCATGATGCCCTGGGTTCGATTCCTGACCAAGTCATAAGCAGAAAACAAGCCAGAAGTGGTGCTGTGGCTCAAGTTGTAGAGTGCTAGCATTGAGCTGAAGAGCTGAGGGACAGGGCCCAGGCCCAGAGTTCAAGCCCCATGACAAACAAAAAAAGTGAGTGTTCCTAAGCCAGGCACCAGTAACTCACACCTGTAATCCTAGATACTCAGGAGGCAGAGATCTGAGGTTCACGGTTCAAAGCCAGCCCTGGCAGGAAAGTCCATGATACTCCTCTCCAATAAAACACTAGAAATCCAGAATTGGTGCTGTGGCTCAAGCTGTAGAGTGCTCCCCTTGAGCTGAAGGTCTGAGGGATAGTACCCAAGCCCAGAGTTCAAGCCCCATGACAAACAAAAGAAGTTAGTGTTCCTCCTTCAAACCCAGGGCTGATGAGACCCCCTGGCAGAATATTGGAATACTTGGTACATCTCTGAGGCAGTTTCACTGGGGTCTTGTCAAAGGAGCTTGGCTTGAGACAAAGAAGTGCAGTCCTTGGCTAGTTCCTTAGGACTGGGCTGCCAGAATATTTCATGTGCCTCATAAGCTAGTGGAGCCTTAGTAATTTGCTTGCTGAGAGACTAGGATTTAAGGAAGGAGCAAGTGGCACCCAACGTCCACGCTTACTTAGGAAATCACTAACTTGGAGGCCTTTGAAGGAATATAGACAGAAGAAAGGAGGGAACTTTTACTTTAATTGGGGGCTTGAGTGCTGTCCCATTTCTAACACATTACCAATTGAGCCCCAGGTCCAATTCTGGGTTAACTGAACATAAGTGTATTTAGATTTTTACAAACTAGACTGGGTTCAAACTGTGAATCTCAGATCTCACCCTCCTGATTGGTAGGATTAGAGGCATGAGCCATTGTGCTTTTATATGGACAGATGCACATAAGCATCTTCACAGAATTACCATGAAATTGTATAGACATATCTCCAATTTTGTCTGTCATGTTTACATTACCATGTGGGATTTAGCGAGTCCTATGTGTGTCCTGTTAGTTCAGAAAAGGAGAAGCATAGATTTAACTTCCTTCTCTCCTCCCATTGGTACAGATCCTTCTACCATAACTGGGAAGAAGATGAACAAGTGAAGAAGTAAGTGGACGCTGGCACAAAGAGAAGTTCTATAATTGAAAACTTGGTATCTTTGAGGTTTCTGAATCAAACTCAACTTTCTTCTTTGCACACCAGTTGGGATTTTCACCAGGAGGTTGAGGCTTGGCACTTCAGTGGATAGCAGATTACACAGTTGTTGTGGTTGTGCTTTTGGACTCTCATGGATGACAGGGAGGGCTGTGTGTAGCAAGTCAGATCCAGTGGGGAAACAAATTTCTCTTCCTATTACAGGGAGAATTTAAGAGGATTATATCTGAGAAATTACTAGAAGTGGGCTGTGAGGAGCATCCTGCTTGCAGGAGTCTCTTTCCACCTCCCAACAATCAATCTGCCCACAGCGTTGTTTGTTTCATCTTCCCTATGTGGATGGACTTCTACCCTGATGATTTCTATGAGCCCAAGAACAATGACACCCTGAAAGAACTTACACAATATGTCAATCTCAACATGCCCTCCTCAGACCTGCTCTTCCACTTACAAATTTTCTGGACCAGCTGGAGGAACCCATGAGACCAAGGAAAAGAGGAAGAAGTCCTTGTTTAGATGCCTCAGAGCTTGTGAGTAGATGGAACCTGAGTCTCTAGGGATGTGCCTGATTGGCCAAGAGCCCTTAGTACTCCCCAGCTTGGCAAAATTTCCTTTTATGGATATTCTTTGCAAGGTAATGTCTGTTCTCCTTTTGAAAGAACTTGGAAGTAGCCACTCATTAGAAACAGCCTACCTCCTCATCAGTGTTCAGTCCCAACTCAAATCCTATTGATCCTCCCATTAGATCCTCTTGGAAGTTTAGTGACACCTTAACGTCTAAGGTCTACTCTAAGATTCCTGTACCTATTTCCATTATCAGGTTTGCATCACCATAGAGAAGCTCCTGCAGAACTCCAGATAAAGAACCCATCAATGATGTCGTCTATGGTGACTGATGGAGATCAAAGCCATCGCTGATCTCCAGAAATCCTGTGAAGGTAGAGGGTTTTTTTTCAATTTGTAGAAAGGCCAAAGTAGGTTTTGAGTCCTGTGGAAATCCCACTGATTCTGAACCCTATATGTGATGCAGGTGTATCTACACATACCACCAAGGAAGAAGACATACAGAATGTTTTCCATTGATGTTTACAATCCAGCTAGATCAGCTCTAAATCAGTCAAAAAAAAAAAAAACAAAACACGTCTCGTCTTGGTGTGCAGGGTAAATGTGTGCTAATGGAAAATGACCCCAGTCTATGTTTAGGAAAACTAATAAGTGAGGTCCAAAATCTAGATTCAGTTGAGGAAAGGGAATCTTTCCTCACAGAATACCCAGACCAATCTCTCGTCTTGCAAGGGATCCAATTTCCAATTGATAAATTAGAATCTGTCCCTCCCTGGACTCAGGAAGAAAATCCTGTCTTTAATGAGGAAGTAGATCCCTTTGAAGACTCTGAGGCAAAATTTCTGCCTGAAGGCAATTTAGAGGCCAGTCTAGATTTTGAGATTCCTTTTCCCCTTCCTAAGAAAATCCTTATTTTGCTTTTTCTCCTGATTTTTGTAAAAGGTTCATTCTATTTATTTTTCTAACTTTATTAAAATGTCAATGTTTTTGACATATTCTAGACTTCATGAATCCTAAATATATTTCTTTTTAAACGTACAATCTGAAGAATCGTGCATACCTGTTCTGGAGGCGGGGAAGCAGAGTGACAGGGGGTTGTAGAAGAGAGCCTACTGGATATAATGGGAGCTGTTAAATGCAAAAAGAGTGACAAGGAAGCCAGGCCATGCCTGTATGAGGTGATAAGGTGGCTACAAAAGGTCTAGGACATAGCAGATCAGATGTCCTAGAAAGTTATTCTGTCAATTGGGACAAATGCCACAATACTTATAGCGGTAAGTGGGACCCTCTTCCAACAATGAGTTCAAATCTGTATACATTTTCATTGTATCCATTTGCCTTGAGCAAATATGGAAGGAAAATTTGGCTCCAATAATATAAAAAGTCTACTTTGGGCTGAAAATATTTGACAAAATATATAGGTGATGTGTATACTGGAAAGTAAAAGCCATCATCAATAGGAGAAATAAGGCTTACATAGATGAACAAACACAAAATCAGGAAAAATTTCCACAATTAAATCAGTTATATGTAAATACATGTTATATTCTTTATGTTATATATAGCATATTATATAATATATAAGATTCAATATTACTTTTCAAACTAAAAAGGCATTTAAACTTTCAGAATTGAGTGTTTTTTGCACAAAACATTAGTGTAAATGTTATTGGAGAAAGTAGTGATATAATTTGATTATAATTATATGAATATATATTGGTGTGTTTCTAGATATAACACTGATTTTAAATAAATATTGTATACATATATTTGTATGTATCTGTCTATGAAGTGAATATAATGAAAGTGAATATAATGAAACTGAGTATAGTATGTATAAAAAAGTTGAGTCCATGAGACTCAGACCTGTAATCCTAGGAAGCTGGGTTTTGAGTTTTAATATCTCTTATCCCTAAGGCTTAGATTTTTCAGAGGAGGCATGGGCCCTCCAGTGTAGAAAACAGACACATATACCATGGGATCACACTCCCTGACCCCAGAGGAAAGTCAGTAGAAATCAGGACAAGCCTCTTATCTTGACTGTGTACTCAGTTCCTGTACCAAGAAGGCCATCTTTAGAACACCAGATGGAAAGTTGGCATTCCCTCCAAAGGTTCTAAAAAGATCCTTCTGAACGATAGTCTGACTATATTGAATTAAATCTTTTTTCCCTTCACAAGCTGCAAACACACAGAAATATGACAAGAGCTCAAGAAAGATGGTTAAAGACTTACAAATACATAAAATTGTATACTCTGTTTCAGTAATTCAATGACAAATCATCAAAGGCATGGCAAATATTTTTAAAGGAAATAGAAACATACTCTGAGTTTGACTGGGTGATATTTTGGTTGCTGAATTGTTGAATGCACTTCTGGGCAAAGGAGACACATACCTTGGGGAAATTGTGTGGGGTTGGGTGTCCTCACACGGCTTCACAATTAAATGGCCATAACATCTAGGATGTAACAGCCAAATTTGCCACGGCAGCAAGTAGGTGTCAGGCACTGATTTTGCCCTGAAGTGGACTCAACAACACCAACAGGCACAAAGAATGAGAAGGAATTACTATTAGCCACCAAACTTCAGCTTGAAGAGCTGTCCTGACCAGGACTAGGATAAATTGAGCTGGAGAAGGCTGATCTCCATGTAAGGCTCCTGAGCACTATGGACTAGTGTGTGTGTGTGTGTGTGTGTGTGTGTGTGTGTGTGTGTGTGTGTGTGTGTGTGAATGTGTGAATACTGGGGCTTGAACTCAGGGAGATGACCTTTAGCTTTTTTCAATCAAGGGTAACAGTCTACGACTTGAACCAAATTTCCATGTCTTGATTTTGAATGGTTAATTGGAGATCAAAGTTTCAGTGTTTCACATGTTCATTCTTTGTCCCTCCTTTTCAATGACACCTCTTCTTTTTGGGAGGGGGGTTTAGACGTGGGGCCTGAACTCTGGGCCTGGGTGCTGACCCTCAGCTCTTCAGCTCAAGGCTAGCGCTCTACCGCTTTTGCCACAGCACCACTTCCAGCTTTTTTCTTTTTGCTTATGTGGTGCTGAAGAATCGAACCCAGGGCATCGAGCATGCAAGGCAAGTGCTCTACCATTGAGCCACCTTCCCAGACCCCCCATTTAACTTCTGAAAGAGAGATAAATGTAAAAAAATGAAAGAAAATAAATATCATCTTGTTTCTGTTTCTTGGTCACTGATTATTTTTGAGATAGTGCTTCTTACTAATAAGAATTACTGGTAGAATCTGAAAACCTATTTGAGTAATAAATAGACTAGGAAAAATGTTGTCTCCTATTTTTTATCACTACATTTCTTTTTGTCTAAGTATAAATGCCAGACTTACCCTAAGGGCCTACAATAAGCAAAATGGCTTATAGAGCTCAGATCATATCTTTCCACAGAAGATGATAGCCCCAGAAGAAAAACATGTCCACAACTTGCACAAGAAAGAGAGAGTTTGATGTCTCCTTAAATCTTAGGATCGTACTCATGAGGAGCCCTGGGGACTGATGACAGCTTAAGGACCTAGCATTTCCTGTGTCGTTCCACCATAGGAACAGTCACCAGTCTCCCATCACACTGTAGGTGCCATGCCTGACTGGTGACCTTGGCTGTGTCATGAGAACGTGCAGCATGGCTCTGTCATGGTCATTGGAGAGTCAGGATTGCACACTAAGAGGACATTCATGAAGGTGGTAACAAGGCCTGAGTGAGGGTTTTGTCAGATCTAGATGATTTGTAACAGGCACTACTGTATTCTGGCTAAGAATGTGGATATATCATCGGGGTCTTGCACACAAATTTATCAAGTGTTAGCTTGCAACATTTCTGCATGAAAGCCAACAAAAGGTCATCAATGCCCTCTGAACATATTCTCATCAATATTTAGTAAGTAAAAAGCTATAAAATCAAGTTCATCATGAGGAAAAATCCGATATGAAAACCAAATTGCAGGAGCATTTACAAAAAAATGTTTTTCTGTATGTATCAAATGTGACAAAATATTAAAAGTTAATGAAGCTGCGAAAGTTAAATTGATTTCTTTTTTTACTATGGTTGCAACTATCTTTTACATTTCAACTACTTAACAAAAAGAAGGTAGGCCAAGCACCACCGGTGGCTCACACCTGTAATTCTAGCTATTTAGAAACCTGAGATCTGAGGAAAGTGAATTGAAGCTAGACTAGTTAGGAAAGACCAGTGAAACTTTGATCTCTAATTAACCATTCAAAATCAAGACATGGAAGTTTGGTTCAAGTCGTAGACTGTCACCCTTGATTAAAAAAGCTAAAGGTCAGCTCCCTGAATTCAAGTCCCAGTATTCACACATTCACACACACACACACACACACACACACACACACAGACACACACACACACACACACACACACACAATCTCAAAAATAACCAGTGACCAGGAAACAGAAACAAGATGATACATATTTTCTTTCATTTTTGCCATTTTTTTACATTTATCTCTCTTTCAGAAGTTAAAGGGGTCATAGAAAAGGAGGGACAAAGAATGAACACGTGCAACACTGGTATTCAATTGGTACTATGTTAAAAATGACCTATGCAATTTGTTTTGGGGGAAAAACGAGAAAACAGTAAAAGAGATAAAGTGAAAGAGTAACATTGTCCAAAAAAAATGCACTCAGGGAAATAGAGCTGTGGCTCAATATGAGTGCCATTATTCAGCAAAAGATCTCAGAGAGAGTGTCCAGGCCCTGGATTCAAGCCTCATTACTGACTAAAACAAAAACAAGAAAAAAGAAATGTAATCATTACCACACGACTGTAACTAAAACCTCTACAGCACAATAATAATAATAATAACAATGATAATAATGATAATAGAAGATGATGATGAAGAAGAACAAGAGGGAAGTTAAAAAAAACCAAACCAGTGAGAAAAATTGAGAGAGCAAGGGAAGTACTGACCTTTCAAAAAGAAATATATCCATACCTGACTTATATAACTGTAACCTCTGTGTAATTCACATTTATAATAACAATACAAAAGAAAAAACAGAAATGGAGTGCTGGAGCCATAACTCAAATGGGAGGTCAGACTAATATGTATGTGATACCAAGGTCAACCCCCTTATCAATTTCTCCTTCAAAAATGGCTCTTCTCATCACTTGTGCTTTCCCTAGCTTATGAAAGGGGGTGCAGTTAAAGAAAGAGAAAGGTAATCTGTCAGGAACAGAACTGTACTTGCAAAGAGCAGTATTCACTAGAACACATGTTTACTAGACCACATGATGACTCCATGTTTTCTGAAATAAACAGAACTAGTTGGACTTGAATACATGCTCCACTGTATACTAGATGGGGACTCAAAATTAATGAAACTCTCTGGATCTCAAATTCTTTACAGGTAAAATGAGCATAACAATACGTATGGCACAGCATTATGAGATCTGGTTGTCATCAAACATGGAGCGGTTTTATCTTAGGTGTATGTGCAACACTCAAACACTGCTGGAAAGAGTATAAACTGGCATGATGTTGACTATATTACTTAACAGTAATACAACATGCCTGTAATCCTACTTACAAAAGAGGCTGAGAAAAGAGGATCAAGGTTTTAAGTCTGGACAGGAAACTGGATCAGACTCATCTCCAGTGATCTCTAAAAAAGCTTGAGGTGGAGTTTGGTTCAAGTGGTAGAGTGCTAGACTGGAGCATAAGCCTCAGGAACAGTGCCCAGGCACTGAGTTCAAGCCCTAGGACCAGCACAAGCACACACACACACTAAATTTTTTGTGTTTCTATCAACCTGCTTAACAATATATTCCCTCTTCCAAGCTCACCTGATATTTTTTGTTTTAAAAGGGACTTCCTGTGTAGCACAGGCTGCTCCTAAACTTACAATCCTCCTGGGTACTGGTAGTACAGCCATGCCTACTATAATTGGCTTCACTCAGTAATTCTATTTATAACATATTAGCAAGAAATTCATTCATACTCATGAAGATATTTGGCTTAAAGCTGTTCACAGTAATATTCTACTGTACAAAATGTAAATAATATAACTGGATTTGGTACTATCCTACCACATGGTAATACCAGCCAATACTCAGGAACCTGACACAGGAGAATAAGCAGGTGAGGAAAGCCTGGTCTATGCTGCAAAACCTGGTCTCCAAAGGAAAGAAAATCTATAAATATTAATCTACTATGAAACATACCATATGTGAAATTTATATAACGTAACAAATAGATCATTGTTAATAGAAATAAAATTTTGGCAGAAATTTTAAATACATACATATGCATATATATTTAAACTTGTAGAAATAAAATTTCAAGTGCTTTTATCTGCATCTTTCAGACTACTTGTCACCTACTTATTTACTGACACATTGATTTCTGTTTAGTCTTCACAAAACACTGTTCTTTCACATAAGTACACAAAATTGTAAAACAAAAAGTACAAAACAAACATTATCATAAATACAAATGTAGTTTAATCCCTACCATAATAATTTGGAGAAAACATACATTAAGTTAATGGCATTTTATACTGCTCAGGAAGGGGAGTCGAGGAAAATGTAGATTATATACGTGTGTGTGTGTGTGTGTGTGTGTGTGTGTGTGTGTGTGTGTCTGTCTGTCTGTCTGTCTGTCTGTGTCCGTGTGTTTTTCATGAGTAATATTGGAGTTAGAATTTAACCTATTATTCTTGCTTGTTCTTTTTGCTCAAAGCTGACACTCTACCACTTGAGCCACATGTCCACTTCTGGATTTTGGTTTCTTAATTGGAGAAATATCTCAGATTTTCTAATATGGGCTGCTTTAAACCTGAATCCTCAGTTTTTGACCTCTAAAGTAGCTAGGTTTTAACATATGAGCCACTGGTGGAAAGCAACTACGTTAACATTTTTGCATGTTTGAATGAATTTTAAAGTAAGACATATATGTTACTTTTGAGAGTGACTGGAAATAGTAATTAACGTTTAACAGAATTTAAAACATACAAAGCTGAGAATTGCAAGTAGCTGAGAACAGAATGGAATAAATCAAAATTACCTATGACAGTTTTCAGGCTGTGCACAGAAATAATTACATTGTTGGGAGCCCAAGGCCATCAGATAGCTGAGCTCCAGCTGGCTGCTATGCTCATGAGGCCAGCTGGTGCTATTCACAAGAATGTGATGTTGTTGGATGGTAGGGATCAGCTTCAAGTTAAGAACCTGAAATATTTCTATTGATCTAGAAGGGGAAAAATACCAGGACAAGAAATGTGATGAAAATTGCTGAATGCAAAAACCATGCAGTCAAAGGAAGACAGAATAACTCTTTCTATATCTGAAAAGAGTATTCTCTCACAAAAAGTCATGAGCTGAATATGGTGGTCAATGTTTGTAATTTCTGAAATTGGGAGGCTGATTTAGAAGTTAGCTTGAGGCCAACCTAAGTTTTAGGCAATCAGACAGACATATAGTAAAATGCTATCTTAAAAAAACAACAACAACAAAAGACCCAGTGACTGGGAATATGTTTAGTGGTACAGTGCTGGCCTTACATGCAAGAAGCACTTGATTTGATTCCTCAGTATGACTTAAGCAGAAAAACTGGAAGTGGTGCTGTGGCTCAATTGGTAGTGTGCTAGCCTTGAGCAAAAGAAATTCAGGGAGAGTGCACAGGCCCTGATTTCAAGCCCCATCTCTGGCAAAATTAAAAAAAAAAAAGTGCAAAATGCTGTTTGTTGAAATAAATATGTTGAAGAATTTTTATACTCACTAGAAAATTGTGCTGTTGGGAATTCATAATGAACTTTGTTAGGAAAAATTAAAATAAATTAATGAAATATTATCTAGCATTGGAAAGGACATAGTGAGATGTAAAAATAATTGATGCCTATGGTTAATTGATACAACAATGTTATAGATACACTTGCCAGATTGTGATTTTTTAAAGTATATAATCGTGGGTTTTTTCTTTTTCAAAATAATTTCACTGCCAGGAGTAGCTACTAAGGAGACTGAGAACTATTCAAATCCAGCCAGAGCAGGAAAGTCTGTGAGACCTTTATATCCAACTAAAGGTTCAGAAAATGTGAACTGGCACTGTTGCTTAAGTGGTAGATTGCTAGTCTTGAGCTGAAGAGTTGAGGTACAATGCCCAGACATAGAGTTCAAGCCCCACAAGTGACAAAAAATAGTAATAGTAATAATATTAATTTTATTGTTACTATTAAGTTGTTATATATAAAGGCTACCAATTCATAAGTTTTTTCTTTCCTAAAAGAAATACATATCCATCTTCATTGCCAACAACCAGGATTTGGCCATCTGCTTTCCAGCTGATCTCTGGGTGTAGAGTCAATATGTAATACACAGCAATACAAACCATTTCTGACTGTAAATAATTTTTCTCTGCACATCTTAAAAATCAATGCTAACAACATGAAATAAAAAAATCCCTAAGTTTAAAACATTCTTCTAAAAAAGTTAAAGAAATTCTGACAACAAGTATTTTAAGAATAATTTCAGAGGGATTGGGAAGATGGTTCAGTGGTAGAGCGCTTGCCTTGCATGCCTGAGGCCCTGGGTTCGATTCCTCAGCACCACATAAAGCAAAAAGAAAAGAGCCAGAAGTCGCGCTGTGGCTCAAGTGGTAGAGCGCTAGCCTTGAGCTGAAGAGCTGAGGGACAGCGCCCAGGCCCAGAGTTCAGGCCCCATGAATGACTGGACCCCCCAAAAAAAAAAAGAAGAATTTCAGAGAGCTTGAACTCAGGGCCTGGGTTCTTGCTCTGAAATTTACTACTCAAAATTGGGTTGCCACTTTGATCCACAGTGCCACTTCCAGTTTTCTCGTGGTTAGTTGAACAGAAAAGTCTCACCAACTTTCCTCTCCAACCTGGCTTTGAACTTGGATCTAGAGATCTCAGCCCTCTGAGTAGCTAGGATTATAGCCATGAGCCCCTGGCACCTGGCTTTTTGCTTACCTGAGACAGAGGCCAGTTAATATTAAATGTCAATCATGTTTATCTTTGTAAACTGAAGTTAACTGAAATGCCTTCCACTAGAAATAAGGAATCAAATGAGCAGGTGGGTTAAATCGTTCTTACCAAAAGTTACATATTTTCCTTGTTTTTTTTTTCTTCCACAATTGTGTGCTTTCCAGAATCATACCTTATCTTTCCTTGCTGGTTTCTTTGGTTTATTTCATAATTGTCCACAGCTTCTTCAGCCATCATTTACTTATGTGAAGAGCTTTCAAACATATATTTTCAGCCCAAATTCCTTGTATACACCTCTCATCCATATATTCAAATGACATAAAAACTTGTGAAACAGTAATCATCTCTTATCATTATTGGATATTAATGTGTAAGTAAAATTTAAGAAAATAACATCAATAATTATAACATGATTTTAATAGTAATGCTAAACATAAATACAACGTTGATTATATTCTGAGCAATTTAATAAAAACCTCAAGGAAAAGAAATCACTTTTTTTAGTGCTGATATTATGGTTTAAACTCAGGACCTTACCTTCTCACTTAAGCTTTTTCCCTCAAGGGTGGTGCTCTGTATTTCAACCACAGCTCCCCTTCAAATTTTATTTGGGGGATAATATAGAAATAAGAATCTCATGGAATAAAAAAATCATTTGTGTCCCTATCTTGGGGTTCATTTCACATAACATTCTCTTATAAGGTTATATGGTACCATGTGCTACTTACTGAAAGTGAGGTTAACCATGGGACCTATGGTTATTTCACTTAATAAAATTGTTTCCCCTTCTTTCCATTTCCTAGCAAATGTGGCGATTTCATTCTCTCAGATGGAGACATAGAATTCCAGTGTGTGTGTGTGTGTGTGTGTGTGTGTGTGTGTGTGTGTGTGTGTGTGTGTGTGTGTTTGTATGTTTGTGTGTGTGTGTATGTGTGTATAACATTTTCTTGATCCATTCATCTACTGAGAGGCATCTGGGTTGGTTCCATATCTTAGCTATGGTAAAAAATGCTGCAATAAACATAGTTGTGCCGGTAGCTTAGTATGGTCTTGTGTGTTATCATTTGGTAAATGCCCAAAAGTGGGATTGCTGGGTTATAGGGGAGCTCTAAGTGGAGTCTTGGAAAAAATTATATTAAGTAAAGTAAGTCAGACAAAAGAAACATAGGTCCTATGGTTTACCTTACTTGGAATAACTAGTGTATATCTGCGACAAGCATAAGAGTTCAAAAGCTATGTACATACCACCAGATAAGATGATGTTAAGCGAAGTGAATCCCAAGATAGGGTTTATAATTTACCATGTGACTTTTTTTTGTTTTTGTTTTTGTATTTTCCTCCACCAAGGTATAACTCCTCTATTCACTGTTTTTAATGTTGGTGCCCAGCATCTTGTATACACCGTTTCTCTAGCTTGGGGAGGGCAAGGGAGAAAACAAAATGTTTAAATAAGGCAGGCTGACCCGTTGTAACAATGAGATGCACAAGACACTATGTTGAAAAAGAATCTTTACAATATGGTCAGAGAAGCAGGGAAGGGAGGAGAGGGGGAGTGTAGTTGTGGGAGATGGGAGGTAGGGGAAAAACAAAGGAGGAGGTAACAATGTCTCATAGAAAATGTACACATTACCTTGCTCATGTAACTATAACCCCTCTATAACATATTTTTTCAGTAAAAACCTCTTTTATAAAGCAGAAGGTGTCATGTACAGCAAGTATAGCAGCTCACATATGTAATTCCAGCTAATTGGGAAGCAGAGATGACAAGGATCATGGTCTGAGGCCAGGCCAGAGAAAAAACTGCCAAGACAGCCATCTCAACGAATGAGCTTTCCATAGTGCTTCACATCTGTAATCCTAGCTAATTATGTGGGAGGCATAGGTAGCAAAGCCTCAGTCAATCTAAGATCATACCCGGGCAAAAAGTTCAAGAACTCAAGTAATTAAATGGACAAGAAGTATGGTAAAAGTAGTTGAGCTTCTTGATGCTATACAACCAGAGTGTGTCTAGCAAGCAGGGAACCCCTGAATAGAACCCTTCCACCAAAAAGCCTAAATAATTTTAGCCTATTTGAACATCTAATTTCAAGGAGCCTGACAGATCAGAGATGATGACATTCTCTTTAAAATTAGGTATTCAAAAGAGACAAAGTTATTTAGGTTTTGAAAGAATTGAAAAGGAAAATGCATGTGATTTTTGTTAGCTCTGTAATTCTTGAAAACATGAAATGTACTCAAGTATTTAATATATATCGATATGTGTGCATATGTCCATGTATATATGTATATCCATGTATGTATGTATATATATATATGTATATATACATATGTATATGTATATGTATATATATGTATCTATATATACATACATACATACATACAAGTGGTTCATCTCTTTTCTGTGTAGCAAATGGTAAAAATGAATCTGTATAATCACTACTCAAATGCATGAATAGACAAAGAGAATGAGCAGAGAACTCATATTCAGGAAATTATGGCTAGCCCATAACCCTGAAAATCTTTTACATCAGTTTGCATGTTTCAGTTACTGCAGTACAGGGACAGTACGACAACAGTGGGATACTTGGCAGATGAAATGAGAAATGACAGATACAAATGTTAAAATATTCTTTCTGATGGTTAAGTAGAATTTCCTGTGTGTGTGTGTGTATTACATTTTCTTGATTATTTTTTCTCTTGAAGGTTATCTGGGCAGATTCAATAAGAATGGTCTGGCTGAAACCTTTACTATATCTTAGTTTGTGATCTTTCAAGTAAATGCCTGGAGTAGAGTTGCTGGATCATATGGAAGTGGGTAGTCAAATGAGGGGTGAAGGGTTAAAAGGTAGAATATTGAACAGGAGAAAAGGGGGAAAATGCAGAGAGGAATCCAATAAACATCCTACAATATTAAGAAGAGTGAAGGAAGAAAAGGGATGGATGAGAATATTGAAAGGGTTGGCATTGATCAAGGTATATTGTATGCATAAAATGCTTTGTTTAATGATAATTTCTATCCTACTTAAAATAATAATTAAAAAATCATGTCCCTAAACTGTTATGCAATTAGAAGCAAAGAATAAGAATTTGCTCAGATCAACTCCAGGGTCTATAAGTCTTTTTTGTTAGGATAAGTTTTAGAACAACACTAATGATACATATAACCTGAAGAAAATTGAATGATTTTCAGGTATTTAAAATAATCATTTTGGAGATATGGCTCAAGTGGCAGAGTGCTACTTAGTGAGCAAAGCTGTCAGATAATGAATTCAAGTCTTAATCTCGAACAAAAGTGCAAACAATCAGTAAAATTCAGGCACTTTCCTGGGCACTGGTAGCTCATACCTTTAATCCTACCTTTAATTAGAAGGCAGAGATCTGGAGATGTCAGTTCAATGTCAGCTTAGATAGGAACGACTGTGATTCTCTCATCTCCAATTCACTGCCAAAGAAAGCTGGAAGTGGACTCATGGTTCAAGTGGTAGAATACTAGCCTACAGCAAAAAGCTCAGGGGCAGAACCCAATCCTAAATTTCAAGGCTTAGAATAGTGCATTTACATACACAGGGGAAGTAAGTCACTCAAGTTCTCAATCTTCCATTTCCCTAATCCTAACTCAAATCTTGGACAGAACCCTTAGAGTAACCTTGATGATAATAGTAACCCAATCTTAAAATTAATGGAAAATATAACCTAACAGATACTCATTGTCTTTGAAATGATTTGCACTTTGCTCCAAATACTACAGATTCCCTGACTTGGACTCTGAAATCGTTCCCTATTATGAATCATTAACCTCACATCTTCATATCATGAAAACTTCCGTAGTTTCCACTGATCTTAACTTTTACTGAACTCCTCTATCTCCAAAAAGAAGTTGCAGGTTTACTTAAAATCTACTCTAGTTCCTAACCCTAACTATATATCTAAACCTTACTAGAAACCTAACTCTAAATTTAATCCTATTGAACCCTGGATAGGAAACTTAAGAAAACTCTGTAGTTTTTGTTAAATTTCACACTTATTTTACTTGAAAGTGTTAGCAGAAAACTCAGTTTTACCTTAAAGCTTACCCTTCCCTAAGCCTAAGTCTAACCTGAACTAGAAAAGCAACCCTAGCCCTAGAACTAATAGCCTTTGGATTCTAAAGGTCATAAAAATACATTAGTTTTTATTCATCCTAAATTTGATTTAACTCATCTCTCTAAAAATAGTTTGTAGTTTTATTCATTATCTTGCCATTTTTGTAACCCTAACCTAACTGGAATATTGAGGCTAACACTCACACTAACCATACCCTAATCTTAATATTATTAGCAGTTTCTTATTTCACATTCATCCTAATTCTAATTAGACTTGTTATTCGAAGATTTACTTTCAGTTTGACCCTAAACTTTCCATTTCCCTAATGCTAACACTAACTCCAGCTGGAACTGAAACCTAACTTTCACCCTAATGATAGTCCAATTCTAATGTTTAAGAAAAATACTCTATTTTTATTCATTCTAATGAATACTCCAGTTTGCACTCTGGAAATGAGTTTCAGTTTGCCCTAATTCCCATAAATTTTCTGACTCTTCCTCTGAAGTAATCTTGTTCCCTAATATGAACCATTATATTATTTGTCCTCACATTCTCTTATCAGGAAAAATACTGCAGTTTCCAATGATCCCACCTTTTCCTGAACCCCTGTGACCTAAAACAATATCAGATTTACTTATCATCTAGTCCATTAATTAACTCTAACTCTCAACCTAAACCTGGTTGGAAAACTCTCATTAATCATTATAAGAATGATCACTGAGAAATAAATATAATGATAATGGTCTAGTTACTGTTCAATCTCATATTTTTGCTTCTACTTGTTAGTGAAAACTGAATATTATACTAAAACTTTCCTATTCATAACACAGTTCATACTGACCCTAATGTTAATCCAAATTATATGTCAATACTAACACTAACACAAGTACACTAGTTTTCACTCATCCTAACTTGATTCAAATAAGCCTTCCAAAAATAGGTTTCCATTTTTTTCCAATATCTTAGTCATTTTCTAACCCTAAACTTAATCTTAACTGGAACATTGAGAATGACCATAACCCTAATTGCAAGTAGATTCTAATATTAGTAGCAATACTCTAGTTCACATTCATTCTAATTCCTGCCAGGCTTATTCTAAAATTTACCTTCAATTTGACTCTCATTTTTCTCCTCCTTCACTCTAAACCCAATCATGGCTAGAATCGTAACCATATCATTGACACTAACGGTATCTCACATCTAAAATTTATGAAAAATGCTTGTTTTGTGTCATCATTACTGAAATTCCACCTGTAATTCTTGAAATAAATTGCAGGTTTTCCTAAACCCTATAGATTTTCTCACTCTTAACTCTGAATCTATCTTGTTCTTTAACAGGAATCATTATATCCATTGAACTCAAATCCTGATATTATGAAATACATTATACTTCCAATATCCAAGCTTTTCCTGAAATCCTAGAACCTAAAATAAGTTCAGATTTACTTAACATTTAACACATTTCTTTTCTTTTTCTTTTTGTCCAACGTGGGGCTTGAACTCTGGGCCTGGGCATGATCCCTGAACTCTAGGTCATGATCCCTCAGTTCTTTAGCTCTAGGTGTGCACTTTACCACTTGAGCCACAGCAGCACTTTTGGGTTTTCTGGTGGTTAATTGGAGATAAATGTCTCATGGACTTTCTGCCATGGCAGGCTTTGAACTGCGATCCTCAGAAATCAGCTTCCTGACTAGCTAGGATAGTAGGCACGAGAAACTAGTTTAACCAATTTATTTATCCTATTCTCAACCCCCTTTAACCAGAAACCTAATCCTAATTATAATCTGACTTAACACCAAATAGTTACTGTAAGGAAAATTGTCTAGATTCTATTCAATCACACATTTTTTTGTTTCTACTTCTTATTGGAAAACTAAATTTTAGACTAAAGCTTATCCTTGCCTAAACCTAATGAGAACAAAATGTAATTCACCCTTTAAGCCAAATTATATCTGAATTTTTAAAATAACACAGACACTGGTTTTTATTCATTCTAAACTTGATGCCATTCATTCCTCTTAAAATATGGTGCAGTTTTGCACCCTTTTATATCTTACATCTTTTTCTCATGTTAACCGCAGCTCTAACTGGAATACCTTGCCTAATCCTAAATCTACATATAACCGAATTATAATGTTAATAGCAAGCCTCTATTGCACTTGTATTCTCTTGCTCAGCGTGTAGTTCTAAATTTTACTTGCATTTTGAGCCTACATTTTTTAAGTGTTTTTCTATTTCCTGTCAGGTTTTCTTTTTCTTTTTTTTTTTCTTTCTTTTTTTTTTTTTTTGGTCGGTCATGGGGCCTAAATTCTGGCATTGGGCGCTGTCCCTCCACTCTTCAGATCAAGGCGAGTGCTCTATCACTTAAGCCACAGCGCCACTTATGGTTTTCTAGTGGTTTATTGGAGATATGAGACTCACAGACTTTCCTGCCTGGGCTGCTTGGAACTCCGATCCTCAGACATCAGCATCAAGAGTAGCTAGGATTAAAAGCATGAGCCACTGACGCCCATCTTTATTATTTTTTTAAATTTTATTTTATTGTAAAGATGCTTTAAAGACAGATTAGTTATACGAGTAAGGTAATGGGTATATTTCTTGTTGAGGACTGTTACACCCTTCTTTTGTTGTTCTCCTACTAACCCCCTCCCTTACTACTCCCTCCCCTTGGTGTAAAGTCCATTTTCAACAAAGGGTCATCTGAGTATCATGTTGCAATGAGTCATCCTGTATTGCATCTATTTCAGTAACCTTAATTCTAATTTTGTCTGGGATCCTAAACATAACCATAATAATAATGATAGCTAAATTCAGAAGTTAATAAAAATATTCAAGTTTTTATTCATCCTGTTAATTCACTATCCAACTTGAATTAAATTGCAGTTTAGCTTAATTATGTTTCCAAATTAGATTATATGTGCATATATAAAGATGTAATTTTATGTGAAATGAAGAATATATTTGGAAGAAGAAGTAATGAAAAGAAAATAGAGGGAGGGAGTATAATCAAATGCTTTAAACATATTATGGAATTGCCACTTCTGACAATTAATAACCATTAACAAAATAACTAAAAATTAATAAAGAAGACACTGCCGTCTAGTATTTTTTAAGAGAGCCATGATATGTCTTGTGAATAAAATACTTGTGTTAGATAAACTTTGTTCATGCATATTTTATATTGTTATTAGTCAATTATTAACTTAATGAATAATAATATATCAAATAAGATTCCATGAAAAAATCATAAAATAGTTTTTTAGTAATTGAGAAAAAGTTATAGTCATGAATTTTAGGAAACTAAATTTCTATTTATGAAGCAATGATTTAGGTTTACTAATCTAGTTATTTTAGAGAACATAATTGGCATGAAAAACAACTAACTGTACATCTTGTTTCTTTAAGGAGTGATGTTTAAACATTGTCTTTCAACTATAGCCATCTAATCTTCGATAAGGGAGCTAAAACAATAGAATGGAAGACAGACAGCCTCTTCAGTAAATGGTGCTGGCAAAACTGGTTAACTACATGTAGAAAACTAAAGCTAGATCCTTATATATCACCCTGCACCAGAATCAACTCCAAATGGATCAAAGACCTTGAACTCAAAGCAGACACTCTGAAAACATTACAGGATGGAATAGGAGAAACCCTGGGTCTCCTTGGCTCAGGCCGAAATTTTCTGAATAGAGACCCGGAAACACAACAAATCAAAGAAAGGTTGGACAAATGGGATTGTATAAGGTTGCAGAGCTTCTGCAGGGCAAATGACATAGCTAGCAAGATCAATAGAAAGCCCACGGACTGGGAGAAGATCTTTACTAGCCATACAACGGACAAGGGTCTCATATCTAAAATATACTTGGAACTCAAAAAATTAAACCACCCAACAACAAATCCTCAAAGAAACAACTGCCCAATAAGTAAGTGGGCAAAAGACTTAAAGAGAAGCTTCTCTGAAGAAGAAAGAAGGATGGCCAATAGACACATGAAGAAATGTTCAACATCCTTAGCCATAAAAGAAATGCAAATCAAAACAACATTGAGATATCACCTCACTCCAGTTAGAACAGCAAAAATCAAGAACTCTAACAACAACAGATGCTGGAGGGGATGTGGACAGAAAGGAACCTTACTTCATTGTTGGTGGGAATGTAAACTTGTTCAACCACTTTGGAAAGCAGTATGGAGGTTCCTCAAAAGACTCCACATAGAGCTCCCCAATGACCCAGCAATCCCACTTTTGGGCATTTACCCAAATGATCACAAACAAGGCCACACTAAAGCTACCAGCACAACTATGTTTATTGCAGCATTATTTACCATAGCTAAGATATGGAACCAACCCAGATGCCCCTCAGTAGATGAATGGATCAAGAAGATGTGGTATATATACACAATGGAATTCTATGCCTCCATCAGAAAGAATGACATTTCCCCATTTGTTAGGAAATGGAAAGGCTTGGAAAAAATTATATTAAGTGAAGTAAGCCAGGCCCAAAGAAACGTAGGTCCCATGGTTTCCCTTATTTGCAATATCTAGTATAGGTATGAGTCAAGCGGAAAAAGTCAGAGAATGTGATGTTAGGAAAACGAACCCTCAAATATGTATTTTAATGTTTTTGTTTCTTTCATGCATGTGTTTCAAACGCATTTATAAGATTATTTCTTTGTTGCTTTGTATGTCCCTCCCCCACAGTGTAACCCCCCCGCTTTCACTATATTTGATGTCAGTATAACATGTGGAGGAGACGGGGACAAACAAGTCGTTTAAGGATTCAGGTGGACCCGTTGCAACAATGAGAAGTACAAAATGTCATCTCAAAACCAGCTTTACAATGTCGGTGGGGGGGGGGGGAGGGGGGTATGATTGGGTGGGGGGGAGGGGGGAGGCTGGGAAGGGAGGTGAAGGGTAAACAAAGGGGGAGGCTGCAATGCTTGGTAAGAAATGTATGCATTATCCTGCCCATGTAATTATAACCCCTCTGTACAGTATGTTCTCAAATAAAATAAAAAAAAAACAAAAAAAAAAACAAAAACAAAAAAAGATGATGTTAAGCAAAATGAACCCCAAGATAAGAACTCAAGTAGTTTTTTTCCTTCCTTGCTATTGTTCCTAACGTATTTATAAGGAACCATGTGATGTTTTTGTTGCTTTGTGTGTCCCTCTCCCACGGTATAACCCCTGTTTTCACTGTATTTGATGTTGGTATAATTTGGAGGGCAAGGGAAAAAGCAAATTGTTTAAATAGGGATACAGGTGGACCCATTGCAACAATGAGATGTACAAGACACTATGTCGAAAAATGAACTTTACAATTTAAGTTGGGGAGGGGGAACCTGGGGGGGGTAGTTGTGGAGGTGGGAGGGAAGGGATGGTAGGGGAAAAACAAAGGAGGAGGCAACAATGCTGGATAAGAAATGTACTCATTACCTTGCTCATGTAACTGTAACCCCTCTGTACAGTATTTTCACAATAAAAAACTTAATTACAAAAAATAAAATAAAAAAAAAAACATTGTCTTTCATTCAAATGAATACTTAGGTTTACTTTTCAAAATAAATGCAATTTTATCTCCTTTCAGAACAAGTATTTAACCTGGAATTAAATGTATTAGCATATTCAAGTATTTAAAAGCTAAAATTTCTATGTTTGATACGTAGCTCTACATATTCAGAATGACACAATTTTTGTATTCGTAAATGTCTAACCACTGGGATTTTTGCTTCATCAATATAAATTATCTCATGAGGTTGTTGCAAAGGTTCCAGTAGCCAGTGTGGTCAAAAAACATTTCCTGAATTCTAAAAATTAAATCTTATCATTTTTAGCCTTTGATTACATCTTTATTGTCTCTTCAGAGCAATTAAGCTAAACTAAATATCACTTTTTAAAGATTTTGCTCACATTGTAAATAAAATCAACACAGGTCACAAAGAGACTGATTATTTCAGACTCATCATATTTGGTAAAGTTAGTGTGAAGAATGTAGAGAGCAGAAGGTTCATATACTCAATAAATATTTTTGGTTAATTTAAATTAAATTAAATATCTGGATTTCTAATTTGGAGGTTAATCACATGGAAACAGGAAAATAATTTTTTGAAAATAATTACTTTGGGACCATTTTTCTTCTTAAAATATGAAGCAAAAATATCTCTAAGAAATATATTTTTTTCGATAAAATGTTTCAACCCTTAGTAAAGTGCTTTATACTTTAATATAAAGTCTGTCTCAAAATAGAAATTCTGCAACTAATCTAATGTGTGTTTTCATGCACAAAATTCTGTAACTTCTAGTCTTATGTGATTTTAATTATATTTTATAGTTGTGACATGATCCCTACTTATATTTATTACAAACTTCTGTAATTATACAAATCATGCCAGTACACACTAACTTACGTAAGATAATATTCAAACAAATTTATCTTTTTTTCCTGTCTCCAACAGGGAAATATGATGTGCTGAAGTATATTAAATGAAAGCACTCTAACAGAGAGTCTTTATGGAATGGAAATTTGCACCATGAGGATGAGAACATAAGCACTTTCTACTTGGCTGAACAGGAATTTTTGTTTCTACAGTATTTTCTTACTTTTAATCACACAGGAAAAGCCATAAACTTTGAAATTCATATGAAGGAATTGTTTTAGTAAAAGATGTGGCAACCCTGCTCAAAAGCTCGATCTTATCACTAGGTCTTTGTGCTTGCTGGCTGATCTATTTCTCTATCATATGTTTCATATTATTAAAAATATTAGTAATTAAGCAGTAAGTACATTACAAGAGATTCCTGAAAATCACAGCTATTACAGTTTAATAATCAGAAGTGAGGAAAAAGATTATATTAATCTCCAATTTCTCCCTTTGGCCTTCAATTTGTCAATTAATTTTCAAAACTATCATGTAAGATGTTAGTTTATTTTTCCCTTTTTAATTAGAGATTAAGCGATTAAGCAAGTGTTTTTTTTTTTTTTTTTTGCAGTAAAAAGTGATGACAATGGTATCAGAGCTCTGGTAAGGGCACCTTCTCCTTAACAATTAATGCTCTACGGACTGTAAATATAGAAGCCACACTAAAATTCTCTACACACACACACACACACACACACACACACAAACACACACACACACAAACAAGCACACATACACACACACCACTGCCACCCAGACACATCAAAGATATGTTCCATTCCCTTGTAATGATAGTTGATTGATGTTTGCTGCATTGCTTTATCTCAGCTTCAAGATCTTTCTTAGACCTTTATCTTTCCCCGAGATCAAGTCCCTAATTCTTAGTATACTGAGTGTCTGTGTATTCACAATAGGTTCCTGCCTGCTTCAGGCCAATTAATACCCTGAATAGAGTATCCTGAAACTTCACATCCCAGTCTAACTCCATGAGTTTATACACCGTTGCAAAATACTAAAATTTATTGGATGTAGAAACCAAGAGAACACCCACCTTGTTACTATAGTAGCAATTGACATCATGAAAGTAGAAGAATATTGATCAAGAACTGAGGTACGAGAATGGGGGTATGTCTAAAATGTAGAATACTGGATATGTGTTACAGATACAAAATCATCA
Source organism: Dipodomys spectabilis (assembly GCF_019054845.1). NCBI lineage: Eukaryota > Metazoa > Chordata > Mammalia > Rodentia > Heteromyidae > Dipodomys > Dipodomys spectabilis. The sequence goes on from NW_024871192.1 coordinate 2,342,937, forward strand.
TCTATAGGCGTATTTATTGATAACGTAATCATACATTGAAAGCACTATTTACAAATACAGTTTTTCAGTTACTTTGCTTACCTCTCACTTCTGATCACAAATCAGCTCATGAATTTTTATAGTATCTTTGAATAAATGACACCATTTGCATGTATGTAACATCTTAAAATAAGACAGTATGCTTTTAAATCTTTCTTTCTATATGACAAGCCCTTATTTTTTGTTTCCCTGTTTGCTGATTAACTGTTTTCCTGGAAACAGGATATTCACATCAAACCTGGGTGTAATTTTTATTTTTTAAATTTGAAATATAAACTTTGTTGTGACTTGTCATTTTCTAAAGATGAGTGATATTCATGAACACTAATATGTTGGTGCCTTTAAGTAAATTGAGACTTGATGTGGTATGATAGTTCTTGTGTCTAATTGACATAACCATTAGATGATTCATGTATAAACATGTGCATTGCACTTTTTTATTTATATATATAAAATAGTCCCCAAGGATATACTTTAAAGTGATAAGGTGGGGATTGTCTCCATGTTCCATACTTTATATTTATTTCAGTAAAAGTACTAGAAATAAATGATGTTTACTGGAACAATATAAAAGAACATATTTTCTTTAGAAAGTATTTCTAAAGATAATAGATTTATTGTTTAAAGAATAGAAAAGAATAAAATAGGTTTCTTGCTTGGGACTGAATAAATTACATATGAATGTAGTCTCAAGATGAGACTCAGAGAGAAATTCATATTAATATTACTGAGATATATATCACAATATAAGCAATATAGGTATTTTAAGGAACGGGTCATTCCAAGCCCTAGATACCTAATAGATGAAGAATGGTATTGAAAATAGCAGAGGAAAACAATTCAACATGCAGATGTTATGATCTTATAATACTAATATGAAAAAAATGGAGCATTTGCCTTTCTGAAGGAGAATGTTTAGCCAGTAATTTCAGTGAAAGGTATCAGTTGTAATCAGTCTAAAGTCTTTTCCTCCAAGATATCCAAGAGTATTATACTCATGCTCTGAAGAGTAAATAAGAGTTAATTAGCTTTGCTTTATATTAATTTAATTGTAGCAAATGGGTTAAAATGTCTGCACTCTTTCTTTCAATGTAATAACTTACATTTGTTTTACCTAGACTCAAGACCCCCCAAAGACCACCAGAGACCTCGACCAATGCAAGTAACAAAGGCGTCTTTTATTTGCAATCTCCAGGCTGGTGCTCTGTGCAATCAGTAACCCATGACACAAAGAGACCCCAAGCATAGAATCAGCACAGTTTTTATAGTATTAAACAAACAACTTTATGGAAGTTTTACATGAGAAATTACATGATTGATTAACATTTTAATAAACTAAGCTATACATATGTGATTGGCTAATATTATTGAGGTGTTATTGACAGGAAGTGTCTGGCCACTGGGTCACCGTGTCCTGCATAGCCACCCAATGTTTGGTGAATGCATTTGGAGAAAATTCTTGTGGCTTTTCAAAGGATTATTTATGTCTCAGTTGTCCAGGAATTGTTTTTCTTTTTGTGACATTTCTGGGTCCAACCCATGGTTATTTTCATAATTCATACCTCACAAGATGGTTGCTAGCCTGTAATGGAGTTACTTAGGCCTTCATTGTGCCTCTTTAAGCTTTAAGCTCTTCACATTTCATATTATTACTGTCTCTTCATACAAGCCTGAAATCACTATGTAAAGGTAACACAAACAGAAAAACAAAAATAACTTGATACAACCATCACAAATCCTAAATTATGTGAAAAAAATCCACAATATAATAAATGAACCAGAGGAAGAGGAAAAACAGTGGGAGAATAGCAACAGAAAATTACCCTAGATTTCTCTAATGAAACAGAGATTTAGAGTCCTAGAAGGTACTCCACTTCTAGAGTGTCACACCAAGTTAGGTATAATTATATATAGATATACAATTCAAAAGAATATTTTATACTGTCTTCACAAGAAAGCAGAAATCTATGAAAAGTTACCCAGCCAGGAAGGTGAATGCTGTGACTGTGTTGGCCAACATATTCAAAAACACAATTGCAGTGTGGAAATGAAAGGGTCACTTGGGAAAAAATCATGAACAGAGAGACAGTCACATATAAACATAGAGACAATTCACCTTACCACTGGATAGTCGGAACTGTCGTTGGAACCACAAGTATTAATTTGACAACATCTCTCACAACTGATCTCTTCTCCTACACTTAATGGTCTAGACAAAAGCCTAATTCCAGAAAAACAAATCACAACAGAAGACCAAAGCAACACCTGACAAATCATCCAAGAACATAGATAGTCACCTATTAAGATCATAGATCCCCAAATGAAAGCCAAGAAATACTTCAAATGGACAGAACAAATCAGAAAACTATGAGAAAAGTCATGCCAAGGTAATATAATTCACACAGTAAATGAACGGGCATTAGAACAATCAATTATCTAGAAGATGTTTTTCAAAATACATTACAAATACTGCTGAAAAATGTGATTAATGAAAAGGTACAAAACCTCTACAAGGAAATTTGTGAACAAGATGAGACTAAGCAAAGATCAGCAAAATAATTCATGGAGACTCCAAACACAAAGAAAAATAAATTCTGAGAAGGCAAGAGAGTCCAAGGGAAAAATGGATGCCTAGTTAAAAGATATGAGAGAAGACACAGCTAAAACACATACCTCCCCAGCCCCCACCAAATAAAATGTTGTAAAGAAAATCCATACAAGACCTAAAATGAAGCTTTAATAAAGAGATAGAAGCCCTAAAACAATAACCAATTGTAAGACAAGGAAATCAAAGAGAGAGGCTCATTCAGATAAGAGAAGCCTTTAGAACACCAAACAGAGTATACCGGAACAGAACAAACCACCATCACATCATAATCCATTAGAGGATCACTAGACATCAATGAAGGGATTCTTAAATCTGTCAGGAGAAAAGACTGATTATATAAAGGATATACAGTAAGAATAAATACAAATTTCTTAGCTGATATGGTAAAAAGGGGAGCCTCACATGATATATGACAAACATTAAAGGCAAACAACTACCAACCGTGAATATGGTCCAAAGCCAAACTCTCCTTTACATTAAAAGGATATATAAAAATATTTCATGACAAAGAAATCTTGAAACAATGTATCTCCACCAAATCAGCAGGATAGAAGTTAATCAAATATATCCTACATAGAGAAGATCATGAAGAACAGGAACTGGTTATATAAAATGCTCCCTACCAGTGAACAAGGTAAATATATTAAGAGTAGATGAGACACAGAGCCTAATAGCAGGTCAATAACATACCAGGACTTATGAGATATTTCACAGACTTAACTCTCAATATCAATAGACTTAACTTTCCAATTAGAAAACAGACTAAATAGTAGTATAATAAAACAAGACACATGCATGTAATATCTACAAGAGACACATTTTATTGACAAAAACAAACACATACTCAAACTGAAAGGCTGGAAGGAAAATCTTCAAGCAAATGAACACCATCAACAGGCCACAGTAGAATTACTAACATAAAATAAAATTCAAAATAAAATTACTAGGAAGAGAAATTATATATTGATAAAGGCACATCTCCATTAGGTGGATATATCAAGTCTAAGTATCAATGCCTGGAGCACCCCACTTCATCAACCAAATATTACTTAACCTAAAAACATTTCTCAACACATCATTGAAATGCATGGATAGGTCATCCAGGAAAAATTCAACCAAGAAACTGAAGACCTAAATAACTACATTGAACGCCTAGCCCTAACAGACATCTACAAAATATACATTCAGCATCAGTATACACATTCTTCGCAGCAGCTCATGAAAGCGTCTCCAAAATAGAACATATCCTATATCACATAGAAATTCTATCTAAATTGAAAGAAAAATTATTTGAATTCCCATATCTTGTCAGACCACAACAGAATAAACTTAGAATTTAAAAAGCTAAAGCAAAAAATAGTTCCCAAACCCATGAAGACTGAACAACACATTGCTGAATGACCAGTGAGGCACTGAATACATTAGAATGAAAATCTGAAAGTTTCTGAAATTTAACAAATTGAACACACAATATACCAACTCCTCTGGGAAACAGTAAATGCAGTACTTAGAGGAAAATTTATAGCTCTAAGTGCCTACATCAAGCAATTTGGGAAATCTGAAGTCTTTATTTTAATTATATACCTGAAAATTCTTGAAAACAGGAACAAGGCCAAACCCAAAGCAGAAGACAGAAACAAATAAAAATAAATAAATCAGAAATAACTAAATAAAGACAAACTAAAACATAAAAAGATCAACAAAACAGAATTGGTTGTTTCAATAAATTAACAGAATTGATAGACCCATACCAAATCTAAGAAGAGAACTTACATAGATAGAAAGATAAATAGAAAGCACACAGATTGGGAGAAGTTTGTTACTTGCTCTGCAACAGGCAATGGCCTTACATCTCAAATATATTTAGAGCCCTAGCAGTTAACTCCCCCCAAAAACAAATCTTCAAAGTGCTAAAGTTTTAAAGAGAGACCTCTCTGAAGAAGAAATATGAATGGCCAATTGAAACATGAAGAAATATGCAACATTTCTGGCCATAGAAATACAAATAAAAGCAACATTGAGATTCCACCTCCCCACAGTTTGATGACCATTATGAAGAAAACTAACAATAACAGAGGCTGGTCTGGTGGGAATATAGCCAAACAGGAATGTTACTACAAAATGGGTTGAAAAGTAAACTTGTTCAAATACTCCATAAAGAAGTATACAGGTTCCTCAGAAGATCTCCCCTATAACCCAGCAATCCCACTCCTGGACAATTACCCAAATGACCACAGACAAGGCCATACTAAAGTTACCATCACAACTATGTCAATTGTAGCAGTGTTTACCATAGCTAAGATATGGAACCAACACAGATGTCCCTCAGTAGATGAATCGATCAAGAAAATGTCATAGATATTCACAACAAAATTCTATGCTTCCATCAGAAAGAATGACATTGCCCCATTTGTAAGGAAATGGAAAGACTTGGAAAACATAATACATCAAACAAGCCACATCCAAAGAATTATAGGATACATGTTTTCACTCATTTAAAAAAACTAGAATATGTTTAGGATATTCCTATAAAAGATCACAACAGCTCAATAGTTATATGCATGTCACCATAGAAAATGATGCTTATTGAAATGAGCTCCAAGAAATGGACACAAGATGATTGTATAGAGAACTGCTTTTAGTTATTTCGATTTACTTTTTCCTCTTTGGATTATTCCCTGTAGTCATTGTTTTTGATTTCTGTACCTTTTGTCTTATACATAAGTTTATCTGATTTGGGGAAGGGAAGGGAAATCACAGAAATAGTCGGACAAAGATTAACCAAAGCAACAGTGATATACACTAAGCACTATGTTAGAAATGAACTTTACAACTTTGGGGAAAGGGGATATCAGGGTTGGGGGAAGCAGGAAAAAATGAGGAAGTGGTAACACTGTAAAAAAAAAGTACTTTTACTCATGTAACTGTAACCCACCCCTTGGAAAATCACTTTCATAATAAAAAACCAAAAAATAAAATAAGAGAGCTGACAGGAAGCTCAGCCTGACTTTTCTGCCATGCTCCCTAAGACAATGGGTGCTATTCAGTCCACTTCTTGTGGTGCTAAGTCCACTTTTTGTCAGTCGTAGGGTTTGAACTCTGGGCCTGGACACTGTCCCCAAGCTCCTCAGCTCAAGGCTAGCGCTCTACCATTTGAGTCACAGCACCACTTCTGGTTTTCTGGTGATTCTTTGGAGATAAGAGTCTCACAGATTTTCCTGCCCAGGCTGCCTATAAACCATGGTCCTCATATCTCAGCCCCCTGTGTATTTAGGTAGCAGCACTTGACTTAAGTGTAATTCTGACTCTCTCTCTCTCTCTCTCTGAAGAACTTATTTAATGGGTGCTAGAGGAGGTAGCCCAGCATCCCCATGTGGCTGGAACCAATGTGGCCTTCTCATTCTGGAGGTGGGCTGTGGGTCAGGAGTTGTCTTGCTCAGTCTGTTGTTCCAGCTCCATGAGGTAAGCCCCTCTGTGCTCTGGCTAGATCGTGACGGTTATTCATTGTCCATCTAGCCTTACTGGACTCAATATTGTGTTCAATGTCCTTTTCTAGCAAAAATTTCTGGCTAAAATTACGGAATGAAAAAGTAATGCCATCTTAAGAAAGTCATTTAGGGCTCTGGGAATGTGGCTTCACAGTACGGTGTTTGATTAGCATGCATGAAAACTTCGGTTCGATTCTTCAGTACCACATAAACAGACAAAGAATCACTGGAAATAGTGCTGTGTCTCAAAGTGGTAGAGGGTTAGCCTTGAACAACAACAACAAAAATAGCTGAGGAATAATTCCCTATCCCTGAGTTGAAGCTCCAGGACTGGCAAAACAACAACAACAACAACAACAACAAATATTTAGTTAGTAAATGGAAAATAAACAACTCATACTTGGAATATATAATTGCTCCTTCATACTCATACCTGACAATAGTCCCTAATTCATGTACTTTACCTATATTAGTATACAATATTGAAAAAAAAACAAAAACTTTTGTTCATCAAGTCACGGCAATTAATGCCAGGAATGTGCTTAGATGTCAGGTGAAGATTAATTCTGGAAATTCAAAGATTCCAGGTTTTTGAGTGGTCACTGCTAATCACAATCAGAAGGATAGTATAAGTGAGATTTGGGAATCTTTTTGATAAGTCATGGCACCAAAAAGGCAGAGGCTAATTATAGTTTTTACAGAAGAGAAGGAATAACTCCAGATGGAAGGAATAAATGGTAATAACTAAGTTATACCACAAAATGTTCTAGGGAACCATTTCTGGTTATTAAAGAACTAGTCATCAACTAGGCTTATTCCTCATTGCCTTTAGCATTCTAGTAATTAGGCTAATTCTTTATCTCTGTGTGATAAGTTGTATATCCTTCTATGCTGTACTTTCATATCTGAACTCCTTTGCTTTCTAAAAATCTCAGTCTTTTATATTTCTCTATGAACAATTTCTGATATTAAGTCAACAAATACAGACAGAAGAAGATGCTAATGTAAGAGTCCCATAACACATGAATTATTAATGTAACAACATGAAAAAGGGGGATAAATTTATTGCTACCTCGATTTTTCTAAAAAGTTGCAATGTCATCATTTGATTCAAATTTCCATTCTTTGTCTACATAGTGTCAATAAGTGCACATAAATGCAAATATAAGACGGATGCTGGTGGCTCACACCTGTTATCCTAGCTACTCAGAAAATTGAGACCACAGGATTGTGGTTCAAAACCAGCCTGGTCAGGAAGGTCCATGATCTTTAATTAACCACATGAAACCCAGAAGTGGTACTGAACCAAAAGTGGCAGAGTGCTCAACTTGAGCTAAAGAATTGAAGGAAAGGGTCCAGTATCAGACTTAAAGACCCATGACCAACAAAAAAGGGCAAATATGACTTTAATTTTCCCCAAAAAGACCGACAAAGTCAATAGTAATCTTCCCAATTAGAAAAAAATTATTCCAAAATGATTCAGTACACCTACTTTTGTTGAGTTATTTAAGTTATGGTTCCTTTGCTGGACATATTCTCTTCTTTTAAAAATTGTCAAATATTAGATTTATAATAAACTTCATCTAATATTTCTTAGTTCAAAAGAGAAATCCAAGGCGAAACAAAGGAGGAGGCTACAATGCTTGATAAGAAATGTACTCATTATCTTGCCCATGTAATTATAACCCCTCTGTACAGTATTTTCACAATAAAAAATAAATAAAAATTAAAAAAAGAGAAGTCCGTACAGTTGAAGTCACTTGGATTTATTACTATCTCAGTTCAAAGCCAACCCAGGCAGGACAGTCTGTCTAACTCTTATCTGTAATTAAACACTAAAAAAGCCAGAAGTGGAGTTTAGGCTCAAGCAATAGAGTACTAGCTTTGGGGGCAGGTGGGCAGGAAAGACAACTGTACTGGGACAGGTTCCACCCTCTGGGTTCAAGCCCCAAAACCAGCACAAACTAAACAAACAAACAAGCAAATGAAAAAAACCACCTGTTTCTTTGTGACCATACTTAAAGCATTGGTTTGAGAAGAGGCTCCTTTTGCTGATCGTACTCACTGGATCCTGCTTTTTGGAATCCTTATTGCTATGGAGAACTCAGGACGAGACTAAAGAATTGGGTAACTGACTCCTGCAACAGGAGAATCATCTCAGGAGTGAAATATCCGTGCATAAGTCTCTTTAAAACCCCCATATCTTTGTTTCTTTGCAGGAGAACACTTTTAAAACAAAGTTATTGCCTTTTATTTTATGCTGGCCTTCAAATGGCATATTGTTAACTTTTGTTATACTCTCAACTAGAAGTTTACAGACAAGTTTTATATAAGTAAAGGACAAACTTGAAAAAGTCAGGGACAGAGTTTCTTTCAGGCCTTGGATTCTTTTTTTGTACCGTAAAAAGGACAGCACAAATTACCTTGAAATTTGTCATTTTTCTATGTTCAATTCCTCTCTTGGAATCAGTTTCCACTTGCAATAACAGTTCCTTCCACTTACTTCCAGTAACAATCCATGGTGCTGCTCTAGGTAAAATGAATGTTTTCTGGCTTCACTGAAATAGCACAAGTATATCTTTGGACATGAGGTAACATGTGTTTCAGAGATAACTTCATAGCGAGAAAATATGGAATTTGCATGGCTTATAAAACCTTATTCATGTACATATGGCTATATAAGATGATGTTAAGTGAAATGGAACCCAAGATAGGGACACAACTTGCTTTTTCTTGCTATTTTTTTAATGTATCTAACATGTAGTATGCGATTTTTTTGTTTCTCTTCTATTTTCTTCTTCCATGGTATATAACCCCTGTTTTCACTATATTTATTGTCAGCGACCTGCATCTTGCATATACATTTTTATAATGGGGGAGGGGAAGGGAAATAACAAAATGCTTAAACAATTATACAGTATGACCTATTGTACAAGGCACTATGTAGAAAATTCGCTTTACAACTTGAGGAGGGGAGAAGGCTGTTGGGTTGTGGGGAGGAAAAGGATTGTAGGAGAAATACAAAAGAGGAGGTAACAACGCTTGATAGATAATGTACTCATTAACTTTCTTATGTAACTCTAGCCCCTCTTTAAACCATTTTTACAATAAAAAAACATGAAAAAAATCCTGGAATACTTTAAGTTCAAAATTTCCTAAGTGCTCTGTAATTAAGACCAATTTTATGTGGGAAGAATGTTCTCAGAAACATTTTTTTTGTGAGTGTGTGTGTTGTGCATTATTTCCCAAGTGTACATAAGTTAGAAGTAGGAGAAACAATACGAATAATTAGAGAAAACGAAGTTTTGTGCTTAAGTATAATGGTTCAATACACTATAGAAGACTCTTCAAATACGACAACTTTGAAACAATAAATCCAAGGCCAGTATGTAGATCTATGGGAGTTATATAGGGAAAGCTTTACTACTAAGTGGAACATGAAGGATGAGGCCAATCTTCTTTTCTAATAGATCTAAATCATGGTAGCTAATCATGCAAATTTGTAAAAAGTAGAAGAGAAGAGTAATTCTGGCTCCAAAACAAGTCAGATATAAGAGCATAGACAACTGGAAAAAAAGGCCATGTTGAGAGAGCAAGAAATATAGCAGCAATGAACTGGTGGATAAGATCACATTTATTTTTCTTTTTTTTGGTTTTTTTTAATTGTTGTGGGTTTTGAACTCTGGGCCTAGGCAATGTCCTTCCCCTCTTCAGCTCAAGGCTAGAGCTCTACCATTTGAGCCACAGTGCCAATTCCAGTTTTCTGGTGGTTAATTGGAGATAAGTGCCTCAGAAAACTTTCTTACTGGTGCTTGATTTGAACTGCAATCCTCAGATCTCAACCTCCTGAGTAACTAGGATTATAGGTTTGAGCCACCAGTACCAGGCTTAAGATCACATTTCTAGCAATGTACACTCAGGATATGTAATGTGTGTGTTCATCTATCTTTGGATGAATTCTTGAGTTAAAATCTAGGCTACAGGTTAGACTTTACATTCACAAAAATGTTTGTAGTTTAAAACCATACTCCTGGAAAAAATAAAAACTAAGAATGTAAAAGAGTCTGGAAAGTTCAGTTTGCATCCAGCCTCAGCAGAACAGTCTTTGCAACACTACCTATAATTAACCAGCCAAAAGCTGCATTGGACGAATGGCTCAAGTGATGGGATACTAGTTATGAGCAATAGTGCTGAATAATAGCCTGAAGTTTTTGCATACATACATACAAACATTTACATATGCACAGAAGCACTTATATGTGCAAACACACATATGAAACAACTCTCACAATGTGTAGAAAAGTTAGAAAATAATAGAAAATATGTCCTGAGTAAGACTAGAATCAAGTGATAATTTTTAATATTAGAAAGTCGTCAAGTGAACTTTCCCCCCAAAAGATTGAGACTATTACATAGGTAGTGACCAGAGATAGTAAAAGAGTCAAGTAATAATTATTAAATGGATTGGATCCATGGTAGAATGAATCAGAGACCCCTGCAGGTGCATCTGAAAATGTTCATATCCTGTGTCAAATGTTAGAACAGTTTGAGCAGTCAGTCGTGGATAAGATCATTGGAGAAGTTCAGAATTACTAGTATGTTTCTCGATTAAATAAGCCAAGAAAATATGGCAGGGCAATGTGATAGAAGTCTGGAATTCTAGCACTCAGACTAATACAGGAGATTAGAGAGTGGATTAAATAGTAATACCTTCCCTGGACTAGGTAGTATAATTTTGCCTCCGTAAAACCAACCAAAGAACAAGAAAGGAATTCACAGTTGGAATTTTGGGCTAATTTTGTCATTATGTTTTGAGAAGTCAAGTTTCTTATTGAAATGCAACTCATATATCATCCTCAGTCATGTTTTAAATGTTCTCTTCATTACAGAATACTTCTAGATACAAAATATGTCAGGATTCCGAACCAAATATTTGAAAACTTTATCATCGTTCTGTTGGATTCCAAAGAAATAATGAAGGATTACAAAAGCTTAAGCCTGGAGAAACAGCAAAGTTATCTAGTGTAGGACTTTGTAGACCTTACTAAATTAGAATTTAGATTTGAAATAAATATCTTTTGCTTGTAATTTCATATTCTATAGGATACTACAAAATACTTTTTAAGTAGAAGTTTTAATTTACAAATTCACAAATGATTTTGACGTTTTATTTGTCTAGAATATTTTTTCAAGAGAGTTGTAATTAGGACTTAGTTAATAGTTAATTCCAACAGTTCATGTATAACATGATACTGTGAATAATCTAGAAAGAGTTGAGAATAAATGGAAGCTATTAATTTACAAATTTAGAAAAAGAGCAATGTTTTGAGAGTTTGGTGTAACATGGTATGAAGAGAGTTATTGTTTGAAATCTTTTTTCTTCTACCTGTACATAACATAGGAAGAAATTTCCTTATTTATGTATCTATGTATACAATGAGAAAAATGCTAGGTTTGGGGTTTGTTTTCATTTTGTTTTTGTTGTTTTGTTTGTCCTAGGGCTTGACGTCTGGGCCTGGGCACTGTCCCTGAGCCTGTTTTTTGCTCAAGGATACTGCTCTACCAGTTGAACCTCAGTGTTACTTGTGTCTGGCTCTTCCTGAGCAGTTTATTGGAGATAAGAATCTAAGGAACCTTCCTGCCTGGGTGGGCTTTGAACCAAAATATACAGATCTTTGCCTCCTGAATATCTATGGTAGACGAAAAGATATGTATAAATAATATTTTCAAGTTTTCTCATCTGAAGAATACCACTTGAGGGAAAACGATGCTGCAAAGTTTAGTGTAGTGTTCTTTCCACAATAGAAAAGGCATAATATTAGCAGAAGTGTAGAATTTTTTTCACAATAGAGATAAGCTAGTCATGCTGTGAATTTAGGGAATTTTAAGGTGCAGCTTACAAAGTGTAAACTGTTGGGCTAGAATGACTTTACTGCATAAAATGTTGGGATTGATTGTCATTGAAATAATAGCTTACTATGATGAAAAAATGTTTACTCTAGAGAAATTAATTATTATAGGTACTTCATAGTTTTATCTTCTACCAGAATATGGCTAGTTTCTCTGTTGACCTTTAAATATGTAATTCCCCATTGGAAACTGTGTCTATTGAAGAATTAAATAAAATGCGTACAGGCACTGTTTTAAATGTCTCTGGTATGGCATGCTCAGAATTTGAAAATGAGTAGTTAGTAGAACACATATATTCTGTCCTCTTAATAAATATTCAGTTTTAAAAATTAGGAGTTTCCAGAGAATTGATTTTCTATTTAGTATGAGACAATACTAAAATATTTTTTTTAAATAATGGCAAGTATATTCTGAGAATTTTGTATAGTTTGATTACATTCAAGTTGATGACACTCTGAAAAAGAAAGGGGCAATTAATTCAAATGAGAAGCCAAATATTGTTCATTTTTTAAAAATGTAATACATATAGAATATCATTTACTATAGAAATACAGTGAAATTATATTTTATGTAGCTTATTTTTAAATTTAATTTTATTGTCAAGGTGATATATAGAAGGGGTTGCAGTAATTGTAAAGTAGTGAATATCTAACAAGTCGAACTTTTTATGCCATCCCTCATTTTTCTCACACTTTCACTTCACCCCAATACCCCTCACAAGTTGTAATGTGAATATCCTATATGTTGTCTTGTGAGTATTGCTGTTGTATTGGTTTGCCCTTTGTCCTTTGTCTCGCCATTTTGTTGTTCCTCTTCCCTTGCCAAATTAAGATACATGTGTACATAATACACAGGATACTGAAATCAAATATAGCAGGGAATAAACCATAGGGGAAAACACAAAAGAAAAAAGAAATCACATAGTACAATAAAAACAACAACCACAAAGAAACACCTCTGGTTCCATGTCTAGGAGTTCATTTTGCTCAGCATCCTCTTATATGTATATTTATACATAGCTATTGTGCCATTCTGCTCATCCCTAGGACTACCTTAGACATTACTTAATTATTACACATGAGAAAAACCATGGAATCTGTTTCTTTGTGTCTTGCTTATTTTTCTTAGTAGGATTTTTTCAAGTCTTTCCATTTGCTTATAAATTGGTAGCTTAGAATTCCACTGTGTGTGTGTTTAATGGATTTGTTCATCTTCTGAGTGGCATATTGGTTTAAATCATGATTGCATGTAAGTATCATTAGGGTCATTCAAAAATGACAGATGCAAGGGGCTGGGAAGGTGGCTCAGTGGTAGAGCGCTTGCCTTGCATGCATGAGGCCCTGGGTTCGATTCCTCAGCACCACATAAGCAAAAAGGAAAAAGCCAGAAGTGGCCCTGTGGCTCAAGAGGTAGAGTGCTGTCCTTGAGCTGAAGAGCTGAGGGACAGCTCCCAGGCCCAGGGTTCAGGCCCCACGACTGGACCCAAAAAAAAAAAATGACAGATGCCACCTCCCCAGATATACTAAAATCACGATTTCTAAGTAAGATAGTTTTTATGGTGGTACAAGTGTTGAGATACCTGGATAAGTCTAATGTATTTCTTGCACTGAGTTAGGCAGGAAGACATCATATAGGATAAAAATGGTAGTGACAAAATATTACCATGAGAAAGCTTTAGGAGGCTTCCAGAAATATGAAGAAATTCAGATAATTTTGATGAATTTAGAAATGCAAGCTCAATTAAGTCTCTTTAAATAAAAATTATGTAAGTGGAAGGGCAAAAGAAGACGAAGAGAAGAAATAACTGACAAGAGACCATTGTTTCAAGTTAGAGTATAAACAGACATAATCTATAACTTCCCAGTTGAAAAGAGACCAATATAATGTGCCCCACTTAATTTAGATACATGCAAAATATTTACTTGGCTTTTTCCTACTTTAAAGCTCCAAAATAAATGAAGACTTATAAGAAAAGTTATGTGATGCCATTACTTCAACCAGAACACTAACTGTGATGAGCCCTCTTTTTCGCACTTTGCACTTGGAAAATAGTCCCTAAGTTGATGATGTTGTGATGTGATTAGAGTCAGAGTTAGGGACTTCTACTGGTAGAGTTATAACAAAATAGTTTAAAGCAGTTTTCCGCCCAAGATATCCAACTGCATTGTCTGAAGCTGAACTTTGAACACAACCTCAAACTTGAGTACGTAATTTGAAATTATACTTCAGCATTTCCTTGACACATTCTACTTTGTGCCTTTGTCTTTTTTGCACATTCCTTGAGTTCATAGTTGCTCTATTTCAATTTCATCTTTATAAACTACTAATAACATTGTTCAACTATCACTTCTTGTTTGCACACACCCAGTGTCTGTATCAAGGTACTTTGTCTATGTTAAACAATAGGGTAATACTCACTCTCTAAGGAGAAAATTTCCACAGTATAACCCTACGCCCACCTTAGAGGGTGTAGAATTTAAAGCATTTTGAGACAAACAGTGATATTAGAAGTGAAAGGCTCGGAAGATGGTGGAGGAGAAGCTGGAAGCTAAACAAGCTGTCGCATAGAAAGCAGTTTTAGAGTTCCAGTGAACAGTCCTAAGCCAGAGAATCACACAAAGTGTGCCATCACAGGACAGAGAGTTAGGCCAGAGAAGGAAAATCCAGGCAAGGAGAGAGATAAGAGCTCTTGCCAGCAGCCGCCATCCCCACCGCGGCAGCAGTGACAGCGGTGGCCAAACCCACCATACTTGAATCACAGAGAGCCCAAGACCAAGGAACCAGACACTGCAGGCGAGCGGATTCTACTCAACACCAGCAAGAACCAACAAGTAGTGTATATCTCCATCCTGCAGTTCTCAGAGCAAAGACGACCCAGGAACCAAGACTTGGCATGAGTAGAAGCCTGACGTCCTCACTCCTCCTCAGGGAGCAAAGAAGGGAAGGCCACCCCTCCACCCCCCCAGTACTGGAGATCTCCATCTTGCATACCGACAAAGCTTGGTGGAGTTGCTAGCTCCAACTAAGGCCTTGGAATAAAATTAGAGTCATTTAGCAGGTATAAGAACCTAAGCCGACCTGCCATACTCAGCTACATCCAGGGAAAAGTCACTCAGCTCGGGCACCAGCCCCAGGAGTGGCTTTCTTCACCGGGTAATCAGAGCCAGAGGCTGCCCTTCCCTTTAGCAGCCTCGACAATCAATTGAAATTCAGTAAACAGAAACCCTAAAAATGGCTCCAGGCTGGGCTCTGTGAGTTTCTCACAAACTAGCCCCCAGTAAAAGCTACTGTTTGATGAAAGGCCTCAACACTACCCAGAATCTAGCCTGATCACAGCATCTCCAAATTTGAGGAAAAAGCCATCTCCCTCTTTTGTGATACTCAAAGCAGATCCTTCTCCCATTGAACTAGCCTGGGAGGAGGATCGCAAAATCCTGGGTAAAGCAGAGCATTTTTCTCCCTGTTCAAACAAACTGACTTAAGAAATCAACCAAGCCACAGGACCACAAGCAGAACAGGGACTCCAACAAGAGGCTGGTTACAGACAAAAGGGATTTTGCCCACCCCTCCCCAAAAAATGAAAGAATTTTTTTTCTTCTTTTTTTTTTGGTATGTTTTATAAATCTTTTTTTCTTCTCTAAAACTTTTTTTTTAATTTTTACTTTTTTGGAAAAAAATTGTTTTCTAGTAACTTTTTTTTCATCTTATAATTTTTATTTTAGGGATACATGTGTTGCTTGCGGTTTTCTTTCTTTTTTTTTTAAAAAAAATTTCTTTTTGTTTTTTGTTTAGCTCTACTTAACTTCTGATCTTATTTCTTCCTTTCTTATCCTTTTCACCTTTTCCTCTCTTTCGTTCTTCTTTATGTAACTTAATTGTTGTCCTGCATATCCTCAGATAAACCCGTAGTTGACTATTAAACTCTATCCCCCATTGTGTACACACTTAATCCACAAATTTATTACTCAATTCAAAACCTCTAAGACTTAAATTCCTTAATAGCAGTACTACCTCTTTATACCTATATAATAATTTAAGTATTTTTATTTTTAAGTTTTTCACATCTCCATTATATACCTCCCTTCCTCTCATTATATTCATGTTCTTCTCTGAATAGTTTGTTTTCGTTTCTCCATAATATTATTAATTTTTACTTTTCTATTTTTTCTGGTCTCTTTTCTTTTCCCTTTCTCTTTCTTTTTTTTTTTCTCTCTCTACGTTCATCCTATCCAACCTATTTTCTGCTTTGAGATTATGACTTAGTTAAGTTAACTATCCCTGTGCCTTCCCACATCACTTTTTTCATATTTTTTTACCCACACCTCTCCCTAACCCTAATAATTTCTGGTTTTCCAAATTCTACTTTGGGGCTCGTAGCCCATTAATATATAGTTGTTTGATGTTGAATAGATGTATCTGTTGAACTAGATTGCATCTGCAGACTATTGACTGTGCAAATTCAGACTTTGGTTGATGCTTGCATTAAAATAGAGTTCTAGCACAAAACTGGTTTAATTTTCATCCCAAATGGGCAGAGTAAGCCGAAAAAACACAAGCAAAATTGCAAGTACGAGTATCGCAATTCCCACTCATGATAATCAGGAGAAAGAACAGATAATGAATAATCCAGAGGAGCGTTCCCAAATAGCTCTACAAACACTGCTGGCAAACATGATAAATGAAAAGATTGAAAACATACAAAGGACTCTGTGTGAGCGTGATAGGGAGAGAGAGGAGGTAAACAAAAGTCAATGCAGTAAAAGATTGAAAACCTACAAAGGACTCTGTATGAGCGTGATAGGGAGAGAGAGGAAGCAATCTAAAGGTTTATACAGGAATATCATGAGCATGAGGAAGCTGCTCAAAAACTGATACAGGATTTGTGTGAGCAGCTTCAGAATATTCAAAGAGAAAGGCCGGAATGGCGTTAAGAGGCTGAGAATACTCTAAGAGAACTACAGGAATGGCAGGAATGGGACTGGGAGGAACATAAGGAAAGAGTAATACAGGAATTGAGAGAGCAGGAAGAGAATACACAAAGAACACTAAAGGCATTGATGGAATCCATTAACAAAGAGCTGAAGGAATTCAGGGAGAACACAAAGGGATTGCTGAAAGGAACCCAACAGAAGGACTGGGAGTCCAAGGAAGCCATGACAAATCAACTAAGTGATTTGAGAATAAACACTGAACACAAAATTAAGCAAGTAAAGTTCATACAAGATCTAAAACAAAGGTTCAACAAAGAATTTGACCAATCAAAGCTGACCAATTAGAAGCAAAAGAAATAAAAAACAAAGTAAAATTCTTGACAGCAGGTTAGACTGTGTAGAAGATCGAAATTCAGGGATTGAAGACAGCCTAGATATTATAGAGAAAGAACATACAACCATGCAAGACAAGTCCAAGAATTATTACAGAACTATCCAACACTTGGAAGACACGATCAGAATGCTTTATCTAAGGATAATGGGTGTAGAGGAGCACCTAGAAACAGAAGTTAATGGTCTAGGAAATTTGTTTAACAGGATCCTAGCAGAGAACTTCCCAAACATGTAAAAAGATAGGCCTATTCAAATACAAGAAGCTTTTAGAACTCCAAATAGACCAGACCAGAATAGGACATCCCACTGTCCCATTATAATCCTCAAAGGATCAACTTAGACCAAGGAAAAGATCCTTAAAGCTGTCAAGGAGAAAAGATTAATCACCTATAAAGGGAAACCAATTAGAATCACTTCAGATTTCTCAGCAGAGACAATCAAAGCAAGAAGAACCTGGAATGATATATGCCAAGCCCTAAATACAAATAACTATGAACCAAGAATACTGTACCCAGCTAAACTCTCTTTCATCACTGAAGGCCAAATAAAACCTTCCATAGCAAAGAAAAATTGAAACAATACATCTCCACCAAACCATCCCTACAAAACATTTTTAAAGTTGTCCTACACATAGAAAACCAAGTAGACCACAATAAAGGAGAAGAAACTGCACCCAAACTAAAATTCCAAGATCCATAGGAAGAATCCAGTTTTCACAGCCCCCAAGTAGGTGGATAACATGGCAGGAACTCCCAAATACCACTCAATCCTATCTATCAACATTAATGGATTAACCCTCCAAACAAGCGACGTAGACTGTCTAGTTGGATTAAAAAACAAGATCTTTCTATCTGCTGCACTCAGGAGTCACATCTTGCTTGTAAAAACAAACAATTTTCAATGTTAAAGACTGGAGCAAAAACTACCAAGCAAATGGCCCCCATAAACAGGCCAGATTTGCAATGCTAATATCAGATAAAATAGACTTCAAATTAAAATTCATGAAAAGAGGTAAAGAAGGTCGCTACATACTAATTAAGGGATCTCTCCTTCAGGAGGATATTACCATTCTAAATATCTATTCGCCAAACAATGGAGGAACCAAATTTATCCAAGAAACACTACTTTCCCTCAAATCCCACATAGATCCAAAGACATTAATTGTTGGGGATTTTAACACACCACTCTCCCCACTATAGAGATCAACTGGGCAAAAACTCAAAAGAAACCGCAGATCTAAACAGCTGCATAGATCATCTAGATTTAACAGACATCTACCGAATATTTTACCCAGTAGCATCAGAATACAGGTTTTTCTCAGTAGCACATGGAACATTTTCTAAAATAGACCACATTTTATGCCACAAAGCAAACTTGTCCAAATTCAGAAACATTGAAGTTATCCCTTGCTTTCTCTCTGACCACAAGGGAATAAAATTAGAACTCAACACCAATAGCCACCAAAGAAGTCCAGTAATACATGGAGGTTGAACAACACACTGCTGAATCATGAGTGGGTCATGGAAGAGATTAGAAAGGAAATTCAAATGTTCATGCTATTCAACAAATATGAGCACACAAATTTCCAGCTCCTCTGGGACACAGCTAAGGCAGTACTCAAAGGCAAGTTTATAGCTCTGAACTCCTACATCAACAAATTGGGGAGATCTGAAACCTACAATTTAATGACACATCTGAACCTCCTTGAAAAAGAGCAGCAAGATAAACTCCAATCCAGTAGATGGAAAGATATAATTAAAATTAAATCAATTAAATGATTTAGAATCCAAAAAAACTATAGAAAGAATCAACAAAACAAAGAGTTCGTTCTTTGAAAAAATTAACAAAATTGACAGACCCTTAGCAAATCTTATAAGAAAAAAAAGAGAACCAACCCAAATAAATAAACTCAGAGAGGAGAATGGAAATATCACCACGGAAACAACCAAGGTTCAGAATATTATAAGGGAATACTTCTCAAAACTTTATGGTAACAAGTTTGAGAACTTGATGGTAACAAGTTTGAGAACTTGTCAAAAATGGACCTTTTCCTAGCAAATATTGACATGCCAAAACTAAACCAAGATGAAACCATCTTAACAGGCCCATATCAAGTATTGAAATACAAACAGCAATAACAGACCTCCCAGCTAAGAAAAGTCCAGGACCAGATGGTTTTACAGAGGAATTCTACAAGGCCTTCAAAGCAGAGCTCACACGAATACTCCTCCATGTCTTCTATGAAATTGAAAGAGAAAGTTCACTACCGAACACATTCTATGAAACTACTCACTACATTGACTATTGGCCTTACATTTCTCATCTGTAAATTGATGTAATCTACCAGAAATATTGAAGAATATTTGTTGACTTCTAGAGCAAGAAAAAAAGTGAAGAGTCCTTACATTTTCCACTTTAGCTTACGCATAAGGAAAGAGTCAAATTCAGTTTGTTGGTATAAAGTCACAAGTTGTTTCATGCAGAAATAAAAATAAATTTTAACTCCTGGCTCTATGGCCTGGGTCCTTTAATGGTAACTACAGAAATATAAGTGGTATTATCTAAATTGTGCCATGTGTTCACAGCTGTACTGAAGGACATACTCTTAATAAATTATTGGAAGCATTGGTTATTGAATACTACCTATAGGAGAATGTTATTTGAATTAATCATACTGGGTTATGTGGAAGTAAATGATTTTATTTATAAGAACACAATACCACCAAGAAAAGTGAGTAGGTTTATCATGAGTTCTGGGAAGATGGCGGAGGAGAAGCTGGAGGCTAAACAAGCTCTTGCATAGAAAGCAGTTTTAGAGTTCCAGTGAAGAGTCCTAAGACAGAGAATCACACCAAGTGTGCCATCACAGGACAGAGAGCTAGGCCAGAGAGAGGAAATACAGGAAAGGAGAAAGCCCTGAGCACTTGCCAGCAGCCACCGTGGCAACGACAGGGTGGCGGCGGCAACTGCAGACGCCATACCTGAATCACAGATAGTCCAGGAGGAAGGAGTCAGACACAGCGGACCAGCGAATTCCACCCAACACCAGCAAGAACAGACAAGGAGAGGACATCTTCATCCTGCAGTTCCCAGACCAGAGATGACCCAGGAACCAAGACTTGGCATGAGTAGGAGACTGACTTCCTGACTCCTTCTCAGGGAACAGAGGAGGGAAGGCCACCCCTCCCCCCTCCCAGTACCGGAGATATCCATATTGGATACTGACAAAACTCGGCGGAGCTGCTAACTCCAATTTAAGCCCTGGAATAAATCTAGTGTCATCTAGCAAGTCACAAGAGCCTAACCTGACCTGCCAGACTCAGCTACACCCAGGAAAAAGTCACCCAGCTCGGGTGCCAGCACCAGGAGTGGCTTTCTTCACCAGGTAATCAGACCCAGAGGCTCCTCCTCCTTTTAGCAGCCTCAACAATCATCTGTAATTCAGTAAACATAAACACTGAGAGTGGCTCCAGGTTGGGCTCTGTGAGTTTCTCACAAATGAGCCCCCGGGAAAAGCTACTGTTTGCTGAAAGGCCGCAACTCTACCCAGAACCTAGCCTAATCACAGCATTTCCAAACTCCAGGAAAAAGCCATCTCCTCCCATTGAACTAACCTGGAGGAGGATCGCAGAGCATTTTTCTGCCTGTTCAAAGAAACTGACTTAAGTAACCAACCAAGCCACAGGAACACAAGCAGACCAAAGACTCCAACAAGAGGCTGGTTACGGACATAAGGGAGACAAAGGATTTTTCCCACCCCTCCCAAAAAAATCAAAGAACTTTTTTGTTGTTGTTGTACCTTTTATAAAAAATTTTTTTCTAAACATTTATTTTAATCTTTAATTTTTACCTATTTGAAAAAATTGTTTTCTAGTAATTTTTTTTCCTCTTAGAATTTTATTTTAGGGGTATAAGTGTGTGTGCGTTTTTCTTCTCTTTTTTTTGTTTTGTTTTTTTGTTTTGTTTTGTTTTTTGTTTAGCTATACTGAAATTCTGATCTCTTTTTCTTTCGTTGTTATCCTTTTCACCTTTTCTTCTCTTTTGTTATTTATGTGACTTAATTGCTGTTCTGCACATAATCAGATAAACCCATAGTTGATTATTAGACCTCATCCCCCATTCTGTACACACTTAATCCACAAATTTATTACTCAATTCAAAACCTCTGAGACTTAAATTCCATAATAGCAGTACTACCTCTTTATACCTATATAATATTTTAAATATTTTTATTTTTAAGTTTTTCACATCTCCTTTATATCCCTCCCCTTCTCTCATTATATTCATGTTCTTCTCTGAATAGTGTGTTTTCGAAACCTGTAAAATATTTCTAATTTTTACCTTTCTATTTTTTCTCACATCTTTTTGTTCCCTTTCTCTTTCTTCTTTTTTTTCTCTCTGTCTACTTTCATCCTATCCAACCTATTTCCTGCTTTGAGATTATGACTTAGTTAACACAACCTGTGCCTTCCCACATCACTCTATTCTTACTTTTTACCTTCATCTCTTACTAAACCTAGTAATTTCTGGTTTACCAAATGTTTCTTTGTGGATCGTAGCCAATTAATATATAGTAAGGAAGTAAAGAAGTTCATACAAGATCTAAAACAAAGCGTCAACAAAGAATTTGAAGCCAGCAAAACTGACCAACTAGAAGGAAAAGAAATAAAAAACAAAGTAGAAAGTCTTGACACCAGCTTAGACCATGCAGAAGATCACATCTCGGGGCTCGAAGACAGCTAAGACATTATAGAGAAAGAACATACAACCATCCAAGACAAATCCAAGAAATATGAGAGATCTATCCAACATTTGGAAGACACCTAAGAAGGCCTAATCTAAGGAAAATGGGCGCAGGGAGCACCTAGAAACAGAAGTTAATGGTCTAGGAAATTTGTTTAACAGGATCCTAGCAGAGAACTTCCCAAACATGCAAAAGATAGGCCTATTCAAATACAAGAAGCTTTTAGAACTCCAAATAGACCAGACCAGAATAGGACATCCCACAATCACATTATAATCCACACAGGATCAATTCAGAGCAAGGAAAAGGTCCTTAAGGCTGTTAAGGAGAAAAGATTAATTACCTATAAAGGGAAACCAATAAGAATCACCTCAGATTTCTCAGCAGAGACAATCAAAGCAAGAAGAGCCTGGAATGATGTATGCCATGCCTTATAAACAAATAACTATCAACCAAGAATACTGTACCCAGCTAAACTCTCCTTCATAACTGAAGGCAATATAAAAACCTTCCATAGCAAAGAAAAATTGAAACAATACATCTCCACCAAACCAGCCCTACAAAAGATTCTTAAAGACGTCCTACACATAGAAAACCAACAAGACCACAATAACTACCAAGAAACTGCACCCAAACTGATAATCCAAGAACCATACGAAGGACCCAGATTTTGCAGCGCCCAAGAAGGTGGATAACATGGCAGGAACTCCCAAATACCTCTCAGTCCTATCTGTTGACATTAACAGAATTAACTCTCCAATTAAGCGACATAGACAGTCTAGTTGGATTATAAAACAAGATCCTTCTATCTGCTGCGTTAAGGAGTCATATCTTGCACGTAAGAACAAACATATTTTCAATGTTAAATATTGGAACAAAATCTACCAAGCAAACGGCCCCTATAAACAGGCGGGAGTTGGAATCCTAATACCAGATAAAATAGACTTCAAATTAAAATTTGTAAGAAGAGATAAAAAAAGGTTGCTACATACTAATTAAGGGATCTCTCCTTCAGGAGGATATTATAATTCTAAATATCTGTTCTGCAAACAACAGAGAACCCAAATTTATCTAAGAAACACTACTTTCCCTCAAGTCCCACATAAATCCAAAGACAGTAATGGTTGGGGATTTTAACACACCACTCTCCCCACTAGATAGATCAACTTGGCAAAAACTCAACAGAGAAACCACAGATCTAAACAACTGCATAGATCAACTAGATTTAAGAGACATCTACCGAATATTTTACCCAGCAGCATCAGAATACACGTTTTTCTCAGCAGCACATGGAACATTTTCTAAAATAGACCATATTTTAGGCCACAAAACAAACTTGTCCAAATTCAGAAACATTGAAGTTATCCCTTGCTTTCTCACTGACCACAAGGGAATAAAATTAGAACTCAACACCAAAAGCCACCAAAGAAAGTCCGGTGTCACATGGAGGCTGAACAACTCACTGCTGAATCACGAATGGGTCAAGGAGAGATTAGAAAGGAAATTCAAATGTTCATGCTATTCAACAAAACGAGCACACAAATTACCAGCTCCTCTGGGACACAGCTATGGCAGTACTCAGAGGCATGTTTATAGCTCTGAACACCTACATCAACAAATTGGAGAGATCTGAAACCTACAATTTTATGAGACATCTGAACGTCCTTGAAAAAGAGCAGCAAGATAAACCCCATCCAGTAGATGGAAAGAAATAATTAAAATTAAATCAGAATGAAATGAACTACAATCCAAAAAAGTATAAAAAGAATCAAGAATACAAAGAGTTGGTTCTTTGAAAAAATTAACAAAATTGAGAAACCCTTAGCAAATCCTATCAGAAAAAGAAGAGAACACACCCAAATTAATAAACTCAGAGAGGAGAATGGAAACATCGCAACGGAAACAACCAAGATTCAGAACATGTTAAGGGAATACTTCTCAAAACTTTATGCTAATAAGTTTGAGAACTTGTCATAAATGTACCTTTTCCTAGCAATTATTGACATGCCAAAACTAAACCAAGATGAGTTAAGCCATCTTTACAGGCCCATATCAAGCACTGAAATAGAAACAGCAATAAGAGACCTCCCAGCTAAGAAAAGTCCAGGACCAGGCCTTCAAAGCAGAGCTCCCACCAATATTCCTCCAACTCTTCAATGAAATTGAAAGAGAAAGTTCACTACCGAACACATTCTATGAAGCCATCATAACCCTCATCCCAAAACCAGGCAGGGTCTCTTCAAAGAAAGAGAACTATAGACCCATTTCTTTGATGAACATTGATGCAAAACTTCTCAACAAAATTTTGGCCAACCGACTTCAACAATTCATCCAAAAAATCATACACAATGATCAAACAGGATTCATTTCAGGGATGCAAAGCTGGTTCAATACAGGCAAACAAATTAATATTATTCATCACACCAACAGGAGCAAGAATAAGAACCACATGGTTATCTCAATAGATGCAGAAAAAGCATTCGACATGACCCAACACTCCTCTATGATGAAGGTTTTGGAAAAATTAGGAATCCATGGAACATTCCTCAATACAATAAAGGCTGTATATGACAAACCTACAGCCAGCATTATACTTAATGGTGAAAAACTAAAGTTATTTCCTCTTAACTCAGGAACAAGACAAGGATGTCCACTATCTCCACTTCTCTTCGACCTAGTATTAGAATGTCTAGCTACAGCAATAAGACAAGATGCAAACATAAAGCGGATCCAAATAGGGAAAGAAGAAATAAAACTCTCTCTCTTTGCAGATGACATGATCTTGTACTTAAAGAATCCCATAGACTCCACTCCCAAATTACTCAAGCTGATTCAAAACTTTTGTAAATTAGCAGGGTTTAAAATTAACCCTCAATAATCAATGGCTTTTCAGTATGCCAACAATGAGAATAGTGTGGTTGAAATTAGGAACGCAACTCCATTTGTAATAGCCCCACAAAAAATAAATACCTAGGAATTAACTTAACCAAAGAAGTGAAGGACCTCTATGATGAAAACTTTAAAAAATTGAAAAAGGAAATCAAAACAGAACGTAGAAAATGGAAAAAACTCCCAAGCTCCTGGATTGGAAAGATTAACATCGTGAAAATGGCAATATATTCCAAGGCTGTCTACAAATTCAATGTGATACCTATCAATATTCCAACGTCATTCTTCAAGGAAATAGAAGATGCAATTCAAAAGAAAGAACACTGCTGGAGGAAAATCAATACCAAATTTCAAACTCTACTATAAAGCCATATTAATCAAAACAGCTTGGTATTGGCACAAGAACAGACCTCAGGACCAATGGAATAGAATTGAAAACCCAGAAATGAACCTACAGACCTATAGCCATCTAATCTTTGATAAGGGAGCTAAAAAAATAGAATGGAAGAAAGATAGCCTCTTCAGTAAATGGTACTGGAAAAATTGGTTAACTGCTTGTAGAAAATTAAGCTAGATCCTTATAAATCACCCTGCACCAGAATCAACTCCAAATGGATCAAAGACCTAGGAGTCATGAAGACACTCTGAAAACATTACAGGATGGAATAGGAGAAGCCCTAGGTCTCCTTGGCGCAGGCCGAAATTTTCTTAATAGAGACCTGGAAACACAACAAATCAAAGAAAGGTTGGGCAAATGGGATTGCATGAAGTTGCAGAGCTTCTGCATGGCAAAGGACATAGCTAGCAAGATCAATAGAAAGCCCACAGATTGGGAGAAGATCTTCACTAGCCATACAATGTACAAGAGTTTCATATCTAAAATATACTTGGAACTCAAAAAATTATATCCCCCAACAACAAATCCTCAAAGAAATAATTGTCCATTAATAAGTAAGCGGGCTAAAGACTTAAAGAGAAACTTCTGTGAAGAACAAGAAGGATGGCCAATAAACTCATGAAGAAATGCTCAACGTCCCTAGCCATAAAAGAAATGCAAATCAAAACAACATTGAGGTACCACCTCACCCCATTTAGAATGGCAAAAATCAAAAACTCTAATAACAACAGATGCTGGAGGGGATGTGGAAAGAAGGAAACCTTACTTCATTGTTGGTGGGAGTGTAAACTTGTTCAACCACTTTGGAAAGTAGTATGGATGTTCCTCAAAAGACTCTACATAGAGCTTCCATTTGACCCAACAGTCCCACTTTTGGGCATTTACCCAAATGTTTACAAACAAGAGCACATTAAAGCTACCAGCACAACTATGTTTATTGCAGCATTATTTATCATAGCTAAGATCTGGAACCAACCCTGATGCTCCTCAGTAGATGAATGGATCAAGAAAATGTGGTATATATACACAACGGAATTCTATGCCTCCATCAGAAAGAATGACATTGCCCCATTTGTTAGGAAATGGAAAGACTTGGAAAAACTTATATTAAGTGAAGTAAGCTAAGCCCAAAGAAATATAGGTCCCATGATTTCCCTTATTTGCAATATCTAGTATATGTATGAGTCAAGCAGAAAAGATCAGATAATGTGATGTTAGGAAAATGAACCTAAGATATGTATTTTAAATGTTTTTTTTCTTTCGTGCATTTGTTTCTAACGCAATTATAAAATTATTTGTTTGTTGCTTTGTATGTCCCTCCCCCACAGTATAACCCGTGCTTTCACTGTATTTTATGTCGGTATAATTTGTGGAGGGGAAGGGGAAAAACAAGTCGTTTATATAAGGATACAGGTGGACCTGTTCCAACAATAAAAAGTACAAGCTGTCATGTCAAAAACGAACTTTACAACTTGGGTGGGGCGGAGGATTGGGTGGGGGGAAGGGAGGGTGGGAAGCGATGGGAAGGGTAAACAAAGGAGGAGGCTACAATGCTTGATAATAAATGTACTCACTATCTTGCCAAGTAATTGTAACCCCTCTGTACAGTGTTTTCACAATAAAAAAGAAAAGTGAGTATACATTAGAGAGGCTGCAGAAATAACATTAGGGTTTTTACTGTCTCTACCTATTAATGTAATTTTATTTCCTGGTATTGAAACTCTCCTCTTGTTATTATTGTATGTAATCCAATTCAGTTTATAACTATGTATTCAGTGTGGGAATTCTACTTCAAAGAATTGTAAAGTTTTTTCCTTTTCAATCACCTTATCATTGTCAGGCTACACTGTGGTCATCATCATCATCTTTATCAAAATTATTATTAGCATCATAAGTGCTAATTAATGAAAGTCTTATATGTTACTATGATTTTGCTATTATTTGTCTTTTGATTAATATTTTTAATGTTAACACTGTGCATGCGTCCATATTAAAATTTTGAACAAATAAAGAAACAAAAAACTAAACCATATCAAGTAGCTTGACTGTGAGCTTATAACAGGTTATGGAATAGATTTTTGAAGCATTCCTAATTCCTAACCAGTATGAATTAACTTCCTCTCTCTGCCTCATTACACAAAAATATTTAAGAGTTTGGACAGAACTTTTTCAAGTAATATACTGTAAATATTACTACAATGTCATAAGAATATCTAAAATTCCCTTGAAAGTAAAAGCTATACTTTCCATTGAAATATTAGTTATTTTATTCTAGGAAACTTTCACAAAAATAGACTGCATATCTTTGAAATATAAAAGGTCAAAAATAGCAAAAATTTTTAGAAAGTCTGTCTTCAGAAATATATGTATATGTAAACATTAATATTATGTGTAGAATGACATATATTTTTAGAGATTGTCATCAGAAATATATACATATATCTAAATTTATGCGTAGAATGATGTACACTATAGTAAAACAAAAATCTTAAAACATAATTAAAATAAAAAAAAAATACAGCACACCAAGTGCCAGTGACTCACTCTTATAATTCGACCTGGGTAATGAGATCTTAGAAATGTGTTTGAAAGTGGCCCAGACAGAAAACTACTTCTTAGATTCTAATCTCTAATTAACCACTAAAAACATGAATTAGCTCTGTGTCTCAAATTGGAGATTGCTGTCCTTGAGCATAAAAAGGCTTAGGGATAATGCCCAGGCCTGCAAACAACACCCACAACAACAAAATGTATCACATTAATTTCACAAAAGCATCTTTTAACTGCTGTGAACATTTCTTAGAAACATGAATAAATGCCCCTGGAAAATGTCAAGTAAAAAGTATAGAATATTTACTTCTATGTTAAAGACATGACTATTTAGATTGTTTAAGATATTTAGGTAATGATTAGGAATTAAGAATAATGATCGGTAGGTAATATATTGGGAGTGGTTTGTCATTCTATTTTATGATAGTAATAGAATGATATTTATAATGGTTATATAAAATACTCTTGCTTCGTATTTGAATTATAATAAATGATAAACATTTTTAAATGTTTCCAATGGAAAGGAATATCAATTCTTATGTAATTTCAAGCAATTGAGAAAATTATTCCAAGGCTGGTTTGCTCTAAGACTATATATCTTTTCTTGTTCTAGTTTTCATATGTTCATAGAAATTAAAATTCCCAAAATTCAATGGATTTTGACATTCAGGAACATCTTCATAGATACTAATATTAGAATCCCTTAAGTGGAATTGTTTATTTCATTTGTTACTTTCACAAATAAATCAAAGATGATATTGTATTTTGTTTCTTTTCACTGCTATTGGCTCTTATCTTGAGAATACTTTTTCCCTAGCAAAGTAGAGAAAAACAATTGGATTGACCAAGTAACATGGCTTTCATAAGATGCAGATGCATAGATTTGTGTCTTCTGTCATTTGCCAAAAGTTTCTTCCAGGAAAGGTTATCAATTATTTATAAGTGTTGCTTAATTTCTAGTTATTCCAGTTATCACATACACTTTTTAATTGAGTTACCTCTGAATAAACTCAAAATAAACAGACAAAAAATCCTCAAAATCAACAGAAATCATATTATTGTTTTAAATGTTGTAGTTTACTAAGTTTTTAAGCAAACACAGAAAATATCTTTTTAGGTATTCTGCATTTTGTGTGAAGTATTTTAACAATAGTTTTTTTGCTGAAATATAATTCACTTGAAATATATTATCTCCTTTTATTGTATGCATTTTAGTGCTTTGGAAATGAATTGTACAATCATAGGTTTTCCAAGCCTAATTTTCACAAATTTGCTTTTCTTCAAATAGAAATGCTGTAAATTTTAGAACAGACATTAAAGTAGATATAAAATTCATTTACAGGAATTTGTCAGGCATACATCCTCTATAGTGAGCCTTTTCAAAATTTGTTTTTTGGGATTATTTCCAGGGTCTCACACAGAGTACTCAAGTTCATTCTCAATCAACCACATTCCCTGTCCAAACAAGTTTTTTACTTCTCTTTAATACATACATAGATGTGTAATGGATAGAACCTATTCAATTCTCTTTGACCTTTTGAAAACTTGCTTGCTTTAATGATTGAAGTATTATACAAATTCATTTGCTATGTGGAGTATATCAATTTCTCCACAAGTGTATTACTATATTGGTGTCATCTTTTTAGATGATGGTCCTACTAGTGAGTTTTTTCTTTATTTATTCTTGGATACTAAAGAGGAACTTATTTCATATGCTCCTACTATTTACAAATGTTCTTTAAAGAAATATCCTATTTGGGATAAAGATATATGGAATTAGAAGATATGAAAATACTTAGAATCATTGTAGCATTAACATTGTAGCATTAACAAATATGTGTCCTCTATCTGTTAGATATGTTTTCACTTCTTTTATATTGTCCTTTGAATTATGAAAGATTATAAGTTGATATTATCCAGTTCATTCTTGCTTTTCTTTACCCACTAATGCTTTCCATGTCATATTTTAGAAACCTTACTGATCCAATGCCATGAATTTTTATGTTTATGTTTTATATCTCACATTTTGTTTCATAATCATTTTTTATTTAAAATTTTTAAATTTTTGTATAAGGATTTAGGTAGTAGTATAAGAACTTTTTTTAAATCTAGGGAGGAAATAGTGCCACTACACCCATTTAAGATTCTATTTTTATTTCATAAAGTCATGGCATCCTTTTCAAATCTATTGACCATAAATCAGTAATTTTTTTTATTGTGAAAATACCATACAGAGCGGTTACAATTACACAACAGTATTAACCAAAGCATACTATTTGCAGAGGAGTATTTAAAAGGTGTAATTTCTTATAAAATTGAACTTTTAATCCAACAAAATGAATACCAGATATCTATCACTTGGAAGATGTGAGCAGAAGTCAAAGGGAAGGAATAAAGAGAGTTATGGAGGAAGAGAGTGAAGGCATAATATTCAACTAAAAAACATGAAAGTGAGGTGAGATTTGGAAGAGAATGTGAAAGTTATGTAAAGATACATTGTACTTATAACCTGATTTGTGGAATGGAAATTCTTTTGAACAACTATTTAATAAAAATATAATTAAAAACAATGGAGATATCTGATCTTAAACTGCATTCTCTTAAACCGTGAATCAATATAATAATTTCCTCCTCAGAAATTTTCTTTGCAGGCATTTTCCTCATAATGCCAAAAAACTGATCAATGCAATGAATATCAATATATCACATTGCATATTGTAAATAGACACAATATAAAAATCACAGTAAAAAATGTTAGAATTCATCACATGATAAAATAACAGGTAGAAAGTATCAAATGCTGAATGATAGTTTTTCCAAGTACTTTAACTATGGTATCAAACTTAATCCTCACAATAATCCCATAAAGTGGGACTACTTCCATTTTTAATTCTCTGATGATGTTATTGAAATCTTCAGAATTGGAATTACTAGTACAGCATTGCACGCTGGTAAGTGTTAGCCTGAGACCCATCTCCCACTCTATCAAATAACCTCATTTTATTTTATGACTAAAATACCAGCACTTTGTCTACTAATTCTAGGAAAATTTCCCAGAATTATTGTGTACACTCTAATAATATGTGACATTATCTTTGTTAGAAAATAGGTAGCTATAATATGAAAATTCCAAGCTCATAATCAATTCAAACATCCCTGGTGAAAGGAACTGCTAAAGTATAACATTCTTGATTTCTAGCTCAAAATAGTAGAAATCATATTCTATCCCTTCACTCAACACTGCACTGCCTGGGGACCCCATCTCTGTTTAACACAGTCATACCGAAAGAGTGTCCTGCCCAATTCCCGATGGAAACAGACTGCAGGTGTTATGGACCAATAATTTCCACATTGTAGCTCACCTAGGTTGTTTACCATTATAAGTATTTTGATTGCTTTTTATACCCAACATTCTGAGGAAAATGTACTACTTTAAAATGTTATTAAGGGCTGGGAAGGTAGCTCATTGGTAGAATGCTTGCCTTGCATGCATGAGGCCCTGGGTTCGATTCCTCAGCACCACATAAACAGAAAAAGCTGGAAGTGGAGTTTAGGCCCCACAACCAAAAAATAAAATAAAATGTTATTAAATCAAGACTGATATAAAAATCACCTTTGACCCCAGATAAATATTTTACCTTTCATATACCCCAAAATGCAGTCTGAAGTATCATTAATGTCAGGAACAAGAGGTTAAAAATCATAGACCCAAGACCTAAGCATGAATTAAAGACTCTCCACCTTGTCAATACAATTGGTTTAAAAAGTCATCAATACTACTGCATTTTAAAAATTTTCTTATGAAATGAAGATTCAATTATAAATTATTAACACTTGAAAATAACTCATTTTCTTGGGCGTAGGACACAAAGCACAAGATTAATCCTAATCATTTTAAAGGACCTTTATTTATACTCCAAATTCACTCCCATAACTACAATGATATGAAAAATAACTGAAGTACAGAAACACAAAGAAATAATTTAACTGCATCATCTACATTCAAAGGACTGTGTTAATAGAAAACAAAGTTAAACTAATAATTAGCTTACCAAATTCACTTACATTCTTTTATTCTATTTCATTTAGTTTCATAAAAACTAGATTTTCATAAGATTATGCATAAAATGTCTATATACCCACTTCCTTTTTCAGATCTTAACAATATTTATTTCAGAAATGTCTTTAGCTCTATAGTCAATGAAATGAAATTATACTTAAATATTCAAAGGGTTTTCTGAAATTGCAAGACTCGCTTTGGGATGTTATTTATATTGGAAAAGATATTCGAAAAGCCTTATTTGTTAAGTTGCGATAGTTACTCCCACAAAAGAGCCATTAGCCCTTTGCATGTACAAAACAACTTCAGATACATCCACTTTGTGGAGATGACACATGCTTTTGGTTCGTTTGTTTTTGAAAGAAATATCTAACAAGCATATCAACAATACCGATTTTCAGTCAATATGATGGTATATTCAAAATTATTAAATATTGGGTTGATTACCTCGTAGTGTGAATAGATATGATCTTACAAAGAAAGTTATTTTCAACAGAAAGCCAGAAAGAGTTTATCCACTTCGTGTTTCACGGGAATAACCAGAAAGAAATACCTATTTGGTCCAGTTGGTCAAACTCACTCCATGAGCATATGTTAAAAGTATAACAAATTTAAGAGGTCAAATACTTATTTTGTAACGACAGTCATCATATAGCTCTAATTTACTACCTAAATATGTCTGAATCTTCTCACCTAACATATAATAAGAGCTGAAAGCAGTCTCTTTTATCTAACTTAATATGGTAAATCCTTTGATTCTGATGATATTATTTGACAAATAAAATGTACAAAAGAGTGGTCCAACTGAAATGACATGACAGAATTCTGATAAATAAAAACATTGCAACAAAGTTAGCTCTTTTCAGCCTCACCCTGTCCACATTGGCAAGCAACATTGCAACAGCACATGCACACATATACACATACACACATATGCATACATGTATACACACCTATACATGCATGCTAAATTCATGATTTATTGTACAAAAAAGTTCAAATAAAAAATTAATGATTAGTACAAATGATAATTTGCCTTACTACAAAATAAAACACAATCCAGGCACCACAAATGTTACATTTTACCTGCCTATCCACATGTGACCACTTTATTTATATTTAATTACTTAATTAACTAATTAATTCAATTATTTGTTTGGTGCTAATACTAAAGCTGGAACTCAGGGCCTGTCTCTGTCCCAGAATTTGTTATTTTTTTGTTTCAGTTTTCTCAAGGATATCATTTTACTGCTTGTACCACAGCTCCAGTTCTAGCTTTTGTTGGTTTCTTTCAAAGCAGAATCTAATGGACTTTTTTTTGTTTGATCTGGTTTCAAACCACAGTCCTCAGACTTCATCTTTCTGATTAGCTACGATTAATGGCATGAGCCACCAGTGTGGCTTTTGCTTTTTCCTTTATAGTTATCTAATGCACATACTTAGATAGTAATTTAAAAATGAGAGTATAGAAGCAAGACGTACAGTGATGATTTTGTCCTGTCAGAAATTCAAGTTAGTAATGTAAATTTCTTCTTAAGAACATACACAAAAAATACCATGATATAGTATAAGAGAACTCACAATTGGACATATGAGTTTTAAGAGCTTTCTAATAGATCCATTATTTATTGGTACCCAAAATTAGAAAAAAAAAAAGTATAATGTAGTACTAAAATAGAAGTCCTTTACATGACTAGTTACATTCCTTGTTTTTTTAAAGACACTTGTTTTCATCTAAAAAAATAAGCCTGTCTATTTTCTTCATGTGGTTTCAATGATTGAAGGTGCTTAATGCGAAATAAAAATGTATTAGTAGTTCTTTGCTATCAATTAAATCTCACTTTGTCTTTTTGGAGAATATAATGATCAAAGCAATAGTTGAGAATCAGTAAGCAATTGTCCATAATCATGCTTCCAGTGCAAGTGAATCAACATAAGTAATGCTCAATACCATTTTCCACAAAGTTTTGTCACAGATACAATCGGCCTACCTCTTTTTGCTGCTTTCCTAGCCTGGACCTATTCCTTCATTGTACATGCAAAGTGTGATTCAACTGATTTCATTCAGATCTGTTCCTACAATTATCAAGAATTTAGATTCTTGTCTGCAATAAGATTAACCTACGTCTCTTCATGGAGGCTGCTAAAAATGTATTTACCAAATTCAAGTAAATACACAAATTTTATTTCCATCTTTTTTAAAACATAAAATTCTGTTTGCTCTATAAATTAATCAGAGGCATGCATTTGTGGCTATCTAGGTCATTGCACATCGTCTCTCTTCCTCTCTCTTTAATGTTTCTCAGAGATAAGAGGATTGCTCTATAATTATTGTAATTTATTTTGCTTTTATATTTTTGGTTGCATCATTTTACTTTCTGCTCTGCCATTTCCCAAATGATTTATATAGAGGGCATTATTTCATCTTTTCTCATTCCTAGAATAAGCTGCACATGAAGACACTACTGGTCCTTATTTTCAGTCTGTATCTTTGAATATGGAAGAAAATCTTTCCTCTGCTCTCATCAATTCCATTCTCTCCAGTTAGAATAATTTCGAATAGTAAAAATGGAAAAGGGGAAAATAAATCATGGTGAAAAAACAGATGCAGAAAATTCACAGGATTTTTCTGAACAGTTCAACTAATGTGAACTATTAGGGAAATACATGGACACCTCATTCTCACTGTCACTCAAAGCCTCTAGTTAGGCAATTCTTAGGAATATGAGGAACATGATGAAAAAGTGAGGAATGGTATCAATTGCAAAAAAAATGGAGAAGGATCCATGCAAATTTCTTCTTTGGGCTGCTGAAAATAATCAGGTTATTACAGTGCAGAGACTACTTTCCAAAAAAGCCACTCATGTGAATACTAGAGATGACGATGAGTATACCCATATTCATTAGGAAGCCTACAGTGGACACTTAGACACTGTCCATGAGTTGTTGGCTCAAGCGGCAGATATTCATGCAATAACTGTAGTTGGTTGGACAACCCTGCGCAGTGATTATATCTGGAATAATACTAGAGTGGCTTTTTTCTTACTTCATCATGATTCAGATACCAATGGCCCCCTTGCTTCTTGCTGCTGGGAATAGAGATAGCAAAGACATGTTGGATCTGCTTCTGTTGAACCATTATGTCAAATCAGGTCTGAAGAACAACTTGGAAGAAACTGTATTTGATATTGCCAAAAGGGTAAGTATGTATCACTATCTCTTTGAAGTTTTGCAAAGCTGCACAAATTGCTCTCCTAAATCATAATTGTTCGGTTAAGTTTATTAAATTTCAAAAATGCCATTGCATTCTTTGTTTCCATACTAAATATTTTCAGGATCCAAATAACAACAATAGCTTATTGTAACAATTAATGGATTCCATGGAAGTCTTCCAAGTGAATTGCATGACTTTGATGTCAAAATGTATTCAAGAGTTAGCTTTATACATCTATAATGATTTCTGGAGAGTTTTGGTATTTTTATTTTACTTAAGTGGTTACATAATTTCACAGTATTGTGGAATAGTGATGCTCAGTTAAAGTCACAAACACATTCTAACATTTCTGGAGCAAATTGTCTATCACAGTCTATAACATTTATGAGTTCTATGAGCTTTGCGATACAGTTATTCCTTCCACATTGGTTGGTATGTGCATTTCTTTTGTTTTGCATAACATCAGCTGTTCCCTTTTTCCCAATTGTTTTCTCCCTCCCATCCCTGCCATTAACTTGCTTAGTTCATTTTGGTCAGTGTCCAGTGCAGCTGACGGGTTTTTCCCTGATTCCCTCTACTTCTATGTCATCTTCCTGGTTCCCCTCCATTGTACACATATATACCATACATGTGATCAGCAGCATGGGGTTATTTAGTAGAGATTCGACGAGATGAGTGGAAGTCCTTTGTTTCTTAAGTCCTGTTAATTTTGTCGTATTACCTAACATTTTGGTTTTAACATCCACTTATCAGGGAGAACATGTACTGTTTGTCTCTTTGCTCTTGGCTTACCTTGCTCAACATGATCACCTTCTAGCTCCATCCATTTCCCTGCAAATGCCATTATTTTGTCATTTCTAATGGCTGCATAGTATTCCATTGTGCATAGATACCACAATTTTGGGATCCATTCATCTGTGGTGAGACATCTGGGTTGTTTCCATATCCTGGTTATTACGAACAGTACGGCAATGAACATGGAGGTGCATGTGTCCTTGTATACTGGTTCCTGTTGTTCAGGATGGATGCCTAGAAGTGGTATGACTGGGTCATAAGGGAGGTCAATATTTAGCTTTCTTAGGACCCTCCAGACTGTTTTCCAAAGTGGTTGTATGAGTGTACATTCCCAACAGCAGTGTAGTCGGGTTCCTCTTTCTCCACATACCCTCCAGCATTTGTCATTGGCTGACTTGAGGATGTGGGACATTATGACTGGGGTAAGGTGGTGTCTCATGGTTGTCTTTATTTACATTTCCTTCAAAACCAGGGATGGTGAACATTTCCTAATGTGTTTCTTTGCCATTTTTATCTCTTCTTCTGAGAAGTCTCTCTTTAGTTTCCTTTCCCATTTAGTAATTGGTTTGTTAGGTTTTGGAGGGATTAGTTTCTTGAGTTCCCTGTATATACTGGATATTAACCCCTTGTCGGATATATTGCTGGTAAATATTTTCCCCAATTAATTGGTTGTCTTTCTAGCTTGGTTGCGATAGCTTTAGCTTTGCAGAAGCTTTTTATTTTAAGGTAGTCCCATTTGTCGTGTCTCACTCCAATTTGTTGTGACCCTGGGACTCTGTTCATGAAATTCTTTCCTGGACCTATAAGTACAAGTGTCTCTCCTACTCTGCCTGCAGTGGTTTCAGAGATTCAGGTTTAATGCTAAGGTCTTTGATCCATTTTGAGCTGATGTTGGTGTATGGTGATATGCTGGTGGCCACTTTTATTCTTCTGCATATGGCCACCCAGTTTTTCCAGCATTAGTGGTTGAAGAGGCTGTGTTTCTTCCATCGTCTGTCTTTGGTTCCTTTGTCAAATGTCAGCTGACTGTAGGCATGTGGATTTATTTCTGGATCTTCTATTCTATTCTATTTGTCTTCGGGTCTGTGTTTGTGCCAGTACCATGCTGTCTTTGTTATTATGGCTCTATAGTAGAGTTTGAAGTTTGACATGGGTATACCTCCCATGTTGTCTTTATTTGCTAGAATTATTTTGGATATTCTAGGTCTTTTTTGGTTCCATATGAATTTTTGGACTGTTTTTTATATTTCAGGGATATACATCATTGGGATTTTAATAGGAATTGCATTGAATTTGTATATTAATTTGGGCAGTATTGACATTTTCACTATATTGTCTGCCTATAAAAGAGCATGGGAGGTCTTTCCATTTCCTAGTGTCCTCTGTAATTTTTTTCTTTAACTTTTTATAGTTTTCAATAAATAGTTCTTTTACACCTTTGGTTAGGTTACTTCCTGAATATTTTATTTTGGGGGATGTTATTGTGAATGGGCTTGCTTTCCTTTATTTCCCTCTCTGCTTGTACATTGTCAGTGTACAGGCATGCAACTGGTTTTGGGGGGTTTATTTTGTATCCTGCTACGTTGCCGAAGTGATTTATGATTTTTAAGAGTTTGGGGATGGAATTTTTGGGATCGTGAGGGTATAGTATGATGTCATCTGTAAAAAGGGATAGTTTAATTTCTTCTTTCCCTATACAGATCCTTATAATGTCTTTTTCTTGCCTTATTGACCTGGCTAAGAGTTCCAGGGCTATATTGAACAGGAGGAGAGACAGTGGGCATCCTTGCCTTGTTCCTGATTTTTTTTGGGGGGGTCCGGTCATGGGGCCTGAACTCTGGGCCTGGGTGCTGTCCCTCAGCTCTTCAGCTCAAGGCTAGCACTCTACCACTTGAGCCACAGCGCCACTTCTGGCTTTTTTCTTTTTGCTTATGTGGTGCTGAGGAATCGAACCCAGGGCCTCAGGCATGCAAGGCAAGTGCTCTACCACTGAGCCACCTTCCCAGTCCCCTTGTTCCTGATTTTAAGAGAATTGGTTGTAGCTTTTCCCCATTAAGTATAGTATTAGCTATTGGTCTGTTGTAAATGGCTTATAATGTTTTAAGAAATGTTCCTTCTATTTCTATTGCCTCCAGAGCTTTTAGCATGAATGAATGTTGAATTTTATCAAAAACTTTTTCTGCATTTGTGGAGATAATCATGTGATTCTTGACCTTGGCTCTGTTGATGTGTTGGATTATATTTATTGACTTACGTATGTTAAACCATCCCTGAATCTCTGGGATGAAGCCTACATGGTTTTAGTGTATGGCTTTTTTTTATGTGTTTCTGTATTCTGTCAGCTAGAATCTTGTTAATGACCTTTGCACCTGTGTTCATCAAGGACATTGGCCTGTAATTCTCCTTTTTGGTTGGGTCTTTGCCTGGTTTGGGGATGAATGTGATATTGGCTTCGTAGAATGTGTTTGGGTTAGCTCCCTCCTTCTCTGTTTCTCTGAAGAGCTTGAGGAGTATAGGTATTAATTCTTCTTTAAAGATCGTATAGAATTCTGTTGTGAATTCATCTGGTCCTGGGCTTTTTTTTTTGTTGTTGGAAGACCTCTGATTGCTTCCCGTATCTCGTTGTAGGATGTTGGCTTATTTAATTGATTTACTTCTTCTTTGCTCAATTTGGGAAACTTGTATTTCTCTGAAAATGCATCCATTTCTGCCAGGTTTTCTTTCTTTAGAGGGTATAACTTTTGAAAGTAGTCCGTTAAAATTGTTTGGGCATCTTGGGTACGTGTTGTGATTTTTCCCGTAGCATCCCTAATCCTGTTAATATGGGTTTCCTCTCTTCTTTTTTAAATTAATCTTGCCAAATATCTATCAATTTTATTTGTTTTTTCAACCAGCTTTTTGTTTGGTTAATTTTGGCTATGATTCTCCAATTCTGTATTTGAATAATCTCCGCTCTTAGTTTGGCTATCTGGCTGTGTTTAGTAACTTTAGGTTCCATTTTTTCATGTTTTTCTAGCTGTTTTATTTGCAACATGAGATTATTTTCTTGGTCTGTCTCTATTTTCTTGATCTGGGCACTAATGGCAATAAATTTGTCCATCAGGACAGCTTTTGCTGTGTCCCAAAAGGTTTTTGCGATGCATTTTCATTTTCATTGAGTTGTAGGAATTTTTTAAATTTCTTCTTTAATCACTTCCATTACCCAGGCATTGCTTTGATGTGAGCTGTTCAATTTCCATCTGCAGTATGTTTTGTTATTGAGAACTAGCTTGATTCCACTATTGTCAGATAGGATACAGGGGATTATGTCAATCCCCTTGAATTTGCTTAAGTTTCTTACATGAACTATTATATGGTCTGTTTTGGAGAAAGTACCATGAGCTGCTGAGAAGAATGTGTACTATGTTGTTTTTAGGGTGAAATACTTGGTAAATGTCAGTTCTGCTTGAAGTATGGCCTCATTAATTCGATAGCTTCTTTGCCAATATGCTGGTTGGTAGACCTGTCCTTTGGTGAGAGTGGGGTGTTAAAGTCTCCTAGTATTATCATATTGGATCTATTTTATTCTGTAAGTTTGAGAGTATTTGCTTAACATATTTGGGTGCATCAATGTTTGGGGAATGTTAGGTAGATTATGGTAATATCCCCCTCTTGTATTGTTTCCTGTATTAATATGTAGTGTCCATCCTTGACTTTTTGTATTGATTTTAGTTTATTTTTTTACTGTTGATTGGATCTTTTTTTAAAATTTTTTTATTGTAAAGATACTATACAGAGGGTTACAGTTACATGAGCAAGGTAATGAGTACACTTCCTATTGAGCATTGTTACCCCCTCCATTGTTTTCCTCCTACCATCCCTGCCCTCCTTACTTCCCCGAGGTTCTTTTTTTTAAAAAATTGTGATTAAGTGATTACATAACTTCCCAAATTTCACAGTATTGTGAAATAATGATGCTCCTTTAAAGTCACAAGTTCATTCTAAATTTCCTGGAGCAAATTGTCTATCACAGTCTATAACATATAACAGTGTACACAATACAACATACATGTGATCAGCAGTATGGGGATATTTAGTAGTGTTTTGACCAGAAGAGTGGGAGTTCTTTGTTTCTTAAGTCCTGTTAATTTTGTCGTATCACCTAACATTTTGGATTTAGCATCCACTTATCAGGGAGACCATGTACCGTTTGTCTCTTTGCTCTTGGCTTACCTTGCTCAACATGATCACCTTCTAGCTCCATCCATTTCCCTGCAAATGCCATTATTTTGTCATTTCTAATGGCTGCATAATATTCCATTGTTTTAGATACGACAATTTTTGGATACATTCATCTGTGTTGGGGCATCTGGGTTGTTTCCATATCCTAGCTGTTGTGAACAGTGCTGCAATAAACATTGAGGTGCACGTGTCCTTGTATATTGTTTCCTATTGTTCAGGGTAGATGCCTAGAAGTGGTATGACTGGGTCATAAGGGAGGTCAATCTTTAGCTTTCTAAGGACCCTCCAGAGTGCTTTCCAAAGTGGTTGTATAAGTGTACATTCCCACCAGCAGTGTAATAGGGTTCCTATTTCTCCACATACCCTCCAGCAATTGTCATTGTATGATTTCTGGATGTGTGACATTCTGACTGGGGTAAGGTGGTATCTTTGTCTTTATTTGCATTTCCTTCACCAACAGGGATGATGAACATTTCCTCATGTCTTTCTTTGCCATTTTTATTTCTTCCTCTGAGAAGTCCCTCTTTACTTCCCTTGCCCATTTAGTAATTGGTTTGTTAGGTTTAGGAGGGATTAGTTTCTTGAGTTCCCTGTATATACTGGATATTAACCCCTTGTCTGATATATTTCTGGTAAATATTTTTTCCCAATTAGTTATTTGTCTTTCTAGCTTGGTTGCAATAGATTTAGCTGTGCAGAAGATTTATATTTTAAAGTTGGCCCATTTGTTGAGTCTCTCTCCAATTTGTTGTGATCCTGGGACTCTGTTCAGGAAGTTCCTTCCTGTGCCTATTGGTTCAAGTGTCTCTCCTACTCTGTCCTGCAGTAGTTTCAGAGATTCAGTTTTAATGTTAAGATCTTTAATCCATTTTGAGTTGATGTTGGTGCATGGTGATAGGCTGGGGTCCACTTTTAGTTTTCTGCATGTGGCAGCCCAGTTTTCCCAGCAGTAGTGGTTGAAGAGGCTGTGTTTCTTCCATTGTATGTCTTGGGCTCCTTTGTTTAATATCAGCTGACTCTAGGCCTGTGGATTTATTTCTGGATCTTCTATTCTGTTCCATTGGTCTTCTGGTCTGTTTTTGTGCCAGTACCATGCTGTCTTTATTATTATAGCTCTGTAGTATAGTTTGAAGTGCGGCATGGATATCCCTCCCATTTTGCCTTTATTCCCTAGAATTGGTTTGGCTATTCTAGGTCTTTTGTTGTTCCATATGAATTTTTGGACTGTTTTCTGTATTTTAGTGATGTAAGTCATTAGGATTTTAATAGGGAATGCATTGAATTTGTATATTAATTTTGGCAGTATTGCCATCTTCACTATATTAACTTGGCCTATCCAAGAGCATGGGAGGTCTTTCCATTTCCTAGAGTCTTCTGCAATTTCTGTCTTTATCTTTTTATAGTTTTCATTAAATAGTTCTTTTACATCTTTGGTTAATTCCTAAATATTTTATTTTGGGGGAGGTTATTGTGAATGGGGTTACTCCCTTTATTTCCCTCTCTTCTTGTACATTGTCAGTGTACAGGAAGGCAACTGATTTTTGTGGGTTTATTTTGTATCCTGCTACTTTGCCGAAGTGATTTATGATTTCTAAGAGTTTGGGGATGGAGTTTTTGGGATCATGAAGGTATAGTATCATGTTGTCTGCAAAAAGGAATAGTTTAGCCTCTTCTTTCCCTATGCGGATCCCTTTCATGTATTTTTCTTGCCTTATTGACCTGGCTAAGGCTTCCAGGACTATATTGAAGTGCAGCGGAGATAGTAGGCATACTTGCCTTGTTCCTGATTTTAGGAGAATTGGTTGTAGCTTTTCCCCATTAAGTGTATTATTGGCTATTGGTCTGTCATAACTGGTTTAATTGTTTTAAGAAATGTTCCTGCTATTTCTATTTTCTCCAGAGCCTTTAGCATGAATGAATGTTGAATTTTATCAAAGGTCTTTTCTGCATCTGTGGCAAAAATCATGTGATTCTTGACCTTGGCTCTGTTGATGAGTTGGATTACATTTATTGACTTACAGAATAAAATAGATCCCAATACGATAATACTAGGAGACCTCAACACACCACTCTCATCAAAGGACAGGCCTACCAACCAGAGGATTGGAAAAGAAGCTACCAAATTAAGTGAGGCCATACTTCAAGCGGAATTAACTGATATCTACCGAGTATTTCACCGTAACACAACACAGTACACATTCTTCTCAGCAGCTCATGGAACTTTCTCCAAAATAGACTATATCATAGTTCATGCAAGGAACTTAAGCAAATACAAAGGGATGACATAATCCCCTGTATCCTATTTGACCATACTGGAATCAAGCTAGTTCTCAATAACAAAGCATACCGCAGAAATTTCTCTAATACATGCAAATTGAACAGCACACTTCTTAGCAATGCTTGGGTAATGGAAGAGATCAGAGAAGAAATAAAACATTTCCTACAACTCAATGAAAATGAAAAAAAAAAAAAACCTCGCAAAGACACTTGTGAGACACAGCAAAAGCTGTCCTGAGGGGTAAATTTATCGCCCTCATTGCCCACATCAAGAAAATGGAGACAGACCAAGTAAATAATCTCATGTTGCAATTAAAACAGCTAGAAAAACATGAAAAAATGGAACCTAAAATTACTAGACGGAGCCAGATAACCAAATTAAGAGCTGAGATTAACCAATTAGAAAATCAGATAATTATAGCCAAAATTAACCAAACAAAAAGCTGGTTCTTTGAAAAAATAAACAAAATTGATGGACCGTTGGCAAGATTAATTTAAAAAAATAAGAGAGGAAACCCATTTTAACAAGATTAGGGATGCCACGGGAAAAATCATAACACGTACCCAAGATATCCAAACAATCCTAATGGGCTGCTTTCAAAAGTTATACTCTCTAAAGGAAGAAAACCTGGCAGAAATGGATGCATTTTTAGAGAAATCCAAGTTGCTCAAACTGAGCAAAGAAGTGAACCAATTAAATAAGCCAATATCCTACAACGAGATACAGGAAGCAATCAGAGGTCTTCCAACAACAAAAAAAAGCTCAGGACCAGAAGGATTCATAGCAGAATTCTATAAGACCTTTAAAGAAGAACTAATACCCACACTCCTCAAGCTCTTCAGAGAAACAGAGAAGCCAAAATCACACTCATGCCCAAACCATGCAAAGACCCAACCAAAAAGGAGAATTACAGGCCAATTTCCTTGATGAACTCAGGTGCAAAGATCCTTAACAAGATTCTAGCTAAAAGAATCCAGAAACACATAAAAAAATTCATACACTATGACCAGTTAGGCTTCATCCCAGAGATGCAGGGATGGTTTGACATTGTAATGATTTTAATGACAAGTTTATATTATCAGATATAAGGATTGCTACACCTGCTTTCTTATTAGGGGCATTTGATTGGTAGATCCTTTTCCAACCCTTCACTCTGAGTTTGTTTGCATGTTTGGCTTAGAGGTGGGTCTCCTGAAGGCAACAGATGGATGGGTCCTGTTTTAGGATCCAATCTGCAGTTCTTTTTCTTTTGATTGGTGAAATAAGTCCGTTAATCTTAAGAGATAGAATAGAGAGATGCATTATGGTCACTGTTTTTCTTCTTTCTTTTCCTCTGTCCTTGCTCAGATAGACTTCTATTAATGCTTGTCTGGGTGCAGGTCCCTGTTCCTGGTTGCTTTTCTCAGATTGTGTTCCACCTTTTAGTAGTCTTTGTAATGCTGGCTTAATGTTTATGTATTAATTTAGTTTTTTCTTTGCTATTAAAAATTTTCATTTCTCCATGGAATGTGAATGCTAGCTTTGCCGAGTATATCAGTCTGGGTTGGCAGTTATTGGCTCTCAGTGCTCATGTGGTACTTTCCCAGGCCTTTCTTGCATTCAGTGTTTGTGTGGAGAGATCTGTAGTGATTGTAATATTTTTCCTATAGTAGTATAGCTCCTTCTTCATTTTTGTTGCATGCAAGTTTGTTTCCTTATCATTCAGATCTATCATTTATACTATAATGTGTCTAGAAGTGTTTCTCCTGGGATCCTGCTTGTTAGGTGTTCTATATGCTTCTGTTATGTGGGTAAGATGTTCTTTTTAGAGATGGGGAAAATTTTCACCGATTATCTTGTGGAATAGGTGCTGCATTCCCTTGCTTTGATATTCCTCATCTTCGTATATGAAGGTTAAATTTCTTGGCACTATCTGCTTGTCCTTGAATTTCCCTTTGGTATAATTTAAGTGATTTTTCAATATCTGTCATTTTTTGGTCCAGTTGATGTATTCTGTCTTCTGTATTCCATTTTGTTCACTCTGTTAACTGTGGTTTCCATTGTGGTTTGCATGGAGGAAAGGGACTCATTGTTGATTTCAATGGATTCAATGTTGGTTTTCAAAATACTAGTCTCACCTCTTAATGAGGTATGTACTGCCTCTATTTTGTCACTTATCTCACGGCTTAGTGAGGTGTGTGCTACCTCTATTTTTGCATGCATCTCCTGTTTGATGTCCTGCACCTCTTTTGGTATTTCGACCCAGTGTTCTTTCAAATTCTGGTCTATTTCTCACTTTATTCTTGAGTCATTGCCTCCAGCATCTCTTGGATATAGTGTTTGTCTTCCATTCCTGCTTTTCTCCCACTGGGGCTCTCCCCTGGATTGCTGCTGGCTTTTAGAGATAGCTTGCTATCCTAGGTGTTGATAAACCTTGTAATATTTCTCTGTGATTTTCTCATGGGGATACAGGGATTATTGCAGACTAATCTGAAATTTT
The DNA here is from genome assembly GCF_019054845.1 of Dipodomys spectabilis. Classification (NCBI taxonomy): domain Eukaryota; kingdom Metazoa; phylum Chordata; class Mammalia; order Rodentia; family Heteromyidae; genus Dipodomys; species Dipodomys spectabilis. The sequence continues at coordinate 2,387,933 of NW_024871192.1, forward strand.
GTTTTGGTCAATAGGTGTCTGTCTTTGCTTGATTACTGTTTCTGTGCTGGTAGAGAGAGTCTGTACCTGATCTCAGTTCTGTTGGGGGCCGACCTCCAGCTGCTGGTCTGACCCACACAGGATTCTCAGCTCTCTGCTGTAGATCACTGGCAGTTCCCACCTTTAGAAGGGTTGAGCAGCCTAGATTGCTCCTGTTTGTTTCTACAGGTGCTCTTGGCGAGTTCGGATGTGCTGGATGTACTCTCCCAGATGCTGGAGTCTGCTATGGTTTCCTGATGTTTTGTTTTGTTTTACTTTTTGGCTAGTTGTAGGCTTGAACTCTGGTCTTGGGTGCTGTCCCTCAGCTTTTCAGCTCAAGGCTGGCATCCTACCATTTGACCCATAGCACCACATCTGGCCCTTTCTTCTTACGTTTTGTTGAAGAATCAGATCCAGGGCCTCTTGCACATAAGACAAGCACTGTACTGCTGAGCAACTTACCAGCCTGAGCTCCTGACTATTATCAGGTGCTGGAGGCCTGTCTTGTTCAATTCCCAGCCTAGAATACATGGGTCGGGTTCTTGTGGGGTTTGGGCTTCTCTTGTCCTGAACCCCCTGCGTCTTTTGCTGTCACAGGCATGATTACCAGGGGTGCATTTCCCCTGTTTTTCTTCCCTCTGCTGAAGCGTATACTCACCTTCTGATTTCAGTTGGGAGGAGTTAGTTATGTTGCTCAGGCACCAGATCCCCAGGCCTGGTCCCAGACCCCAGCCTGGGGCACACCTGATGGACCTGTGCTGCTATGTATCCCACCTAGATTACGCAGCTTGGAGTACACAGTTCAAATTTCTTCCACCGTTGGGTGTCTTGACCCAGTGGCATTGTTCCAGGCTTGGGCATTTAAGCTTCCTTCCAGGGTCTCTCTTGTTCAAGCCTTGCCAGCTGAGTGTGATCCATGGGCTGGTGGAGCTCTTGAACAGTTTCTAGTTTTAGTGGGTCCTGTGGTGCAGGTTTTGGGGTAGGGGGTCTGGGGATTCCCACCAGCTCTGGTCTCCTTTGAGGAATACACTGTCCCCTGCAGGGTACTCACCCTGGAGCTAGTTGTTTCTGTGTGATGTAGGTTGCTGGTTGCCGTTGCAGTGAGAGTTCAATTGAGGTAGTTGTGGGCTAGGCTGAGAGGTGGTGGCTCCGTGTGTTTCTTTTCTGTCACTGCCTCCATTGATACTGTTTTGGTCCACTCCACGGGATGGGCCTCCGGCCTCCACCCGAGGGGTGGGGAAGGGGCCTCTGTGCAGGTGCTGATCTCTGGGGTTTGTCTCTGTTTGCGCTCTCTTGATCAGCATCAGTTACTTTCAGTTCTTCTGCTCTGGTGTTCTGTGGGCATCTCATGTATCTCTGAGGTTCCTGCCATGGGGCTGAGTGGCTTTGGTGGGATGGTGCCTCTCTGCTCGAATGGAGAGTGAGGGGAAGGGGTGGGATCTTTGTGTAAGTTCCCTGCTCAGAGGTTTCTTCATTCGTCACGATCAGCGGGTCTGACACTGGTACCTCAAGGGGCTTTGGTGCGGGTGATGTGCACACAGCTCCCTCTCTGGGCCACCGGCAGCTCCCACCAGGCCAGGCTGGCCATGGCTTGGCACGCTGCTTTGTGACCATTAGACGTTGGGGGAGGGGTCTTCATGCTTCTCTGTTGTGAAATTCTTCTTTTTACTCTTGTTTTTCTCTGGATGTTGATTTTTTTGTTGTCGGTATCTTGGGGAGATTAAACGTTGGAACTCGAACTCTCTTTTTGGTTGGGGAGAGCTGTGGCATTCCCCTACTTCCCCGTCGCCATCTTGGACCCCCTCGAGTTTTTGCTTTTTTTATTCAGATATAATTTTAATTTATCTGTTGAAATGAGTACTAAAGAAACTAAAGATATTTCTGGTGCTTATCTGAAAAATTATACTTTAAAATATTCTGTATTCTGTTTGTATAATGCCCATAATCTATTTTATTCTTTCCTAGATATAAGACTTTGAATACTACATTGTTTTATAATATATAGGTTCATTAATAAATGTGTCCTTTCAGATTGCATTCCATACCAAAACAGTTTAAGATTCCTTTTTTACTAGGTGTTTATAGTATATTTCTTTGGAATAAAATGACAATGTTGTCTAATTTTAAAAGTTTTATAAAGATTATACAATGTAAAGGCCTTTCTAAGGTGAAGATTTAACTGATGTCAAACTAACTTTTATTTATATGAATTACATGTATTGTTACACTTGTAATTTTGTAATCAACTTTTTAATAATTGTTTTTCATTTCTTGCATCTGAAGAATGAAAATTATGGAATAATTCACAGATTTTCATATCATCCTTTGCAATTGCCATGTTAATCTCTGTATTGGTGTAATTTTGATATATGTGCTGCTGAAGCATATAATGTCCTCTAAATTTAGGTAGTTAATGATGCAATATTTATACAGGATTATATCCTTGGGTGCCTATATGTAACAAGGAAACATTATTGTTCCTAACAATGCTACTGATCTTCTTTCCCTAAAATTCTGTGTATAATGGAAAATAATTATATTGTTCAATTGATTGCTCACGTTTGCAATTTTTTTGTCAATGACTATTTTAAATCTTTTTCATTTTAGATTTAATCATACTTTGAAGCATTTTTAGCTAGGTCCAAAGGGGATGGCTTTTTCAAGTACTTATTTATCCAACTGAGTTAGCTCTGTGTAGCTAACAGATTCAAAGTAAGCCTTGCTTAAGAGCTACTTCTAAACTTCTGCAGCTGAAATTTTCCTAAATGAAGTCTCATTGGCACAAATGTCTACTTGACACTTTACCATTCTTCCATGTAATATCAGACCAACCAGAATATCTTACCCTGATAGTGTAAATTGTCTTACTTGAACAAAACAAATCTTAGTTCCAAGGGATCATAGAAAGATGAATATTTCAGACAGAACTTTTCAGACTAGAAGGTTTTTATCAAAATATAATTTTTTATTATACCTACCATTTCAAAAGTAGCTAAAGCCAAGAAGGTGAAAAAATTGTTCATATGCATGATTACCTAATGTCCTGGCCTATCTACCTTCCAACCAGGCAGGAACTTAGACTAATGCTTTTCTATCACCAAATATTTTCATAGCTCCAGGAGAAGTCCATAAGTTTCTCCTTGATATTAGGCCTTAAATTGGTAATGTTTCCTCTTGCCTTCAGTCTGTAAATCTACAAAAGGTAAAGGTTTAAGTCTAACTCTACCAAACACTGAGGTAGAGATAGTGGAATAATACTTTAAAACAGAGTTGCTTTTGATACCCTAACCAAAACAGAACAATGCAAAACATGTGCCATTATATTATGTTATATATAGTTATATATTTTATATTTATATGTGCTGATTTTATATTTCACACAGTGAAACTTACTAGAATCAATTGATAATTTGAAAAGAAAATTGATATTTATTTATTCCAATAAATAGAATTGGAATATAAATAATTAGGCTTAGAATATATATTAGAATATAAAAAGTATCAATGCAATGTCTTCGATATAAACTTGTGATACCTTCTATGTGTTCATGGTCTTCTGAATTCACATTGTTAAAAATCAATGTTGTTTCCTCTAATCTATAAGAGATTTTACTCTGATGCTCTGTTTATTGTTTTAACTCACTGGTCTCAAACTGTTTTTCTCCATATTTCTGATGCATTCCTACAGATTATACTCCAATTGTGCTAATATGATATCTAAAAGACATTATTCTTCTATAGACCCATGGGTCCTAATATCTTATGGCTGAGTTACCTGCATCATTAGATAACAGGGGCAAGACTTCTCACCTAAGCCTACGCAACATGCCAGCAGAAAGTAACTGAAAATCCATCTCAATTTCTCATTTCTTATATTTCAGGGCTCCAATTCCTTGAGAAACAAGAATTAGCAGCAAGCAATTGTGTAATCCAAGGCAACTTAAAATGAAAGATGAAGTCACAAAATCGAGAGAAATTACTGTATTTCAAACTGAATTTACAGATGGCCAGCCCATATGAGTGAACAAGATCAGAAAATGTCACAAGATTATTTTTAATACCCCTCCCCTAATGACTAATGTAATATATCAGTCCAGCATAAGTGGGCCCAAAAAATAGTTCCTGTAAGGATGAATCCGTGATTGATCTACCATGGTCAGGAAAACTTGACTTAGAGGTCAAATGTAATTCAGCAGAACATTAATTGAGAAGATCGGTAGTGCTTCAAAACACTGGTACTTTAGTACAACTTGGTTCTGTGGTATAAAAAGGTTGTCATTCTCAAACCAAACTACATTTAATCTCCTGAAAGTGTATTCCTTTTCAAATAAACTTTTTGAAATCACACTTGCCAAAATAACCTTTGATAAGTAGATGACACTTAGTGACATTACAAGTTTTTCAAGTGTAGGGAGCAAGATACAATAGAGTTGATTTATTTACCCAGCACTAATGTCAAACAGGTTCAAACATTCATTAAAATCTAGAAATAGTACCACGCACCATTTGTGTTGTTCAGTAGGTGCCTTCCAGAAATTTGTTAAATGGATCAGCCTCCCATATTTCAACCCCAAACGTTAGCTAATAAAGTAAATTTCATCACTTAATAAGGGGCATTTTAAAAAGTCATAAATACTTGCCTTATCATATACTGTTTTGTTTTCCCTCTGTCTAGCATAGTAATAAATATGTCTTTAAATCTTGAGTATGGTTACTCATCTGAGATGTGACAAAATCTATCTTCTATTTCTATCATATTCCTCTATAGTAGTAAATGTTGGTTTTCTTCTTTTTCCAAAACTTATAGGAGGTAGAAAGTCTTATTCCATGTAAAATAAAATAATCACACACCATTTTACAAAGCCCTTTATAAAAACTGGTAGTTAAGAATATATTCAAAGCCATTTTTAAACTTTCTTGTTGACTAAAGATTAATCTTCAAATGAATGAGAATATAATCATGTCTAGGTGTTTCAAGTCTCCAGTCTTGCAAATTGTTATTGCAGATGAATGAATTATGGAAATATAAGCTGACATCAGTTCAAGTATATGCAGGACTGAAACTCCATGGAATGTATATAAACCTTTCAAATATTAACAGACAGTTTAACAGAATGACTATCAGGAAGTTGAAACCAGACAGGCATAATAGTAAAGACATAGAATGAATGAAAAATGGAACAAGGGGCAAGTACAGCTAGAATACTCAATCTACACATTTGAGAAAGGAAGTGGTAAATCGGAAATAAATCTTGGGGAAGGGGGTAGTTGAGAATGATAGAAGGAGTCACTGTGATCCAGGAGCAATGGATAATTAGGTGGACATATTTAATTGTAAGACACTTGCACAACCTTTGGAAATTCAGTTAAAAAACACAAAAACACATAAAAATCACAACCAAACAGCACTCTCTAGGGAGTATGAATATGACCTCTCAAAAATTTTAAGCAGTTAATGGAGGGAAGTCTTGGTAAAAGCAAACAAAGATGTTCAAAGAGGGCAGTTTGGTGTAGGGGAGGATTCCGAAAAGATTTAAATAGATTATCTAAGGTTATAAATCACCTATATCTGTGCAAATATTATCTTTCTTCTATGAGTTCTCTTTGTCTGAACTGGATACTCCAGTCCTGTGCCACAATTGATAGCTTGGAAAGATGGAATGGAAGAAACAAGATGAAGAACCCATTACTCCACTGTAGAGAAAACAATCCACTATTTTTTCTCTCATCTCTCTTCACTACATTTTATTCATACTTTTAGGTCAATTCTTTTTGAATTACATTTTCTTTCTTTATTCTGGCAAAGTAATTGGTCAAATAATTCACTAAAGATTATCTGCCATTTTTTTGATTATGCTGTTTAATTGACTAAGCGAGTCCATTAAACTTTCCTCTTGCATTTGGTTGCCATGAAACAACATCCATGTTAATGAGGACAAATCTAATGTAAAAAATGTCTCCAGAAAACCAGTCAAAGAAGCTGTGATTACAAATACTTGACTAACTTTTTTATTTTTCCTTTACCTTGAAAGTCTTCTTGTGTCTAAATTGCCCAGAAAAATAAGTACTCCATCACTTTTTGTTTCAATCAATTCTAACCTCAAGGATATATTTTGCTAACAAGATGCTTAGAGGAAACCAAAAAATACTCCATTTTTATCTTCTCACTTAAGACTCTCCTTACATACCATATCAGGAACAGTGAAGTTATTCTTTGCAAAATTATTACAATATATTATTTTTCTCTTGTTCTTGCATTTGCTCACCAAGATGTATGGAGAAGAATAGAGGTAAATCACCCATTCCTTGGAAGAAAGGTCTGTTACAAAAGGACAACACTTCTGTGTCCTACTTGTATGTCCTCCTCTCAGCTCTTTCCTGATTTCCAATTAAACACAGCTTCTTGGCTTCAAGTCTATTGAAGCCTCACCCACTGCTTCATCTTCATAATTTCTCTTTTAAAACTCTTTTAAGGGTAGAGACCCAGCTATATACAACCAATCTGAAAAAGATCACAAACTACAAAATCTAAAGGAGTTTTATGACTCTTCAGGAGGACCATTGGGAGACCTAGGATTCCCCATGCCAATCGTTTGCTCATCATATTCCTGCCTCGGTTTGTCCCCTTTCCTATTGGCCAATACTCGTCTCTGTAACTGATCTGGATATGACCAGGTGTCAGGAATGGTAGTGGTTAGAGCCCCGTTCTTTTTTTGTCTAGGAGACAACTCCTCCGCTACTGGCACTCTCAGCAATCACTGGCAACCCAATGACTCATATCCTTTTGCAGGTTTGGTACGTGTTCCCCCATTCATTGTTCTGGCTACTAATGACTCTCAGTTTTCCCAGGTTCAATTGATTCGTCCGCGCACTAAAAGAGCAGTAGGATTGATCCTTGCAATCGGGTCCGTAATCATTGCTACAGAGGCTTCAGCTACCACCGCTGCTATATTGCTGTCCCAAAGCGTGTCAACCATGAAACAGATAAACCAGCTAATCCCTCAATCATCTTAAGGGAGGCCTCCTTGTGCTCCAACAACGAATAGACTTGCTCCAAGAACAGATTACGTTTCTTTGATTACAACAAGGAGGACTATGTAATGCTATGACTACTTCTGTCTGTCAGCTTTCCACTCCCGCACCCAATTTCACTGAACTTAGTAACTACATCAAAGGCCCTTGGTCCCTTAAGTACTTAAACTTCACCCAAAACTTGCTGCATGATCTTACCCACCTAAACCAGACCACCATACAGCTTATTCCCGCTGCCTCCTTTTTAGAAGATGTGCTTTAAAAGTTACAACAATGGTTTTTGCCATCCTCTCTGGTCATCTGGGGAGGCCTTGCACTTGTAGGGCTTACTCTCCTAGGAATTATTAAATGGTTGCACTCCTGGCAAAAACGCCTCCAACAACGGGTCACCATAATGATGGTCCTTTTAATAGAAAAGGGGAAAATTGTGGGTAGAGCCGGTCAGATCTGGTTGAGTCAGCTAGAGTAGCAGTTGAAGCACACTTCCTGCTCATAGAGACGTGACCCACAGGCACGTCTGCCTAGCTTGCAAGCCATGAACTGTCCTTGCTCCCTACATGCCCCTGGGGGCCCAATCAGTGCCTGTCACCAATCAGTGCCCATCATCAACTCCCCGCTAAGTAATTGGCTGGGAAGGACTCAGGAGGTTGGGAAACCTGGGGCTATAAAATCCCAACCCTTGTGCAGAAATAAACCAGACCTGCTTAAGCCTGTTCTCCTAACGTGTGTTCCTTGAGTGCGTCGTTCACACTTACCTCCTGCCAGAGATCTAGCCCTACAATGTAGCAATGGGGGAGGCCTTATAGTCCTTCACCTTCATTAGACTTGAAGCTAAGAATCTGTGATTAGTTGGAAATCAGGCAAGTGCTAAGAGGAGGATAGAGAAATAGGACATAGGAGCATTGTCCTTTTGTAAAAGACACTGTCATCCAAGGTATGGGTGATTCAACTCTATTCTTCTCCATACATCTTGTTGAGCAAATGAAAGACGAAGAGAAAAAAATAATCTATTGAAATATTTTTGCTAAGAATAACTTCACTGTTCCTGATATGGTATCTAAGGAGAGTCTTAAGAGAGAAGATAAAAGTGCAGTATACTTCAGTTTCCTCTAAGCATCTTGTTAGCAAAATATATCTTTGAGGTTATAAGTGACTCATCCAAAAATTGGTGGAGTACTTATTTTTGAGGGCACTTTAGACACAAGAAGACTTTTAAGGTAAAAGAAAAAAGAAAAATGTATAGCTAAATATTTGTGATCACAGCTTCTTGGACTGGTATTTTGGAGACAAAGTTTTACATTAGAGATTGTCCTCATTAACATTGGTGCTGGGTTTCCGTGGCAAGGGGGAAGTTTAATGGACTCACTTGGACAAGAAAACAGATGATAGAAAAAAATGGCTAATAATATTTAGTGAATTATTTTGACCAATTACTTTGCCAGAACAAAGAAGGAAATATATAATTCAAATCACTTGACTTAAACTTATGAGTAAAACTAGTCAATAGAAATGAAAGAAAACGTAGAGGACTGTTTCCTCTCCAATGGAGTAATGGGAATGGGTTCTTGATCTTGTTTCTTCCATTCTATCTTCACAAGCTATCAAGTGTGGCTCAAGACTAGAATATCCAGTTCAGACCAAGAGAACTCACAGAAGAAAATATTTGCAGCAGATGTAGGTGATTTATAACTTTAAACAATCTATTTACATCTGTTAAAAATCCTCCTCTATCCAAAATTGCTCACTTCGAACAGCTTTGTATGCTTTTCCCAAGATTGTCCTTCATTAACTATTTAAAATTTTGAGAGGTCATAATCGTACTCTATAGAGATTGATGTTTGGTTGTGCTTTTTGTGTGTTTTTGTTTTTTGTTGTGTTTTTTCACTCAATTTCAAAAGGTTCTGAAAGTGTGTTACAATTAAATATGTCCATCTAATTGCCCAATGTTTCGGGATCAGAGTCACTCCTTCTATCATTCTCAACCAACCCCTTCTACAAGATTTATTTCCGATTTACCACTTCCTTTCTCACATGTGTATATTAGGTATTCTAGCTGTACTTGCCCCTTGTTCCATTCTTCATTCATTCTATGTCTTTACTATTATTACCATTATTTCAACTTCCTGATAGTCATTCTGTTAAACTGTCTGTCAGTACTTTGAAAGGTTTATATACATTCCATGGAGTTTCAATTCTGCATATACTTGAACTGATATCAGCTTATATTTTCATAATTCATTCATCTGAAGTAACAATTTGCAAGACTGGAGACCTGAAGCACCTAGACATGATTTCATTGCCATCCATTTGGAAGGTTAATCTGTAGTCAACAAGAAAGTTTAAAAATAGCTTAGAATGTATTCCTAACTACCAGTTTTTATAAATGGCTTTGTACAATGGTTTGTGATTATTTTATTTTACATGGGATAATATTTTCTACTACCTGTAAGTTTTGGCAAAAGAAGAAAACTAAAATTTACTACTGTAAAGGAAAATGATAGAAATAGAAGACAGATTGTATGTTTGTCAAATCTCTGATGAGTACTCATATTCAATTCTTTAAGTCATATTTCTTACTATGTTAGACAGGGAAAACATAAAACACCATATGATAAGGCAACTATTCATGACTTTTTAAAATGTACTTATTATGTGATGAAATTTACTTTATTAGCTAATGTTTTGGTTTGAAATATGGGAGGCTGATCTATTTAACAAATTTGCGAAGCCACCTACTGAAAAACACAAATGGTGGGGGGTACTATTCATACACTTTAAGGAATGGTTGAACCTGTTTGGCATTAGTGCTGGGTAAATAAATCAACTCTATTGTAACTTGCTCCCTACACTTGAAAAACTAGTAACCTCACTAAACATCATCACTTGTAAAGTGTTTTTTTTTGGCAAATGTGATTTTTTAAAGTTTATTTGAAAAGGAATATACTTTCAGCAGATTAAATGTAGGTTATCATTTGTTTGAGAATTTTTATACTACAGAACCAAATTTTACTGAAGTACCAGTGTTTGAAGCACTAAAGATCTTCTCAATTAATGTTTTTCTGAATTATATTTGACCTCTATGTCAAGTATTCCTAGCATTGGTAGACCAATTATGGATCTATCTTTCAGGAACTATTTTTTAGCTTGCTGATACTGGACTGAAATCATTCATCAATCATTAAGAGAGAGGTATTACAAATAATCTTGTGACATTTGTGGACTTTTTCACTCATATGGGATGGTCATCTGAAAATTGAAAGTTTGAATTACTGTACTTTCACATTTTGTGATTTCATCTTGCATTTTAAGTTGCCTTGCATTTCCCAATTGCTCACTGCTAATTCCTGCATTTCAAGGAATTGGTGCCCTGAAATATAAGAAATGAGAAATTGAGATGGGTCTTCAATGACTTTCTCTTGGCATGTTGCATGGGCGTAGGTGGGAACTCTTGTCCTAGTTATCTGATGATGCGGATAACTGGGACCTGGGATCCTAGGACCCATGGATCCTGTGGAAGAATAATACTTTTTAGACATCATATCAGCAAAATTTGAGTATAATCAGTAGGAATGTTTCAAAAATATGGAGAAAAACAATTTGGGACCAGCGAGTTAAAACATTAAACAGAGCAGCAGAGTAAAATCCCTTATAGATTAGAGGAAAACATTGTTTTTTTTACCATGTGAATTCAGAAGACCAAGAACACGTAGAAGGTATCACAAGTTTATACCAAAAACATTGCATTGATACTTTTTATATTCTAATATATATTCTAATCCTGATTATTTATATTCCAATCTATTTATTGGAATAATATAAATTAGTCAAATTATCAATTAATTCTACTAAGATTTACTGTGTGAAATATAAAATCAGCACATATAAATATAATAAAATATATATATCTATATATAATCTATATATCTATAGATTATATAGATATAGATATAGATATTATATAGATATAGATATAGATATTATATAGATATAATCTATAGATATAATCTATAGATTATATAGATATAGATTATATATATATCTATATATAATCTATATATCTATATATAATCTATATATCTATATATATAATCTATATATATATAATATATATATCTATAATATAAGAAAATGTTTTTCATTGTTCTGTTATGGTTAAGGTATCAAAGGCAACTGTTTTAAAGTATTATTCCATTACCTCTACCTCAGTGTTTGATAGAATTAGAACTAAAGCTTTACCATTCAGAGACGTACAGCCTAGAGGCAAGAGGAAACACTGTGATTAAAACACTCCCAATTTAAGGCCTAATAAGGAGGAGAAACATATGGACTTCTCCTGGAGCTATGGAATATATTTGGTGATAGAAAATCAGTGGTGTAACTTCCTACCTGGTTGGATGGTAGACAGGCCAGGACATTAGGTAATCATGCATATGAACAATTTTTTCACCTTCTTGGCTTTAGCTACTTTTGAAATGGTAGGGTGTAATAAGCAGTTATATTTTGAAAAATACCTTCTAGTCCGAACAGTTCTGTCTGAACTGTTCGTCTCTCTATAATCCCTTGTAACTATGATTAGTTTTGCTCCAGTAAGACAATCTATGCTGTCAGGGTAAGACATTCTGGGTGGGCTGTTCCTACATGGAGCAAGGGTAAAGGGTCAAGGAGACATTTGTGCCAGCAAGACCTCATTTGGGAAATTTTAAGCTGCAGATGTTTAGAAGTAGCTGTTAAGCAAGGCTTACTTTGAATCCATTAGCTCCACAAAGCTAACTCAGTTAATAAATAAGTACTTGAAAATCAATCACCTTTGCACCTATCTATAAAGGCTTCAATGTATGATCAAATTTCAAATGAAAATGATTTAAAATAGTCATTGACAAAAACTTGCAAATGTAAACAATCGAACAAACAACATAGGTTTTTTCCACCATACACAGAATTTTACAGAATTAAGATGAATAGCAATTTTGGGAACAATAAGGTTTCCTTGATACAAATAGGCAACCAAAGATCTATGCCTGTCTTAAGATTGCAGCATTAATTACTTAAATTTACAGGATAGTACATGCTTCAGCAGCAGGTCTACCTGAATTACAATACAGAGATTTACATGGCTCTTGCACCAAGATGATATGAAAATTTGTGAAGTATTCCATATTTTTCATTCTTCAGATGCAAGAAATGAAAAACAGTTATTAAAAAGTTGATTACAAATATACAAGTGTAATAATATATGTAATTAATAGAAATAAAAGTTAGTTTGACATCAGTGTATTCAATCTTCACCGTTTTAGAAAGGCCTTTACATAGCATAACCTTTACAAAACTTTTGAAATAAGATAACATTGTCATTTTATCTTAAAATGTTTCTATATGGAATGCAATCTGAAAGGACACATTTATTAATGAACCTATGTATTATAAAACAATGTCAAATTCAAAGTATTATATCTAGGAGAGAATGAAATAGATTATGGACATTATACAAACAGAATACTAAATATTTTAAAATATACTTTTTCAGACAAGCACCAGAAATATCTTTAGTTTCTGTACTACTCATTTCAACAGATAAGTTAAAATTATTTCTGATTTAAAAAATTACAAACTCTATAGAAATCACTATAGATGTATACAAACAACTCGAATATATTTTGACATCAAAGTCAGGCAATTCACTTGGAAGAATACCATGGAATCCATGAACTTTTAAAGTAAGGTATTGCTGTTGCTTTGTATTGTGAAAATATTTTCTATGGACACATAGGATGGACTGGCAATTTTGAAATTTAAGAAACTTAACTGATCCATTAGGACTTAGGAGAACAATTTGTACAGCTTTCCACAACTTCAAAGAGGTAGTGATACCTACTTACCCTTTTGGCAATATCAAATGCAGTTTCTTCCAAGTTGTGCTTCAGACATGGCTTGATATAATGGTTCAACAGAAGGAGATCCAGCGTATCTTTGCTATATCTATTCCCAGCAGCAAGATGCAAGGGGGTCAAGAGGCCTTTAATTTGGCCATTGGTATCTGCATTATGATGAAATAAAGAAGCCACTTTGTTATTATTCCATGTATAAGTACTGTTCAGGGATGGCCAGACATTCGCAGTTATTGCATGAATATCTGCCTTGAGCCACCACCTCATGGACAATGTCTAAGTGTCCACTGTAGGCTTCTCCATGAAGAGGGTTATACTCATCGTCATCCCTAGTAATCACATGAGTGGCATTTTTGGAAAGTAGTCTCTGCACTGTAGTAAGGCGATTATTTTCAGCAGAACAAAGAAGAAATTTGCTTGGATACTATTTCATTTTTTTCTTGCAATTGATACCATTTCTCACTTTTTCACCTTGTTCCTCAACTTCATCAGAATTGCCTAACCAGAGACTTTGAGTGCCAGTGAGAATTTGCTGTCCATGTATTTCCCCAATAGTTCACATTGGATGAAATGGTCAGAAAAATCCGGTGAATTTTCTGCATCTGTTTATTTTTTTCACTATTATTTATTTTCTCTTTTTTCATTTTTACTATTCTAAATTATTCTAACTGGAGAGTAGGAAATTGGTAGAGAGCAGAGGAAAGATTTTCCTCCGTATTTAAAGGTACAGACTGAAATGAGGACCAGTGTTGTCTTCATGTGCAGCTTATTCTAAGAATGAGAAAAGAGGAAATAATGTCTTCTGTGTAAATGAATTGGGATATGGCAGAGCAGAAAGTAAAATGATGCAACCAAAAATATAAAAGCAAAATAAATTAGGATAATTATGGAGCAATCATATTACCTATGAGAACCATGAAAGGGAGAGAGGAAGAGAGAGACAGATGTGCAATGATCTAGCTAGCCACAAAATCCATCCCTCTGATCAAATTATAGAGCAAATAATTTTATTTTTTAAAAGAGATGGAAATAGAATTTAAGATCAGATGTCTCCATTGTTTTTAATTATATTCTTATTATCTTAAATACTTGTACAAGGGAATTTTCATCCAACATATCAGTTTTTTTAAGTAAAATGAATCTTCAAATAAATTTTCCACACCCTTCCAAACCTCACCCCACTTTAATTTTTTCTAGTTTCATACTATCTGCATTGAATATTATACCATCACTCTCTTCCTCCATAACTCTCTTTATTCCTTCCTTTTGACTTCCACTCACATATTTCAAGTGATAGTTTCCTGGTCCTCATTTTGTTGGAATAAAGTTCAATTTTATAAGAAATTACACCTTTGAAATACTCCTCTGCAAATAGCATGCTTTGGTTAATATTTTTGTGTAAACTTGTATAAATTTCTAGCTTCCAAATATGACACAGAATATGGGTCCTTTGTGTGTCTGGCTCTGATTTAGTTCACTTAATATATTTTTAGACCTATTCATTTCGTTGCAAATAATGTAACAGTCTTCAAAATGGATGGGTTCAATCCAATTGTGTATATGTGCCACACATTCTCTAACCATCACTCTGCCAAAGGGCATCTGGGCTGTTTCTGTAACTTGGCTACAGTGAATAGTGCAGCAGTGAACATGGTTGTGAAAGTGATTTTACTGTAACCTTTTGGAAGAATTCATCACTTCCTTTGTGGGAGCAATCCTCTAGCCAGTTTTCCAGAATAAGAACATCCCTCCCTTCATCTTCATCACAATGTATTGCAAGTCCTCAAAAACACACTTACTCCTACAGGTCTCAATAAGCTAAAACCACACTGTGCCCATATTCTTTCAATACATTTTTTTCATAATTGTACATATAATTTAGTGAGAACCTTCTATATACTTTCCTAATGTGGGAATGAGGGACAAGAGAGAGTAAATGTAAGAAATATGCAACTTAATTAGCTATTATCATATTCAAAATCATGTTCAGCTCTAATTCATAACCTCACATAATATTATTTTAATCTTTATTTGATTACTTCATCTAACCTGTAAATTATGTCAGGTGAGTTAAAAGCAAAGGCAAAAAGTGTGGTTTGATTTTGACACTCATGTGTGAGGTTGCACAACATGGGCAAATAGATGGATTAGAATTAATAGCTCTTATCCATTTTGTTAACGTAGAGATGGTTTTCCCAAACTGATTCTCGAATTCATATTCCATTGAACAAGAAGAAACATGTGATAATTTCCTTTGTTTTGCTCCTTATTAACTTTTGTTTCCATTTTATTTTATAATGGATGATTTCATAAATGTACTGTAGATACAAAAATATGTTAAAATATTTCTATCCATATGCATTGATATATACATACACACATATATTATGCAGGTTATAATGATAATGTATAATTTCAGTAAGTGTACAATTTACTAAATTATTAAAACTATCGACGGCTCATGCCTGGCATCCTGGTTACTCGGGAGGCTGAGATCTGACGATCATAGTTTGAAGCCATCCTGGGCAAGAATGTCCAGGATAATCTTATCACCAAACAACCAACCGAAAATCAGAATTGGAACTGTGGTTCAAAGTAGTAGAGTGGTAGCCTTGAAAGAAAAATCTCAGGGACATCATCCAGGTTCTTAGTTTAAGAAGTACAATCTACCCAAATAAAATCTATTTAATTTACACCTGTGTAATTAAAGTATTTCCATCACCCAAATGCACAACCATGTTCATTTGCAAGGTAACTCTGTTTTGTCTGAAGTACCATAAAATATTTTCACTTAAGTTGAAAGCATTGAACCATGGGTTCATTCTATCACTCTAATGCACTTTTCCACTCAAATCTTACAATTATTCCAATTATTTAAAATCATAGCTTTTTACTTTAATACCCAAATATTAGAGTTTGAATTGAGTGTCTTGTGCCCCCTAAATGGGTGTTTTTACCACTTTGTCATGTCCCCAGTCCTAAATTATCCTGATTATTTTTCAGATCCTTGTGTATGACCTTGGGCTCAGTCCACGTTATGTTATACTTCCTGGAATTTAGAATAACAGGTGCATGGTATTGTGTACAGATCTTTCTGTCCACTCTGGGCTTTAACCTCTATCCTCACAAGAGTAGACTCCCATGTAGTCAGGATTTTCATAAGTTTGTCATAGCTGATTTTTTTTAAGTCTTTGCATTTCCTGCAGGTTCTTGACTACTGAATTAATTTGTTTTCTTGGGTTGTTTTGTTTCATTTGAATGTATGTGTTGAGTTGTTCCTCACTTTTCCTTTTATTCCTTTCAATCAAGTTCTTACCTAAAGTGCTGAGAAACCAATTCTTCTTTTTCATGATAGTCAAGGTGTACATGATTTATTCCAAAGCAATTTCAGTAATATTTAAACATCTTCATATCTATGGATGGTACATAAATGATAAGTGCTGCGACGGGTCTTTTTATTTCCACAGCAGTCTTTGTCATGCACAGACAGATCATGAAATATATGAAGGTAATAAAACTACAGATGCAAGCAAAGAGAAGAAAAAACTATTATTAATTTTTTGACAGAGGCTTGAGTTCTAGTGAAAGAAATACTTTGCTTGATGCAAGATTTCACAAAATTGTATTGCTAGGAGGAAGCTAAACAATCATCTAATTCTACAGAATTGAGGGAGAAGAATCAAACTCCTGAATAGTTTACATATGGGTCAAATAAAAGCATGCTTCTAAAAAGAGAGTTGACTTTAGAGAAACATGATGAGTTCTATGTAAATAGGTGCTTAGTTGATTTTGTTAATTTGTAAACTAATACAGGGAAATAGGGTACAGCATGGTAAAAAATGAACTTTGCATTGAAATACTCATGTGTGTGTACATGCACGTGTATACACGCACGTGCATGTGCAAGTGCTCATTTATTCATTCATCATCCTTAAGCTTCTGTGTCCAAGGATAGTGGTTTACCACTTGAGCCATTGTTCCACTTCAGGCTTTTTGGAGATAATCGCATGTATTTTCATGATTGGACTGGCTTTGAATAGTGGTCTTCATATCTCAGCCTCCAGAGTAGCTAGCTAATCTTACTCAGCCTCCAAGTAGCTAGTTAAAATTGGGCCTGTCCTCTATACTTCACTGCTCTTTTATTCTTGTCCTGAGGTGTTTACATGCCTAAGTCATATATATGTCTAGTTGCTTTAAGAAATACTCTGACTGCTTGGCACCAGGGGCTCCCATCTGAACTCTTAACTACTGAGGAAGCTTGAGAACACAACCCAGGCCAAAAGTTTAGTGGACTTCCTTCTCAATCTATAGCTGGGTGCATTGGATCATTTCCACCATCCTGCACTATCTACAGGTAAAGATTTGAAGGACTGCCGAATCCAGGACAGCCAAGTTAGGAAGCTAGACAATTTGGTGTGCAACTCTTATGCCATTGATAATGAGAAGTCTAAAAAGTCAGATCAGGTGCATGTTCTTTTGAAAGGGAACCCCTATCCTAAAATTAACCATTGATATGACACCAGTCTAACAAAAACAATACCCAAGTTGAACACAATTTCCCACAACCAAAATAAGCATATACTTTAACATGCAAAAACTTAGTACAATCTTCTCTTTGCTCCAAAATCAGCTTCATCTAATTATCATATGATGTGACAGAATAGTTTCTTCATTAAACTGATTATATATTTTTAAAAAACCTAGAAAATTCTTTCTCAGATATTAAATGCAAACTAATGGCAAATTGCCTAAATTCTTACCTATTTGACTACCACTATAAATTCATCTTATGATTATTATTAATGGTAATATATTCAGATTTATTAATTTACTTTGTAACAGTTATTAAACTTTTGGGTTCTCTGCTGAAGTTGAAGTATTTAAATAGTATCATCAAATTATATTACTTGGGTACTTAGGGCAGTTTTTTTAAAAGTTTTAAACCAATGGTTTCTAGTAATTCTGGTTTTTTTGGGGGCAGGGGGGTCCGGTCGTGGGACCTGAATTCTGGGCCTGGGCGCTGTTCCTCAAGGCTAGTTCAAGGCTAGCACTCAACCACTTGATCCACAGCGCCACTTCCAGCTTTTTTATTCTGTTTATGTGATGCTGAGGAATTGAACCCAGGGCCTCAATATGCAAAGCAAGAGTTCTACCACTGAGCCACCTTCCTAGCTCTCTATGAATTCTTAATTGGTATATTATTTAGTTTATTTTTAATTTCAATTTAATTTTATTGTAAAGGTAATGTACAGAGGGGATTATTTAGTTAGCTAAATAAAGTAATGAGTACATTTATTATGGAAGGAACATTGTTATCTCTTCCATTGATTTTTTTGCACACTCAAAAAAAAAACTACTGATGCTTTTCCTGTCGCTATTGACCAATGGGTACTTTTCTTTCTTCATGCATTTTTTATTATGAAATTGATATACAGAGGGCTTACAGTTATTTAAATCAACAAAAGAATACACTTCATTTTATTTTCTAAATTTCAAATTTTGAACTTAATTATTTTCTTTTGTTTCTTTAGGGTAATTCTTTTTTCAGAGTTGTAGGATTAGTTAATTTAGTTTTGCATAATTTTAACACATGTAAATTATTCAGAGATATATTTTTGCTTTCAAAATAGTTAACATGTGACTATTTAAAAATTATTTTCTTAAATTTTATATGGTTGATGAATTTAAATAAATTTATTTTCTTATAGTTCTAAACATATTTGTCCAGGTAATGAATACTGTATTTTCAAGAAGCACATACTTTATTAAAAAAGGCTGCATTACATGGTCACTTTTTGGAAATATTTATATTGAATTAAAAAAAACTGAGCTGGGCATAGTGATTTGTGGTTTCTATTTTCTAACTATGGTGGGAAGTGTAAATAGGGTTTGTAATTCGGGAGAGACTGGGAAACTATGAGAACTTATCATAAAATTTCCAGAGTGAAATGATTAGAGATATAGCCATGCCTAGCAAGATATAGAGCACCTGGTTATTATATTCTAAATCTTGAGTTAAAACACCAGTAACATCAATCTTTTGCCAAAATAAAAGGATACATGTTTCAAAATGTTTATTATTTAAAACTTGTTTGCAAATTTCTCATGTCTTTTATTTCTTAATTTTCAATTTACTTAATCTATAAGAATCCAAGTATTTTGTGACTGTTTTATTTCTACTAAACTTTTAAATAGTATGAACAATATTATAATTTCATATATGAAAATACTTTTACTGTTTGTGATAATTTGCTCTGTTTAATATGATAATAAAAATATTCCAAGTGTGTGTATGTGGTGTGTGTGTGTGTGTGTGTGTGTGTGTTTATGTGGGTTTTTTGTGTATGTGCTTTGTGTGTACTTTGTAATGCTTGTGAGATCACACAATTGCTTCACATATGTTAGGCCAATGTTTTATCACTGAACTATACTGTCTAGTTATAATACAAATAGTGTTTTAAGTTATGACTTCTTAAAAGTTTCATTCCTACTATGCTTTTTCAAAATTATATATGATAAAATGTGATCCATCTTCTATCCACATTAGCAATTGTTAGTTTTATTCTTTCTCTTATTTCTTTGGAAATGAATTATATTCCTATTACAACTTTTTTACATTGTAACATCTCTATACAATGCTTTGTTTTCTATTTTATTTTTTCCATATTATCTGACTTTCAGTCCAATGAAGAAGGTAACAGATTTTCAAAAAAAAATTCTTAGATTTATGGTCCATAGATTTTGAAAAGGATGCTATGAGATTTTATGAAATAAAAACAGAATCTTAAATGTTTGTATTGGCACTATTGCCTCTCTAGATTTAAAGAATAATCTTAGACTACTACCTCAATCCTTTGTTTGTGTGTATGTATGTTGGTCATCGGGTTTGAACTCTGGGCTTGGGCGTTGTCCATGTGCTCTTCAGCTCAAGGTGAGCACTCTACCGCTTGAGCAACGGCAAAACTTCCGGTTTTCTAGTGGTTTATTGGAGATAAGAGCCTCATGGACTTTCCTACCCGGGATAGCTTTAAACCACCATCCTCAGGTCTCACCCTCCTGAGTAGCTAGGATTACAGGCGTGAGCCACCGGCACCTGGCCTACCTCAAACCTTATAAAGAATGATTATCAAACTAAATGTGAGATGCAAAAACCGAGAAAACATAAATGTAAAAATTCATGACATCGGATTAGTAAAGGTTTCTAAAAATTTGGCATGGAAAACATTAGTGGCTAAAGAAAAGCAAGAACTGGATTATATCAAGTGATAACCTTTCATAATTCAAAGGACACTATAACAGAAACAAAACCATATCCAACAGATAGAGGGCATATATTTGTTAATGCTACAATGTTAATGCTACAATGATTCTGAAACTTAAGTATTTTTTGGGAGGGATCCGGTTGTGGGGCCTGAACTCTGGGCCTGGGTGCTGTCCTTCAGCTCTTTAGCTCAAGGCTAGCGCCCTACCACTTGAGCCACAGAGCAACTTCTGGATTTTTTTTGCTTATGTGGTGGTAAGGAATCGAACCCAGGGCCTCAGGCATGCGAGGCATCGCTCTACCCCTGAGCCACCTTCCCAGCCCCTAAAACATAAGTATTTTTATATCTTCTAATTCTATAAAAATTTTTTCCTGAATAGTATATTTCATTAAATAACATGCAAATTAATAGTCAATAGGAGGAGCATATGAAATAAGCTCCTTTTTAGTGTCTAGAAATAATAAAAACTCACTAATAAGTCCATAATATAAAAAGAGGACGCAAAATATAGTAATGCATTTGTGGAGAAATTGATATACTTCTAATAGTGATCGATTTGTATAATACTGCAATCATTTTAGCAAATAAGATTTCAAGTCTTCAAAAGGTGAAAGAGAATTTTATAGGATCCAGGCATTACACTTCTATGAATGTATTAAACAGAAGTAAAAACTTTTTTTGGATAGAGATTGTAGTTAATTGACAGTGAACTTGAATAGTATGTGTGAGACCCTGGAAATGATCCCCAAAAACAAATTTTGAAAAGACACACTATAGAGGTTGTATGATGGGCAAATTCCTGTAACTGAATTTTATATCTATTTTTAATGTCTGTTCTAAAATTTACAGCATTTCTATTTGAAGGAATGCAAGTTTGTGAAAATCGGGCTTTGAAAACTTATGAAGGCACAATTCACTTCCAAAGCATTAAAATGTATACAATAAAAGGAGATAATATATTGTAAGTGAATTGCATGTCAGGAAAAAAAAACTATTGTTAAAACTTCTTCACACAAATTGCAGAATAGATAAAAAGATGTTTTTGGCGTTGGCTAAAATCTCTTTGTAAACTACTGCATTTAAAGCAAAGATGTGATTTCTGTTTATTTTGAGGGTATTTTGTCCGTTTGGGTTTATACAGAGATAACTCAATCCAAAAGTATAACTGGAATATCTAGGAATTATGCATCAATTCTAATAATTTTTTATTATTTTTATTGTGAAAATACTGTACAGATGGGTTACAATTACATGGACAAGATAATGAGTACATTTCTTATCAAGCATTGTAGCCTCCCCCTTTGTTTCCCCTTCCCATACCTTCTCATCCTCCCCCTGTCCCCCACCCAATACTCCCCGCTACCCCCCCCCCAAAGTTGTAAAGTTCACTTTTCGTTATAACGACTTGTACATCTCATTGTTGCAATGGGTCCACCTGTATCCCTAATGTTTTCCCATGGCTTCCCTTATTTGCAATATCTAGTATATGTCTGAGTCAAGCAGAAAAGGTCAGATAAGGTGATGTTAGGGAAATGAACCCTAAGATATGTATTCAAATGTTTTCTTTCATGCGATTGTTTCTAACACATTTATGATTATTTCATTGTTGCTTTGTATTTCCCTCCCCCACAGTATAACCCCTGCTTTCACTGTATTTGATGTTGGTATAATTTGTGGAGGGGAAGGGGTAAAACTTCTAAGTAAATGAGAAACTTTTCTGGAAGAAACTTTTAGCAAATGACAGAAGACAAAAATCTATGCATCTGCATTTTATGAAAGTCATATGTTACATGCTCAATCCAATTGCTTATCTCTAGTTTTCTAAGAAAAACGTATTCTCAAGATAAGAGCCAAAAGCAGTGAAAAGAACAAAATACACAATCATCTTGATTTATTTGTGAAAGTAACAAATGATATAAAATAATTCCACTTAAGGGACTCTAATATTAGCGTATGTGAAGATGTTCCTAAATGCCAATATCCATTAAATTTTTGGAATTTTGATTTCTACTAACATAGGAAAACTAGAACAAGAAAACAAATATAGACTTAGAGTGAACCAGCCTTGAAATAATTTTCTTAATTGTTTTGAAATTACAAAAGAATTGATACTCCTTTGCTTTGGAAATCATTTAAAAATATTTATCA
This sequence comes from Dipodomys spectabilis, assembly GCF_019054845.1. Taxonomy (NCBI): domain Eukaryota; kingdom Metazoa; phylum Chordata; class Mammalia; order Rodentia; family Heteromyidae; genus Dipodomys; species Dipodomys spectabilis. The sequence goes on from NW_024871192.1 coordinate 2,410,278, forward strand.
CTTATGATAATTCAAATACTAAGCAAGAGTAATTTTATATAATCATTATAAATATCATTTTATTACTATTGTAAAATAGAATAAAAAAACCAGTCCCAATATATGATGTACCTATCATTATTCTTAACTTCTAATCATTACCTAAATATCTTAAACAATATAAACAGTCATATCTTTAACATAGCCTTAAGTATTCTATACTTTTTTACTTAACATTTTCCAGGGGTATGTATTCATGTTTCTAAGAAATGTTCACAGCAGTTAAAAGATGCTTTTGTGAAATTAATGTGATACATTTTTTGTTGTGGGTGTTGTTTTTAGTGCTTAATTGGAGATAAGAATCTAACAAGTACTTTTCTGTCTGGGCTAGTTTCTAAAACAATTCTAAGATCTCAGCACCCAGAATAGCTCTTATTATAAGGGTGAGTTACCGGCACTTTGTTTCATGAAGTATTTTTTAAAATTTTAATTATATGTTAAGTTACTTGTTTCACTATGGTGTATATCATTCTACACATGAATTTAGGTATATTTATATATTTCTGAGGACAAATAATCTCTAAAAATATACTATTCTACACATAACATTTATATATATAGAGAGAAGACATATATATATAGAGAGAGAGAGAAGACAGACTCGCTCTAAAAATTTTATGCTACTATTTTTGAACTTTTTCATTTCAAAGATATACAGTCTATTTTTCTAAAAGTTTCCTAGAATAAAATAACTCATATTTCAATAGAAAGTAGAGTTTATTACTTTCAAGTGAATTTTAGATATACACATGTTATTGTAGTAACATTTACAGTATATTACTTGAAAAGATTCTGCCCAAACTCTTAAATATTTGATTGTAGTTAGGGGGAGAGAGGAAGTTAATTCATAGTGATTAGGAATTTGCAATGCTTCAAAAAAATCTATTCCATAATTTGTTATAAACACATAGTCAAACTGTCTGATATGGTTTAGGTTTTTTTTTATTTGTTCAAAATTTCAATATGGATTCATGCACAGTGGTAACATTAAAATTATTAATCAAAAGACAAATAATAAAATCATAGACACATATCCGACGTTCAATAATTAGCACTTATGTTGCTAATAATAATTTTGATGGGGAGGATGATGACCACAGTGTAGCCTGATAATGACGATGTTGTGATTGACAAGGAAAAAAAAACGTAGATAACTTTGAAGCTGGATTTCCCACATTGAATGCATAGTTATAAACAGCGTTAGATTACATACAATAAGAATAACAGGAGGAGGGCTGGGAAGGTGGCTCAGTGGCAGAGTGCTGGCCTTGTCTACATGAGGCTCTGGGTTTGATTTCTCAGCACCACATAAGCAGAAAAAGCGGGAAGTGGCACTGTGGCTCAAGTGGTAGAGAGCATTGAGCTGAAGAGCTGAGGGACAATGCCAGGCCAAGAGTCCAGGCCCCACGACGAACCAAACAATACAAAACAAAACAAAACAGAATAACAAGAGGAGAGTTTGAATATCAAGAAATACAATCACGTAAACAGGTACAGACAGTAAAAACCCTAATGTTATTCCAGCAGTCTTTCTAATGTATACTCACTGTTCTTGGTGGTATTATTTTCTTGTAAATAAAATCGTTTATTTCCACATTTTGATGGACTAAGATGTAGGTTTCAACTTAGTGTGATTAGTTCAAATAACATTCTCATATAGATACCATTCAATAAAAGGACACAAGCTGCAGAGCCAGGAGTTAAAATTTATTTTTATTTCTGTATGAAACTATTTCTGACTTTATACCAACAAACTGAATTTGACTCTTCCCTTATTTGTAAGCTAAGTTAGAAAATGTAAGGACTGTTTACTTTCTTTTTCTTTGCTCTAGAAGTCAACAAATATATTCTTCAATATTTCTGGTAGATTACATCCATTAAATGTAAGACCAACATTCAATGTTGTGAGTAAATAATGGTGGTACTCGAATTTTTGTCTGAGTTCTTCACTCTGTGTGCTTACAAGGAGAGTGATTGGGTGAAGGAGAGGACCAATATGAAAAGACTATGGGGAGAAATGCATACTTAGTAAATAGTTGTTTTAGGACTGAGTGAGTGGTGATGAGTATTTGCAATAGGCTGGTGTGTCAGGGTCATAAAAAGGAGTACATAGAAATTACAATAGTGACAGAAACTGAGAAAATCTTGATCATTCATCTTATCTAATGGATGGAGGTAGGGTAAGAGGAAATCTAAAGTTTTTGCACATCTCTGTCTCCTAACTGTGTTAGTTACATTCTTGGTGATAAGGATGGATTTAGATGGATTTATCTTGGTGATAAAGATGGATTTAGAGGAAAAAAACTCTCTGATAGTTCTAATATTTATGTTAAACAGATGCAAAGATAGGTCTGTTTGGACATCATCAAAATATTCATGACCATGAATATGAAACGTAACAAAATCAGGGACATTATTAAAGGGAAGAGGAAAAGGAAAGTTCTGATGAAAGTGTGAACAATGTGAGTACCAGTGTGGACAAGATTGGAGGAATGTGATAAATAAGGAAACAAAAAAGGAATAAACACCGATTTACAGAAGAAAAGGAAGGAAAGAATTTTCAGGAAGATATTGAATGAAATCTACTATTTGGATTTGAAAAGTAAAAGGACATAGACAAATTCAATAAGAACAGTGTTTTGGTGAAAGTCATATTGATAAAATGTTGAGATGTGAATGTGAGGACAAAATTCTGGATCGATTAATTCAACAGATCCTGTTGATTCTAAATGTTGGGAACAAATACTTAATCCTGACCTTAGAAATATTATACAGATATAACTGTCATGAACTTTTAATACTGGTATTCTGTGAATATTTTTGAAAACTTTATTTAGCTAGGAGATTAAAGATTGAACTACAGCACAAAAAAGCCTAATTTGTCCTACAGTTCCAATTAGTGACCCATCTATCCATATCAGTTTGGGATTTTATTGAAATATATTTAGATATGTTTGGATATCTTACCAGCCTACTCATTATAAATGTAGGACAAGTAACGCCAAGTATTAGGTTGAACATACAGCTTAACTGATGTGACTGAAGACTCCTGTAATTGATTCCTCTTTAGAATAGAAAATGCCTCAATAGCAATTGACACATCATAACTGCCATATACACTATTGAAATCTAATTCTTGTTAGGTATATCTCCATACTGAAATAACCCTGTCAACCAACCTGACACAAATTCTTTGTGTGTGTGTGTGTGTGTGTGTGTGTGTGTGTGTGTGTGTATTTCTTATCTTTTATTATATTATAATAAAGGGAAAAATATCACTTACCATATAAATTATAATGAAAACTGGATCATACATTCTTAGCTTAAGATTGACACTGGAAAACATATGAAAACTCAACTGGCATGAAATATACATGCTTCCAAATACATATGTGTGTTAAGATGAGGGAGTACATAAAATACACAAATTAATATTAAGAGAACACTCATTTAGGTAAAAAGAATGCCCACTAAATCTAACTTCAAGACTTAATTTTTTGTAGGTAAAGAGATTTATGAATAAATAAGCCATCTAAATTCTAACAGTGAACAAAGCTTTCTAATTTTCAGATCTTTTGATATTCACTTTAAACTTTCTGACACAAATTCTTATATGTAGGAAAATGTTCTTATAAACTTCAAGCTTTTATTGAATGGAAAAATTCAGACATTACTCTCACCACTACGATTAAATGCCTAAAAAGATAAGACATTTTGCTTTAATGCCTTTCTTTCACTTTCTCATACACATTGTCAAGTAGTGAAGGATTCTGATTTAACAATAATACAATCGTGACTTGTATTAACACAACATCTAGGATCTAATGTTAACTTGGACACTTACTAATTAGCTCCAAATTTTGTGGATATTTATATTTCTCCTGGGTAAACTAATGAACTCCAGGAAAATGTCCTTAAGGAGCCTTTCAATTCTAATATCACTGTTTCAAAATGCTTTAATTTCTACATCCTTTAATGTGGGCATAGGGTTATATTGTGGAGCTTTTCTCCTCAGAGAGTGAGTATTACCCTATTGCTTAACATGGACAAAATACCTTCATACATAGACTGGGCGTGTACAAACAAGAAGTAGTAGTTGGACAATGTTCTTAGCAGTTTGTACAGATAAAATGGAAATAGAGCAACTATGAACTCAAAAGGAATGTGCAAAGAAGACAAAGGCACAAAGTAGAATGTGCCAAGAAAAGCTAAAGTATAATTTCAAATAAGGTGCTCAGGTGTGAGGGTGTGTTCAAAGTACAGATTCAGACAATGTAGTTGGATATCTTGGGCGGAAAACTGCTTTAAACTGTTCTGGGATAATTGTACAAGTAGAAGCCCCTAATTCTGACTCTAATCAGCCACAACATCATCAACTTACCAAGTTCAAAGTGAGAAAAAGAGGGCTGATCACAGTTAGTGTTGAAACAATGGCAATCACATAACTTTTCTTATAAGTGTTCATTTATTTTGGAGCATTTATGTAGGGAAAAGCCAAGTAAATATTTTGCATGTACCTAAATTAAGTGGGACGTATTATATTGGTCTCTCTTTAACTTGGAAGTTATAGATTATGACTTTTTTACTCTAACTTGGGACAATGACCTGCTGTCAGTTATTTTCTTCTCTTACCCTTTTTTTGCCCTTCCACTTACATAATTATTATTTAAAGAGACATAATTGAGCTTGCATGTCTAAATTCTTCCAAATTACCTAAACTACTTCATACTTCTGGCAGCCTGCTATATCTTTCTCAAGGGAAACATTTTGAAACTACCATTTTTATCCTACATGATATTGGATATCTTCCTGGATAATTCCTGCAAGATATATATTAGACTCATGCTATATCTCAACATTTGTACCACCATAAAATACTATCTTACTTAGAAATCATGATATTAGTATATCTGGTGAGGCAGCATCTGTCATTTTTGAATGGCCTTAAGTGATACTTACATGCAATCATGTTTTAAACCAATATGCCACTCAGTAGATGAATGAATTGACAAAATGTGGTTTATATATGTACGGAGTAATTCTATGCTTCCTATTCATAAGGAAATGGAAAAACTTGGAAAAATCCTACCAAAAAAATAAGCAAGACACAAAGAAACAAATTTCATGGTTTCCCTCATTTGTAATAACTAGGAAATATCTAAGATAGTCTTAGCAGATGAGCAGAATGAATCAATATCTATGTATAAATGACCATATAAAATGATGCTGAGCAAAATAAACTCCTATATATGGAAAGAGATGCCTTTCTTTGTGGATGTTGTTTTTAATGTACTATGTGATTCTTTTTTTCCTTTATGTTATCCCATATGGTTTGTCCATTGTTGTACTTGGATTCAGTATCCTGTGTATGGTATATACATTTATCTTCATTTGGCAAGGGAAGCAGAACAATAAAATGGCGAGACAAAGGACAAAAGGCAAACCAATGCAATAGCAATAGTCACAGGACAATATGTTGAAAATTTACAATACAACTTGTGAGTGGTATTGGGGTGAAGGAAAAGTGTGAGCAAAATGAGGGAGGGGATAAAAATTTTGATATGTTATGTATTCAATACCTTATAATTACTGCAACCCCTTCTATATATCACCTTGACAATAAAATTAAGTTAAAAAATGAGCTACATAAAATAAAATTTCACTGTATTAGTATAGCAAATATTAATCTATGTGTATTATCTTTAAAAAATGAACATTTTGGTTGCTAATTTGAATTACCTCTTTCTTTATCAGACATCAACTGGAATGTTATCAAACTATACAATATTTGCAGAATATACTTGCCATTATTTTGAAAAAAATATTATTTTAGTGTTGTCTCATACTAAAACAGAAAACAGTTCAATTCTATGGAAACTCCTAACTTTGAAAACTTACTAATTGTTAAGAGGAGAGAATATATCTGTTCCTCAAAATTCCTATAACTACTAACTACTCATTTTCAAATTCTGAACATCCCATACCAGAGACATTCAAAAGAGTACCTGTTTTTATTTTATTTAATTCTGCAGTAGATGCAGTTTTGAATGAGGCATTACATACTTAAAAGTCAACAGAAAAAATAGACACGTTCTTGTAGAGGATAATACTATGAAGTAACTATAATAATTAATTCCTTTTTTTTTTTTTTTTTGGTAAGTCGTGGGGCTTGAACTCTGGGGTTGGGCACTGTCCCTGCGCTCTGCAGCTCAAGATGAGCACTCTACCACTTGAGCCACAGCGCCACTTCCAATAAAAATTCCATAAGAGTAAACATTTGTTCATCAGAGTAAGTTATTATATCTATGACAATCAATCCCAAGATTTTATGCCGTAAACTAATCCTAGCCCAACAGTTTCCAAATTGTAAGGTGCACGTTAAAATTCCCTAAATTCACTAGTTTATCACTATTGTGAAAAAAATACTACAGTTCTGCTAATGTGATGCCCTTCCTCTTGTGGAAAGAATACTACACTTAACTTTGCTACATCATTTTCCCCGCAATGGTATTCTTGAGATCAGAACACTTGCAAATAGTATTTATTTTTAATTTAATTTTATTTTTTATTTTACTATATATATTATCTATCATAGATATTCAGGAGATATGTATATCTTAATATTAAGATTTGAAGATTATGGTTGAAAGCCCACCCAGTCAGGAAAGTTCCTTGGATTCTTATCTCCAATAAGCTCATAAGGAAAAGTCAGACTCAAGTGGCATTGATGTTCTAGTGGTAGAGCAGTAGCCTTAAGCAAATACAGGCTCAGGGACAGTGCCCAAGCCCAGAGGTTAAGCCCTAGGACAAACAAAACAACAAAAACAAAATTAAAAATCCTCAAACCTAGCATTTTTCTCATTGTATACAGAGGTACATAATTAAGGAAATTACTTCCTGTGTTATGTAAAGGTAGAAAAAAAAAAGATGTTACACAATTACTCTCTTCATACCATGTTACATCAAAGTCTCAAAAGATTGCGCTTTTTCTATATTTATAAATTAATATCATCAATTTGTTGACAATTTTTCTAGATTATTCACATTATCATTTTACTCATGAGCTGTTGGAATTATCTATTAACTAAGTTCTTATTGTGCCTCACCTGAAAGACTACTCTAGTCAATTAGAATGCCAGAATCATTTGTGAAATTGTAAATTAAATCTTTTATTTGAAAAGCATTTTGTAGTATCCTATAGAATATTAAATTACAAACAAAAATTATCTATTTAAAATCTAAATTCTAATTTAGGCAAGTCTACAAATTCCTATATTAAATGAACTTTCCTATTTTTCCAGGCTTAAACTTTTGTAATTCTTCATCATTTCTTTGCAATCTAACAGAATGATGCTTACTTTTTCAAATTTTTGGTTGGGAATCATGAGCTCTTTTGCATCTAGGAATGTTCTGTAATGAAGAGAGTATTTAAAACATAACTGAGGATTATATATGAGTTACATTTCTATGGGAAACTTGAGTTCTCAAAACATAATGACAAAATCAACCCAAATTTCCAACTGTGTTTTCCTTTCTTGTTTATTTTTTATTCCTTTCTTGGTTGGTTTTATTGAGGCAAAATTATATTCTGCTACTTAGGCAAAGTTTCATATCAGCTCAAGTAACTTGGGAGAGGAGTCCATGGAGTCCATTAAATACAAGATCATGTCATCTTCATGATTTTTTTCTTCTGTTTTTTTTTTCTTTTTAAAAATTTATTAATTTTCTTGTGAAAATACTGTACAGAGGGGTTAAAATTACCTGCGCAAGACAATGAGTACATTTCTTGTGAAGCATTGTAGCCTCCTACTTTGTCTCTCCTATCCATCCCTTCCCATCCTCCCCCGGCGCCCCAACCCAATCCGCCTCATCCCACCAAAGTTGCAAAGTTTGATTTCGACATAATGACTAGTACATCTTATTGTTGCAATGGGTCCCCCTGTATCACTATTTAAACGATTTGTTTTTGCCCTTCCCCTCCAGAAATTATACCTACATAAATACAGTTAAAGCAGGGGTTATACCATGGGGGAGGGATCTACAAAGCAACAAAGAAATAATCGTATAAATGTGTTAGAAACAATTCCATGAAAGAAAAAAAAATATTTGAATACACATCTTAGGGTTCATTTCCCTAACATCAACTTATCTGACCTATTCTGCTTGGCTCAGACATATTCTAGTTATCGCAAATAAAGGAGACCATGGGAGCTATGTTTCTTTGGGTCTGGCTTATTTCACTTACTATATTTTTTTCCAAGTCTTTCCATTTCCTAACAAATGAGGCAATGTCATTCTTTCTGATGGAGGAATAGAATTCCATTATGTATATATACCACATTTTCTTGATCTATTCATCTACTGAGGGGCATCAGGGTTGGTTCCATATCTTAGCTAATGTAAATAATGATGCAATAAACAAAGTGCTGGGAGCTTTAGTGTGGTCTTGTTTGTATTTCTTACAGGGACACAATAATTTCAGGACACTGATTTAATTAATAGTTTATTAAGGATGAAAACAATAATATTAATTATATGGAAGCATAATAAATACCCAAGAATTGTTAGGAATGTAGTCTATATAACTGAATAATGGATAGACATCTCTGGCACACTATAAATATATATATTTATATCTGTTCTTATTTTGTCAACCCAAGGGGCTCAATCTCAGGTCCTGGGAAATGCTTGTCAGCTCAGTTTGTCCCAGGATGGCAGGTTGACACTCAATCATTCATAAATTTGGCCCTGTAGGCCATGAGTTCAGATTCCTGCACTCCCAAACAATGAATCGTGGAGTAAAAAACAGATGGTGACACATGTTTTCCTTTTCTGTGAAAGTCCTGCATGTCAGGTATGAAGTGGAATACATATGCAGACCTATATCCTATGTAATCAATGTAATCAATATTCTATGTGCCATAATAGTCAATAAAATAACTGGTTACTACATGAACAAAACAAAAGTTTAAATGAATAAGTACACTGAATGCAATATGGAGTCAATATATGTATGTAAATATAAATCATATATTTAAAATGTACACAAATAGGATGTTTGCTAGTGGTGGGGATCGATTTCAGGCCTAAGGAACAGACTTGAATTTCTTGACTTCAAGAAAGCAAGCTTCCCCTTCCTACACAGTGTAACAGAGTTACCCAGAGCATGAGTTGCAATCCCAGTCCTGGCAGAAAAAAATGGCATCTCTATGCTATGTGACAACCAATTCTTAGGTATTTCATTATTTCTCCTTTTAATGAATGTAATTTTTTAAATGGTTAATAAAGTATTGATTAAAATCAATCAGTATCCTAGAATATAATTGTATATAATTTATAGTAGAATCATTCAAGAAACTGCCCATTCAATCATGACATACATCACATTCCATTGGTATTCATATGGATAAAAATGAGTTTCTTGGGACATCTTCATCCTGCAGTGACCAGACCAGAGACAACCCAGGAAACAAGACTCGGTGTGAGTAGAAGCCTGACCTCCTCACTCCTTCTCAGGGAGCAGAGGAGGTAAGGCCACCTCTCCCACCCCCCAGTACCGGAGATCTCCATCTTGGATACCGACAAAGCTTGGCAGAGCTGTTAGTTCCAACTCAGGCCTTGGAATAAAACTAGAGTCATTTAGCAGGTCACAAGAACTTAACCTGACTTTCCAGACTCAGCTACACCCAGGGAAAAGTCACCCAGCTCGGGTGCCATCCCTAGGAGTGGCTTTCTTCACTGGGTTATCAGACCCAGAGGCTGCCCCTCCCTTTAGCAGCATTGACAATCAATTGAAATTAAGTAAACAGAAACACTGAGAATGGCTCTAGGCTGGGCTCTGTGAGTTTCTCACAAACTAGCCCCCGGAAAAGCTACTGCTTGTTGAAATGCCTCAATTCTACCCAGAACCTAGCCTCATCACAGCATCTCCAAACTTGAGGAAAAAGCCATCTCCCTCTTTTGTGATACTCAAAGCAGATACTACTGCCATTGAACTAGCCTGGGAGGAGGATCGCAAAATCCTGGTTAAAGCAGAGCATCTTTCTGCCTGTTCGAACAAACTGACTTAAGAAACCAACCAAGCCACAGGACCACAAGCAGACCAGAGACTCTAAAAAGAGGCTGATTACAGACAAAAGGGAGTTACAGGATTTTTCCAACCACTCCTAAAAAAACTTAAAGAACTATTCTTATTCTTATTATTCTTCTTTTTTTTGTACCTTTTATAAATTTCTTTTCTTTTCTAAAACTTTTTTTAATCTTTAATTTTTACCTTTTTTGAAAAATATTGTTTTCTAGTAACTTTTTTTCCTCTTATAATTTTTATTTTAGGAATACATGTGTATTTGCGTTTCTCTTTCTTTATTTTCTCTTTTTTTAAATTTTATTTGTAAACATACTGTACAGAGGGGATACAAGTACATGGGCAGGATAATGCGTACATTTCTTACCAAGCATTGCAGCCTCTTCCTTCGTTTACCCTTCACATCCCTTCCCAGCTTCCCCCCTCCCCCCGCAGTCCCAATCCTTCTCCTCCCCTATCCCCCCTCCCCGCACTGACCTTATAAAGCTCGTTTTGGACATGACAACTTGTACTTCTCATTGATGCAACAGATCCACCTGAATCCTTAAACGACTTGTTTTTCCCCATCTCCTCCACAAGTTATATTGACATCAAATATAGTGAAAGCAGGGGTAATACTGTGGGGGAGGGACATACAAAGCAACAAAGAAATAATTTTATAAATGCGTTAGAAACACATGCATGAAAGAAAGAAACATTAAAATACATATCGAAGGGTTCATTTTCCTAACATCACATTATCTGGCCTTTTCCGCTTGACTCATACATATACTAGATATTGCAAATAAGGGAACCCATGGGACCTATGTTTCTTTGGGCCTGGCTTTCTTCGCTTAATATAATATTTTCCAAGTCTTTCCATTTCCTAACAAATGGGGCAATGCCATTCTTTCTGATGGAGGCATAGAATTCCATTGTGTATATATACCACATTTTCTTGATCCATTCATCTAATGAGGGGCATCAGGGTTGATTCCATATCTTAGCTATAGTAAGTAATGCTACAATAAACATAGTTGTGCTGGTAGATTTAGCGTGGTCTTGTTTGTAAACATTTGGGTAAATGCCCAAAAGTGGGATTGCTGGGTCATAGGGGAGTTCTATGTGGAGTCTTTTGAGGAATCTCCATAATGCTTTCCAAAGTGGTTGAACAAGTTTACATTCCCACCAACAATGAAGTAAGGTTCCATTGTCCACATCCCCTCCAGCATCTGTTGTTGTTAGAGTTCTTGATTTTTGCCATTCTAACTGGAGTGAGGTGGTATCTCAATGTTGTTTTGATTTGCATTTCTTTTATGGCTAGGGATGTTGAGAATTTCTTCATGTGTCTATTGGCCATCCTTCTTTCTTCTTCAGAGGAGTTTCTCTTTATGTCTTTCACCCACTTGTTTATTGGGCAGTTGTTTCTTTGAGGATTTGTTGTTGGGGGATTTAATTTTTTGAGTTCCAAGTATATTTTAGATATGAGACCCTTGTCCGTTGTATGGCTAGTAAAGATCTTCTCCTAATTCGTGGGCTTTCTATTGATCTTGCTAGCTATGTCCTTTGCCATGCAGAAGCTCTGCAACTTTATGCAATCCCATTTGTCCAACCTTTCTTTGATTTGTTGTGTTTCTGGGTCTCTATTCAGAAAAATTCGGCCTGAGCCAAGGAGACCTAAGGTTTCTCCTATCCCATCCAGTAATGTTTTCTGAGTGTCTGCTTTGAGTTCAAGGTCTTTGATCCATTTGGAGTTGATTCTGGTGCAGGGTGATATATAAGGATCTAGCTTTAGTTTTCTACAAGTAGTTAACCAATTTTGCCAGCAGCATTTAATGAAGATGCTGTCTTTGTTGCATTCTATTGTTTTAGCTCCCTTATCGAAGATTAGATGGCTATAGGTCTGTAGGCTAATTTCTTGGTTTTCAATTATATTCCATTGGTCCTGAGGTCTGTTCTTATGCCAATACCAAGCTGTTTTGATTACTATGGCTTTATAGTAGAGTTTGAAATTTGGTATTGATAGTCCTCCAACAGTGTTCTTTCCATTGAGGAGCGTTCTTGCTATTTGGTGGTCTTTTATTGTTCCATATGAATTTTTGGATTGCCTCTTCTATTTCGTTGAAGAATGAGGTTGGAATTTTGATAGGTATTGCGTTGAATTTGTAGATAGCCTTGAGAAGTATTGCCATTTTCACGATGTTAATCTTTCCAATGCAGGAGCATGGGAGGTTTTGCCATATTTTAAGTTCTGTGTTGATTTCCTTTTTCAAGATTTTAAAGTTTTCATCGTAGAGTTCCTTCACTTCTTTGGTTACGTTAATTCCTAGGTATTTTATTTTTTGTGGGGCTATAACAAATGGAGTTGCTTTCCTAATTTCAGCCAGATTTTTCTCATGTTGGCATAGAGGAAGGCCATTGATTTTGGGGGGTTAATTTTATACCCTGCTACTTTGCCAAAGTTTTGAATCAGCTTGAGTAATTTGGGAGTGGAGTCTATGGGATTCTTTAAATACAAGATCATGTCATCTGCAAAGAGGGAGAATTTTATTTCTTCTTTCCCTATTTGGATCCCCTTTATGTCTGTATCTTGTCTTATTGCTGTAGCTAGGCATTCTAATACTAGATTGAAGAGAAGTGGAGAGAGTGGACATCCTTGTCTTGTTCCTGAGTTAAGAGGGAATGGCTTTAGATTTTCACCATTAGGTATAATGCTGGCTGCAGGTTTGTCATATACAGCCTTTATTGTATTGAGGAATGTTCCATGGATTCCTAATTTTTCCAAAACATTCATCATAAAGGAGTGTTGGATCTTGTCGAATGCTTTTGGCAAAGTAGCAGGTTATAAAATTAACCCCCAAAAATCAATGGCTTTTCTGTATGCCAACAATGAGAAAAGTGTGGCTGAAATTAGGAAAGCAACTCCATTTGTAATAGCCTCACAAAAAATAAAATACCTAGGAATTAACTTAACTAAAGAAGTGAAGGACCTCTATGATGAAAACTTTAAAATCTTGAAAAAGGAAATCAACACAGAACTTAAAAAATGGCAAAACCTCCCATGCTCCTGGATTGGAAAGATTAACATCGTGAAAATGGCAATACTGCCCAAGGCTATCTACAAATTCAACGCAATACCTATCAAAATTCCACCCTCATTCTTCAAGGAAATAGAAGAGGCAATCCAAAAATTCATATGGAACAATAAAAGACCCCGAATAGCAAAAACGCTCCTCAACGGAAAGAATACTGCTGGAGGAATATCATTACCAAATTTCAAACTCTACTATAAAGCCATAGTAATCAAAACAGCTTGGTATTGGCATAAGAACAGACCTCAGGACCAATGGAATAGAATTGAAAACCCAGAAATGAACCTACAGACCTATAGCCATCTAATCTTCGATAAGGGAGCTAAAACAATAGAATGGAAGACAGACAGCCTCTTCAGTAAATGGTGCTGGCAAAACTGGTTAACTACATGTAGAAAACTAAAGCTAGATCCTTATATATCACCCTGCACCAGAATCAACTCCAAATGGATCAAAGACCTTGAACTCAAAGCAGACACTCTGAAAACATTACAGGATGGAATAGGAGAAACCCTGGGTCTCCTTGGCTCAGGCCGAAATTTTCTGAATAGAGACCCGGAAACACAACAAATCAAAGAAAGGCTGGACAAATGGGATTGTATAAGGTTGCAGAGCTTCTGCAGGGCAAATGACATAGCTAGCAAGATCAATAGAAAGCCCACGGACTGGGAGAAGATCTTTACTAGCCATACAACGGACAAGGGTCTCATATCTAAAATATACTTGGAACTCAAAAAATTAAACCACCCAACAACAAATCCTCAAAGAAACAACTGCCCAATAAGTAAGTGGGCGAAAGACTTAAAGAGAAGCTTCTCTGAAGAAGAAAGAAGGATGGCCAATAGACACATGAAGAAATGTTCAACATCCCTAGCCATAAAAGAAATGCAAATCAAAACAACATTGAGATATCACCTCACTCCAGTTAGACTAGCAAAAATCAAGAACTCTAACAACAACAGATGCTGGAGGGGATGTGGACAGAAAGGAACCTTACTTCATTGTTGGTGGGAATGTAAACTTGTTCAACCACTTTGGAAAGCAGTATGGAGGTTCCTCAAAAGACTCCACATAGAGCTCCCCAACGACCCAGCAATCCCACTTTTGGGCATTTACCCAAATGATCACAAACAAGGCCACACTAAAGCTACCAGCACAACTATGTTTATTGCAGCATTATTTACCATAGCTAAGACATGGAACCAACCCAGATGCCCCTCAGTAGATGAATGGATCAAGAAGATGTGGTATATATACACAATGGAATTCTATGCCTCCATCAGAAAGAATGACATTTCCCCATTTGTTAGGAAATGGAAAGGCTTGGAAAAAATTATATTAAGTGAAGTAAGCCAGGCCCAAAGAAACATAGGTCCCATGGTTTCCCTTATTTGCAATATCTAGTATAGGTATGAGTCAAGCAGAAAAAGTCAGATAATGTGATGTTAGGAAAACAAAACCTCAAATATGTATTTTAATGTTTTTGTTTCTTTCATGCATGTGTTTCTAATGCATTTATAAGATTATTTCTTTGTTGCTTTGTATGTCCCTCCCCCACAGTGTAACCCCTGCTTTCACTATATTTGATGTCAGTATAACATGTGGAGGAGACGGGGACAAACAAGTCGTTTAAGGATTCAGGTGGACCTGTTGCAACAATGAGAAGTACAAAATGTCATGTCAAAACCAGCTTTACAATGTCGGTGGGGGGGGGGGTGGGGGGGTATGATTGGATGGGAGGGAGGGGGGAGGCTGGGAAGGGAGGTGAAGGGTAAACAGAGGAGGAGGATGCAATGCTTGGTAAGAAATGTATGCATTATCCTGCCCATGTAATTGTAACCCCTCTGTACAGTATGTTCTCAAATAAAATAAAATAAAATTTAAAAAAAAAAAAAAAAAAAAAAAAGCTACATTAACAAAAAAAAAAAAAAAAGAAGGTGGATAACATGGCAGGAACTCCCAAATACCACTCAATCCTATCTATCAACATTAACACACTTAGCTCTCCAATTAAGCAACACAGACTGTCTAGTTGGATTAAAAATCAAGATCCTTCTCTCTGCTGCCTTCAGGAGCAACATGTTGCCTGTAAAAACAAACACATTTTCAATGTTAAAGGCTGGAGCAAAATCTACCAAGCAAACGGCCCCCATAACCAGGCGGGAGTTGCAATCCTAATATCAGATAAAATAGACTTCAAATTAAAATTCGTGAGAAGAGATAAAGAAGGTCACTACATACTAATTACGGGATCTCTCTTTCAGGCGGATATTACCATTCTAAATATCTACTCGCCAAACAATGGAGCACCCAAGTTTATCCAAGAAACACTACTTTCCCTCAAATCCCACACAGATCCAAAGACATTAATTGTTGGGGATTTTAACACACCACTCTCACCACTAGAGAGATCAACTTGACAAAAACTCAACAGAGAAACCGCAGATCTAAACAGCTGCATAGATCAACTAGATTAAAGAGACATCTACCGAATATTTTACCCAGCAGCATCAGAATATATGTTTTTCTCAGCAGCCCACGGAACATTTTCTAAAATAGACCACATTTTAGGCCAGAAAGCAAACTTGACTAAATTCAGAAACATTGAAGTTATCCCTTGCATTCTACCTGACCACAAGGGAACAAAATTAGAACTCAACAGCAAAAGCCACCAAAAAAAGTCCAGTAACACATGGAGGCTGAACAACACACTGCTGAATCACGAGTGGGTCATGGAAGAAATTAACAAGGAAATTCAAATGTTCATGCTATTCAACAAAAATGAGCACACAAATTTCCAGCTCCTCTGGAACACAGCAAAAGCATTAGTCAGAGGCAAGTTTATAGCTCTGAGCTCCTACATCAACAAATTGGAGAGATCTGAAACTAACAATTTAATGACACATCTAAACCTCCTTGAAAAAGAGCAGCAAGATAAACCCCAATCCAGTAGACGGAAAGAAATAATTAATTCTGATTTATCAGATTTAAATGAATTAGAATCCAAAAAAACTAGAGAAAGAATCAACAAAACAAAGAGTTGGTTCTTCGAAAAAATTAACAAAATTGACAGACCCTTAGCAAATCTTATCAGATAAAGAAGAGAATGCACCCAAATAAATAAACTCAGAGATGAGAATGGAAACATGACCAGGGAAACAAACAAGATTCAGAACGTTATAAGTGAATACTTCTCAAAACTTTATGCTAGTAAGTTTGAGAAATTGGCAGAAATGGACATTTTTCTAGCAAATACTGAGATGCCAAAACTAAACCAAGATGAGTTAAACCATCTTAAGAGGCCAATATCAAGCATTGAAATAGAAACAACAGTAAGAGACCTCTCAGCTAAGAAAAGTCCAGGACCAGATGGTTTTACAGCGGAATTCTACAAGGCCTTCAAAGCAGAGATCACACCAATACTCCTACAACTCTTCAATGAAATTGAAAGCGAAAGTTCACAACCGAACACAATCTAGGAAGCCATCATAACCCTCATGTCCAAACCAGGCAGGGACTCATCAAAGAAAAAGAACTATAGACCCATTTCTTTGATGAATATTGATGCAAAACTTCTCAAGAAAATTTTAGCCAATCGACTTCAGCAAATTATCCAAAAATCATACACCACGATCAAACAGGATTCATTTCAGGGATGCAAATCTGGTTCAATATATACAAGTCAATTAATATTATTCATCACATAATCAGGTGCAAGAATAAGAATAGATGCAGAAAAAGCATTCGACAAGATCCAACACTCCTTTATGATGAAGGTTTTGGAAAAATTAAGAATCTATGGAACATTCCTCAATACAATAAAGGCTGTATATGACAAACCTACAGCATTATACTTAATGGTGAAAAACTAAAACCATTTCATCTTAACTCAGGAAAAAGACAAGGATGTCCCTCTCTCCACTTCTCTTCAATCTAGCATTAGAATGCCTAGCTACAGCATTAAAAAAAGATGCAAACATAAAGGGGATCCAAATAGAGAAAGAAGAAATAACTCTCCCTCTTTGCAGATGGCATGATCTTGTATTTAAAGAATCCCATAGACTCCACTCCCAAATTACTCAAGCTGATTCAAAACTTTGGCAAAGTAGCAGGGTATAAAATTAACCCCCCATAACCAATGGCTTTTTGTGTGCCAACAATGAGAAAAGTGTGGCTGAAATTAGGAAAGCAATCCATTTGTTATAGCCACACAAAAAATAAAATACCTAGGAATTAACTTAACCAAAGAAGTGAAGGACCTCTATGATGAAACTTTTAAAAAATTGAAAAAGGAAATTAAAACAGAACTTAGAAAATGGCAAAACCTCCCATGATCCTGGATTGGAAAGATTAACATCATGAAAATTGCAATACTTCCCAAGGCTATCTACAAATTCAATGTGATACCTATCAATATTCCAACATCATGCCTCAAGGAAATAGAAGAGGCAATCCAAAAATTCATATGGAACAATAAAAGTCCTCGAATAGCTAAAATGCTCCTCAATGGAAAGAACACTGCTGGAGGAATATCAATATCAAATTTCAAACTCTACTATAAAGCCATAGTAATAAAAACAGCTTGGTACTCGCATAAGAACAGACCTCAGGATCAATGGAATAGATTTGAAAACCCAGAAATGAACCTACAGACGTATAGCCATGTAATCTTGGATAAGGGAGCAAAAACAATAGAATGGAAGAAAGAAAGCCTCTTCAGTAAATGTTGCTGGCAAAATTGGTTACCTACTTGTAGAAAACTAAAGCTAGATCCTTATATATCACCCTGCACCAGAATCAACTCCAAATGGATCAAAGACCTCGGAGACAAAGCAGACACTCTGAAAACATTACAGAATGGAATAGGAGAAACCTTAGGTCTCCTTGGCCCACGCCGAAATATTCTTAATAGAGACCCGGAAACATAACAATTAAAAGAAAAGTTGGACAAATGGGATTGTATCAAGTTGCAGAGCTTCTGCATGGCAAAGGACATAGCTAGCAAGATCAATAAAAAGCCTACGGATTGGGAGAAGATCTTCACTAGCCATACAATGGACAAGGGTCTCATATCTAAAATATGCTTGGAACTCAAAAAATTATATCCCCCAACAACAAATCCTCAAAGAAACAACTGCCCAATAAATTAGTGGGCTAAAGACTTAAAGAGAAACTCCTCTGAAGAAGAAAGAACGATGGCCAATAGACACATGAAGAAATGCTCAACCTCCCTAGCCATAAAAGAAATGCAAATCAAATCAACATTGAGATACCACCTCACCCCAGTTAGAATGGCAAAAATCAAGAACTCTAACAACAACAGATGCTGGAGGGGATGTGGACAGAAGCGAAACTTCCTGCATTGTTGGTGGGAGTGTAAACTTGTTCAACCACTTTGGAAATCAGTATGGTTGTTCCTCAAAAGACTTCACATAGAGCTCCCCTACGACCCAGCAATCCCACTTTTGAGCATTTCCCCAAAGGTTTACACACAAGACCACACTAAAGCTACCAGCACAACTATGTGTATTTCAGCATTATTTACCATAGCTAAGATCTGGAACCAACCCAGATGCCCCTCAATAGATGAATGGATCAAGAAAATGTGGTATATATACACAATGGAATTCTATGCCTCCATCAGAAAGAATGACATTGCCCCATTTGTTAGTAAATGGAAAGGCTTGGAAAAACTTATATTAAGGGAAGTAAGCCAAGCCCAAACAAACATAGGTCCTATGGTTTCCCTTATTTGCAATATCTAGTATGTGTATGAGTCAAGCAGAAAATGTCAAATAATGTGATGTTAGGAAAATGAACCCTTAGATATGTATTTTAATGTTTTTTCTTTCATACATTTGTTTCTAACACATTTATAAGATTATTTCTTTGTTGCTTTGTATGTAGCTGCCCCACACTATAACCCTTGCTTTCACTATATTTGATGTAGGTATAATTTCTGGAGATGGGGAAAAAGAATTCGTTTAAGGATACAGGTGGACTTGTTGCAACAATGAGATGTACAAGTTGTCATGTCGAAAATGAACTTTACAACTTTGGTGAGGGGGAGGTGGGAAGGATTGGTTGTGGGGGCGGTGGAAAGGCTGGGAAGGGATGTGAAGGGTAAACAAAGGAGGAGGCTGCAATGCTTGATAAGAAATGTACTCATTATCTTGCCCATGTAATTGTAACCCCTCTGTACAGTATGTTCACAAAAAATTAAAATTAAAATTAAAAAAGAAAGATTCATATGGCGCCTTTTCTAGGAAAAAAATGAGTTTCTTAGGATTTCCTGCCATTTGGAGGTGGCAGGACCAGGATTCGAATTGTGGGCTCCAGCTCCCACCACTTAAACCCGAAGATAGGGAATTCACCAGTCTGTCCAAGAATATCAGCAAGACCAATGATTAAGTAGGCACCAGTGGCTTTCAGCAGTCCTCCATGATACTTATAAAGCTGTGAAAGGAGATTCATGGTCACGGTCACCGTAGGCTGCAAAGTACTTGAGACGCCTATCCAACTTCAGTGTCAACAAAGCCAGAAGTAGACCCATGTGGCTCCAGTGGTAGATGGGTATCTTTGAGCAAAAGCAGCTCATGAACTGTGCCTAGGTCCTGAGTTCAATGTCCGGGACTGGCAACAAACAGACATACACAACAATCTGTGTAGCCATCCGGCTGTGTTGGTTGACACCACTACCAGACGTTGCGGAAGGTACAGGTAACTGAGTGGTAAGCAAGAGTGTCGAGGCGAATTTGGAGTACAATAGGAAATTGGCGACCTAGTCAGTGAGTGGGAGAATAGAGGATTTCCCAGAGCCTGGGAATGTGGCCAGCCCAACTTTCCCATCCAAGCGCTCAGATGTCTGAAATAACAAGACTCTGAGACAGAGCTGCAGGCAACAAACTACTGCCAGAACACCAGCAGAAGAATCCTCCCGTCAGACCTTCAACATTCAAGAAAACAAAGAACACAAAAAAAGGGAAGGATTCCAAAGAGAAACACCACTGGGGAGGGTGATTCAATGGAGGGTCTGGCCAAAGGTGATGCCTATCACAGGCCTCCCCTGCCTTTGGACACAGTCACAGCCACCAGGGTCCAGAGTGTCAAGGGTCCAGATACCACCAAGAATCTGCAGAGGTGCTACCGACATGTGGTGCCTTCCTTGGACTGCAGCAAAAGAAGAAACCGGGTGCTCTGTGCCAAGATCCAACCACTGAAGCAGGAAAAGACAGACCTGCAGGATTGACAAGCGAAAGAGGAGAAGGTAGCCCAAGTGCACAAAGCACCGAAAACAGAGCTAGACATGCACAAGCTACCCATACAGTGGTTGGTTTTGGCAGAAAGTGATTTACAATCGGCACCAGCCCACATGCAGCTTACAGCCGATGACAGACAAATGAAGCACGAAGCTCTCACCAGCTGCCTACAGGCTTCAGAGCAGTGCATGGGGGAGCTGGAGATGGTGGCTTCTGTGGTTACTACTTACAGAAGGATACTGAAATGTTGTTTGAACAGCTGAATGATGTAACACTTCAGCTCAAGGAAAAGACCAGAAGCTTCTATGACATGGAGCAAGTGAACACAGAGTTTTCGGAGAAACTGGAAGCACTCTGGACATAGAGGAGCAACAGGAAGAATAGAATCTGCAAGTTCCAACAAGTGTTGCAGAGGCGTGATGTACTGAAGAGGCTACAGGACAACCTGAGCTGAATGGTGACCACAGCAAATCTGGAGACAGACACTTTCTCCCAGAACCTGAGTATTGAGAGTTCCACGCCAAAGAAGGAGGCCTGGTGGCTGACTGAGCAAGTAAACCAACTGACAGAGGAGAAGGAGTGAGGATCGAGGTAGGTGCTGCACCTAGAGAATAGTTGGGGGAACTGAGAACGAAGCTGGCAGAGCCATGGCCCCCCGAGGGTCCATCTCAGGATGAACAGCAATTGCAGGCCCAAACATACTGCACGCAGATGGGGTTGAGAAACCTGGAGAAACAACTTCACATCTAGGTCCAGGAAAACCAGAGGCTCCATCTCCATATTGCAGAGCAGCGGGAGTAACTGGGAAGACTAGAGGAGGAAACCAGGGATCGGCAGGAGATCCCCGAGACTCCACGATGTGCATGTATGTGCAACCCACAGCTGGAGGAACAGCTGGCCTTGCTGCGGGACGCTATCTGCAGGGTGAGCAGTGAGAAGGAGGATCTCACCAGCATCATGAACTCAGAGCAGCAGGTGAAGAAACATCTGCGGGAACAGTTGGACTGCTCAGAGGAGAAGATAGAGGAATGGAAAGAGGTGGCTGAAAGAGAGAGAGCCAAGAAGCTCAGGAGCTGCAGGAGCAGCAGGAGCAGTCCCTGGCCTAGCTGCAGGAGCTCAGAGCCACCTGTGAGCAGCACATCACTTCAAATGAGCAGCTGTGCTCCAAGTAGTAGGTCCTGCAGTAGCACCTGCAGAAGCAGACCCAGCTGTTGGAGCAGCTGAAACAAGCGCAGGGTGAGACCAAATGGGGGGACTAGGTGGTGACCCCAAAGTGGCAGGACAGTTTCAAGTGCCTGGAAGTGACCAGTCCACAGGAGGAACACCTGCAGGCCCAGCTGAGCTTCCTGGCTTTCCCTGGGGAAGGGGAAGCTGTGAACCCTGGAGAAGCAAAAGCTGAAGAAGCGACTCTCCTCAATATGCCCATGGCAGAGGATGGAGATGTCCCCCAAACTGAGAGGGATGTGGCTCTGTTAGCACTCTCAGAGGCTGAGATCCACAGGGGGAAACTCATGCCGGACTGCTGCAGGCACTCCCCCTTCCCCGGACAGCTCAGTACCAGATAGAGTCGGAGCCACAGGTCCCCCGCCCCGTGTGCTGCCACCACAATATGTGAGAGAATGAGAAGTGGGACATGTGGGCATCCGAGAAGAACATCTGCTTCATCCACAACCTGCCTGATGAGGTGGACTTCCAGAGTCCTACAGATGAGCTCCACCATCGATGCAACCAGCTGTCAGCACATATCTGCACTGTCCAGGAATCCCTCCTGGCATGTAAAGGACAGATGTTCATTCTTTATCAGCTGTGTCAGGAGAAAGCCGAGTTCATGTGCCGGCTTTCCCAGGAGAACATGAAGAGTAGATAGCTGCAAGAGCTGCTGTCGCTCCTACACGGAGCTCCAGATGCCGACACAGGCTGAACTCCCCACCAGTGCAGCTGCTTCAGAGGCCTCAGGCTCCTGGGTGGGCAAAATGAGGAAGGCACAGTAAGGTTTTGAAGAATTGCTACTTCAGGATAGTGTGGAAACTGCAAGAGGAGAAGTCAGGGTTCGATGCCCCATACAGGACTCCCCCTCAGAGCATATCCTGCTGCAGATCCCCACATCCAGAACTACCCACAGCTGGTGAACTCAGGCTTGCAGTGCTCCGTCCCTTTTCTCGGTAGACTGATGGGAATGATGACTCCCTATGTGACATACTGAGTTCCCAAATCCTCAGCAGCCACCAGAACTAGGTGGCCAGGTGGGGTTCTTTAGGCCTCCATCTGCCTGGTGATAGGAAGGGTAACCTGCGGGCCGAGTAGAGCAGAGGCTGCTGGGAGGAGGCCCAAATTCCAGGGACATCTAATGGCCCAGTGGTGGCCAGGGAAGAGGCCCATGTTATGCTTATCACAAAGCATAAATTGTTTCCAAAGGGAAAATAAAGCATCCACAAAGATTTGTTCTTCCAGTTATGGGGCTTGAACTCAGGGCCTGGCCACTGTCCTTGAGCTCTATTTGATCAAGACTGGTGGTCTACAAGTTGAGCCCCACCTCCCCTTCCAGCTTTATCTTTGTAGAATCAAACACAGGGCTTCAGACTTCCTAGTCGACCAATCTATCACTGATCCACATTCTAAGCTAGGATTATCCCCCTCCCCAAACCCATATGGCCAATCCTCAGATAAATAAGAATTAGGGGCTAGGATGAATATGAAGCACAAGTCTGGTTCACACGTAAATACTTCCCTGCCCCTTCTTTGACACCCTTATTTAAGGTTTCTCTTTTACTATTGAGGGATGAGAGAGCGAGAGGGACGTCTGAGAGAGGAGTACCAAGAACAGTGTCCCCCTGAGTCCCACAGCCGCCCCCACACAAGTGGTCCTACAGATTCCCATCTTACCTGACTCAATGTTGTGTCTACACTGTCTCCCTACCCCTGCAAGGCTCAGAATGAAATAAATGTCAGCCCTGGCTTCAGCCCACACCCAGAGTAGAAGCTCCTAGTCCCAGGCTGACTTCCACCTCTGGCAATTAGTCTGGGATCTTTGTCCTTGGAGCCTTGCCATCAAGCCAGAGCCATCCTGACCTGAAGCACGGCCAAGGCCAGGGATTGGACAAGATAGAGGAGCATGGGACTAAAGGAGGTAATGATTTATCTTGGCACTCTTGAAATTTCCAATATTTGGCCCATGCCAATCCCAAAGCCAATATGCAATGCCTCTCCTTGTTGTTGTCCATGAGCATTGTCCCTGAGCTCTTTTTCTCAAGGCTCACACTCTACCACTTGAGCCACAGGGACACATCTTATTTTCTGATGGTTCTTTGAGGATAAGAGTCTCGCACACTTTCCTACCCAAGCTGGCTTGGTAGCCAGATCTCACCTTCCTGAGTAGCTAGGATGACAGGCGTGAGCCACCAGTGCCCAGCATGTGATGCCTCTTTAAAGGATCTTGGCAAGTCTGTAAAAGGAATCCCAAAGGGTCTGGATAGACCATTACCCAATCAAGTAGCTGGGATTGGGGAAAGCTGATGTTATAGCCAGTCTGTTCCCCAAAATTATAGATGTCAGGTGGTGTTGGATGCATCGAACTCCTAGGCCAACAACCACCAGACTTAGTTGGGAAAAAGGTAGAGAATACCCAAAGGTTACAGTGTAAAAATCTCTGATTTTGCATGCACATGATGTGTGTGTGTGCGTGTGTGTGTGTGTGTGTGTGTGTGTGTGTGTGTGTGTGTGTGTGTGTGTGTGTGTGTGTGTTTACCAAGGCTTGAAAAGCCTAGGTGGTAACCTTTAGCTTGTTTGCACAAGTTTGGTGCTCTAACATTTGAATTATAATATTTCTTCTTCCCAGCTTTTTGGTGATTCTTTGGAGATAAGAGTATGCCCAGGCTAGCTTTGAATCTTGATTGATCCTCCAGTGTCAGCCTTGAGTAGCTAGGATTATAGGCATGAGCCACTGGCATGCAGCTGCACGGATGGCTTTTCATACTTTCTGTTCTAACAGCTGTCTACTTTCCCTGGCCTAGATCTCTGACCTCTACATCAACTCCCAGCAGCCCCTGACTCTGTGGAGAACATAATGCTCAAACCTGTCAGTGCATCCTATTTCTTTGTCCTCAGGAGAGTATGTTTCCTCTGAAGCCTGGAGGGTTAGGGGAAGGGGAAGGAGGGATAGCTGTAGATGGGTGCTTGGCTAGGAAATAGGTATTCTGTTTTATCCAAGAAGGAAAGCATGGTCAGATGCTAATGGTTCATACTCTCACATTCCTAGCTCCCTCAACACGCTGAGATCAGAGGACTAACATTCAGATGCAGCCCAACAAGAAATGTCTGTGAGACTCTCCTCTCCCAAGAACCACCTGAAAGCTAGAAGAAAAGCTGTGACTCAAGTGGTAGAGGGCTATCCTTGAATGAAAAAACTGAGGGACAGAGCATGGGCCCTGAATTCAAGCCCTACTACCAAGATGCACTCATGCACATGTGCACGCAAGCACACACACACACGCACACGCACACACATGCACATGCACACACACACACACACACACACACACACACACACACACACATATCTATATGGCACTACTGTGGCTTGATCACAAGTCCTCAGAACTTCCTGGTAGTAGCTCAGTTTTCTGGAGGCTGGTGGGCTAAGACTGTGACGCCATTTATGGATTGGGCATTGTAGGCTGTGAGTTGAAATCCCAACATGGCCAATAATTTATTCATGGAGTAAGAAGCCAATTTTGTCCCATTTTTTTCCCTCTCTGTGAAAGTCCTGGGTCTCAGTATATGTGATATGATGTAATAAAATAAATGTTTTATGTGTAATAATACTAAAAAAATAAGGGTAATAAATGTCATATGGAATAAACCCATGTATGTAAATAGATCTCATATATGAGTATCATTATTTTCAGTACTGGAACTTCAATTCAGGCCCTTGGAACTTTTCTGATCTTCTTGTCTTCTAGGACGGTGATGTTCCCCTTCACCCACAGTGCCGCAGAGTTACCTAGACCTTGAGTTTAAATGCCAGGCCTGCCAATAAAATGGTGCTAATTCCACGCCAGGGCCTTATTATTATTATTGTTATTGTTGTTGTTGTTATTTGGTTGTAGTCCAAGTACCGGGCTTGAACTCAATGCTTGGCATCTCTGCCAAAGACGATCCTGGGATCCTAGGTCCTTAGTTCAAATCTCAGGACTGGCAAAAAAATAAAAATAAAAAGGAAAAGGATAAAACTGAAAAGTTCAATAAGGTGGTTTTACTTTTTTTCACCTTTGTATTGTACCATCCTGGCTCTAAATAACAATGCCCAGACAATGTACATGACCTTATATTGCTGATGTTTGGCGGGATATTAGGGAAGCCAAGCTGAAATCAGCAACTTAGGCCTGAATGTTGAATCCCGGGACTCCCAATAATGAATGGCTGGCGGGAGATTCTAAGAAACGCTTTCCAGGACTGGGAAGGTGGCTCATTGGTACAGCGCTTGCATTGCATAATAGAGGCCCTGAGTTCGATTCCTCAGCACAACATAAGCAAAAAGAAAAAAGTCACAAGTGGCGCTGTGGCTCAAGTGGTAGAGCGCTAGCCTTGAGCTGAAGAGCTGAGAGACAGCGACCAGGCCAGAGTTCAGCAACCACAACCGGACCCCAAAAAACAAATTAAAACAAATTAAAATTAAAATTAAAAAAAGAAACGCTTTCCAATAGGCATCTGTAGAAATAGAATGTTGTAAAAGTAACAATTACATTAGTAGTGTATGATTATATTATGAAATTATACACAACAATTATACTACATTGACTAATTTTCAATTAATACTTTATTATGTATTTAATCATGATACTTAAAAAAGGAAGGAATAATTTAATTGGCAATATTTGATAGAAATATCATATATGCGATTTCATAATTTACAGACATCTCTCGTTAAATATATCTACATCTATCTGTCTATCTATCTATCTATCTATCTATCTATCTATCTATCTATCTATCTATCTATCTATCTATCTATCTATCTATCTATCTATCTATCTATCTATCTATCTGTCTGTCTATCTGTCTATCTGTCTGTCTGTCTGTCTGTCTGTCTGTCTGTCTGTCTGTCTGTGTATCTACCAATCTACACATTTATCTGTTTATACACTTGTCACTACTGGGGCTCAGTGGTAGAGTGTTCGCCTAGTAAGTACGTAGCCCTTGGTTCGATTCCTCACTACCATGTGCATAGAAAAATCCAGAAGTTGTGCTGTAGCTCAAACATTCGAGCACTAGCTTTGAGCATAAAGGCTTAGGAACTGTGTCTAGACCCTTACTCAAAACCGAGGACTGGCAACAAAACAAAAAAAAAAGGAAAATATAGAATGTTCTGACTGCAACTATATAAGGATAGGGCTGCAAATACCTCATCACAGAGCAAGCTGGGAGTCTAGTGCTGACATTTGCCATCTAACCTGAATTAGCCAGAGGTAAACTGCTGCAACACAGTTCCATGAACTAGATGCTGCTGGCATGCTCATCCTGTCATCCAAGATACTCGGGGGCTGAGATCTGACACTGGTGGGTTTAAAACCCAGCCCTGGCAGGAAGTCTGTAAAACACTGAGCTGTGGCTTAAAGTGTTAGAGTTCTAGTCTGATCAAAAGACCTTAAGACAGTACCCCCAACATTTCAGTGCAATCCCTGGGCCTGACTCTCCCCCCCAAAAAAAAACCTCACCCCTCTAAAATTTAAATTTGGACTGTATGTGGCGTGTTTCTGAAAGAATGGTGATACTGATGAAAGCACCCTAATTCTAATGACATTATGTGGGTTACAGCTATGTGATGAGTCTTTCATGAGTTGTTGTGTGCTGAGTCATTCATGGGGTGCAATTTTTCATTTTTTCATCTGGTTCTTGTAAGAGCTACACAAGTAAGATGATTGTGCAGATGAGAAACTTGTGGCTAAGATACGTCCTCATGTCAGGGCCAAAATTATGTATGTACCTAACTCTAGTGAATTGTCTCCTGCAGACAATTGTTTTGGTTTATGTTTCTTGATCATGAACCTTGAACTCAGGGCCTAGCCACTGACACTTACCAGTGGGGATCATGGGTAGCACCTTACCATGTGGAGCCAAGGACCCCCTTGCAACAGAGTGTTACAGTCTAGGCATGTAGTAGCTGAGGTCTGTCATCCTGCCTACTCAGGAAACTGAGATCTGACGATCTGGGTTCAAAACTATCCCAGACACAAAAGGTCCCATGAGACTATTATCTCCTATTCACCACTTAGAAACTTGAAGTGGAAGCTAGTCACTGCTGACTCGTGCCTGTCATCCTAGGTTCTCAGGATGCTGAGTGCTGAGGATCACGGTCCAAAGCCAGCCTGGGCAGGAAATTCCTTGAGACGCTTCTCTCCAGTGACCCAACAAAAACCTGAATGTGTGCTGTTGCTCAAGTGGTAGAGCGATTGGCTTTTGCTAAAGAGCTCAAGGATAACACACAGGCCTAGATTTAAATTCCTCCAATTTCCAACAAAAGAAAGAGAGAAACCTGAAGTAGAGTGCTGGGAATTTGTCTTAGGAGTACAGTGCTTTGCATGTATGAATCCCTAGGTTTGATTCCTTAGTACTACATCACTAGAAAAAGCCTGAAGTGGCTGTGTGCCTCACGTGGAAGAGTGCTATCCTTGTACAGGAGAAACTCAGGTACAGTGTTCAGGTCCTGAGTTGAAGCTCCAGGACAAGTATATGAACACACATACATGCACACACACATACACACACAGATACCAGAAGTGAAGC
This sequence comes from Dipodomys spectabilis, assembly GCF_019054845.1. Classification (NCBI taxonomy): domain Eukaryota; kingdom Metazoa; phylum Chordata; class Mammalia; order Rodentia; family Heteromyidae; genus Dipodomys; species Dipodomys spectabilis. The sequence goes on from NW_024871192.1 coordinate 2,438,513, forward strand.
TGTGACACCAAATGATAATGAACTGAGCTTCTGCAATGAGCTCATGGTCAGTACCCAGGTCCCGTGCTCAACCCTGAAACACAGCCATCCAGGGCTCAACTAGGAGAGGTCAAAATTTCAAAATCTGATGAGTTTCACCAGCCCTAGATGACAGGAAGCATAGTGATATTACACATGTGCTTTGATTTAGCAAGCTTCTGAAAACGCAGGGAGGATCATTGCAAATAATGAATATTTTATTAGGTTCAGCTCCCTAGTTGTCTGCCAGAAGGACCCTTGAATTAATTGCAGCAGGTTATTTCAACACTGGAACATATTCTAACAAAGACAGGATAAGTGCAGGGAACATGGACATGGGAGGTGCACAAATGAAGTCTTCCTGTCAGAACAGAGCTCTCTGCAGAGAGATAGCTTGAGGTACACAGAGACCTTTGTCTCCTGGCCTTCAGAGCCCACCCACACTCCTCACTAATTGGCCTAGAAGGAGTTTTTTTTTTTTTAATCACTCCGCTGTACAGGAGTGAGGCCTGTTCCAACAACGAGGAAGACTTCTTCCAGCAGTCCCTGATGTGGAGAAAACCTCAGGCTACAATGGGAACAGTGAGAGGAGCCCTGGAAGATGCACTGTCTTGAAAACTCTCTCTGTTCTATGAAATCATTCTATTCAAAGTAAATTTCCTAGCTGGATACTTTTCATTCTAGGAACTCTAGACCTTCACCAATAGAAATACATGCATACATACAGAGGATGACATGTTGTTACTGATTTTTTTTATTGGCAGGTCCGGGGGTTTTACTATGAGCCTAGGCAATGTTCCTGAGCTCCTTTTGCTCAAGGGTAGCGCTTTGCCCTTGAGTCATAGCCCCATTCATGGGATTCTTTTTATTCCTGTAATCCCTCAGAAATAAGAGTGTGGTGGGATTTCCTGTCCTGGCTGAATTCAAAATGGCATTCTCTACCTCTCAGCCTCCTGAAGAGCTAGGATTACAGGTAGGATTCACTGACACTTGGCTTTCTTTTCTTCTCATTCTTTTCTTTCATCATGACCATCTGAAGTCTTGACAGTGTCATTCCAATGGTTTGCATTTTGAAGTAAAATACCCAGGCCTGGAGTAGAAGTGCCTGGACTGCCACCTACAAATGGAGGGAGATCTTGAGAAATCATTCTATCCATGGGAATGCCTAATGGAATGTTTTAAAAGTAACAATTAAATCTGCAGTTAGTTCATGATTCTCTTATAGAATGCCAAACAAAAAGTATTGGATAATGTCTTCCATTCTAGCACCATGGTATGATTCTCCCAGTCAAGGAATACTGACTACTTTTACATTAATGATTTAATAAGTATTCAACCATGATACTTCATTTCATTCGAAGGAGGCATAATTTAATAACTAATAATCCATAATATGTATAATTTAATATCCTCACATTCTCTCTCATATACCTAGCAAACTTCACATCTATCTATCTATCTATCTATCTATCTATCTATCTATCTATCTATCTATCTATCTATCTATCTATCTATCTATCTATCTATCTGTCTGTCTGTCTGTCTGTCTGTCTGTCTGTCTGTCTGTCTGTCTGTCTGTCTGTCTGTCTGTCTGTCTGTCTGTCTGTCTGTCTGTCTGTTGGTCTGTCTGTCTGTCTGTCTGTCTATCTATCTATCTATCCGCCACTACTATTGCTTGATCACAGATCCTCAGAAGTGGCTGGCAGTTCAGTTTGCCAAAGGCTTTTGTTTTACAACTGGCCCATTCATGATTTGTGCATTGTGGGCTGTGAGTTCAAATCCCAAAAGTTTAAATGTGGATTCAGAAGCCAATTTTTACCCATTTTTTTCCTTCTCTGTGAAAGTCCTGGGTCTCTGTATGATGTATGATCTATATGCAAATAAATCCATGTCACAACATGTAATAAATGAAATAAATGTTATATATGTAAGAAAACTAAATAAAATAAATAAAAAATAAATAAGAGTAATAAATTTCATATGGAGTAAACACATGTATGTAAATAGATCTCATGTATGAATATTATTTTTTCCAGTACTGGAGCTTGAATTCAGTCCCTGGAAACTGGTCTGAAATTCTTGTCTTCAATGATGGTGGGTTTCCCATCCCCCACAGTACCAGAGAGTTAATCAGACCCTGAGTTGAAATCCCAGGCCTGGCAGAAAAATGGTGCAAATTCCAAGCCACGGTCTTAAATTTTTTTTTGACTAGGAACATGCACTGTCTTGAAAGCACTCTCTGTGATATGACATCATTCTATTCAAAGCAAATTTGCTAGGTGGGTGCTATTGTTCATAACGACTATGGATGTTCACTGATAGGAATACATGCATATATACACAGACACATGCAATTACTGGCTTTTTTTTTTAGTGCAGATCCTGAGGCTTGAACTATGAGCCTAGAAATTGTCCCAGAGCTCCATTTACACAAGGAAGCACTTTATTGTGCCTTAATCCATGATACTTCATTAATTGGAGGCATAATTTAATACCTAATAATTATTAGTAATATGTTACACGTAATTTAATAATATATAGACATCTCATATTCTATAAATATATTTATATTTAAATGTACAGTGGAATATACATATACATTTTTCTCTTTCTCTCACTATATATACTTATATACACATATTTGCAGCAATTTACACATCTATCTATTTATATATTGGACACTCCTGGGGCCAGAACTCAGGTCCTGAGAACTGCCTGGCATTGAATTTATTTGAGGCTGCTGTCCTTAAACTGACCCCTTGATGAATTAGACATTCTAGGCCCTGAGTTCAAATCCCAGGAGTGCTGAAGTCAATAGGTAGAGTAAGAAGCCAATGTTGACCTGATTTCCTTTCTGTGGAAATATTGTGCCCTAGATACAATATGTAATATCTATGCAAATACATATATATGATATATATTATACATGTATATAAATATTATTTTTTGCCATTTGTAGGGCTGGAGTTCACACACTGGGAAATGCTCCAGATTATTTTTTCTTCTAGGAGGTTAGCTTTCATTTCACCCAGAGCACAATAATGTTACGCAGTCCCTGAGTTCAAATTCCAGGTATGGCAGATAAAATGGCCCAAACTCCTAGCCAGGACCTTAACTTTTTTGGGAGGGCAGGCAGGGGCTTGAACTCAGGTCGCCACAACTCTGCCTCAGCCTTGATTACCCTAGGCTGGGGTGCAGCTTTTACACCCACAGATGATCCAGGGATCCTACGACCTGAGTTCAACTCCCAGCTCTGGCAAAAAAAATAAACCAACCAAGATGGAGGAGGAAAAACCAGCAAGTTTTAGACAACAGTTCTACCTTTGTTTCCTTTGCACGGTGACCATCCTGGCTCTCAAAGCCTCGGCTTGAAAATTGTACATATCCATGCATGGCCGAAGGCTGGTGTGCTGTCAGTGAAGCCTGAGCCCAACCAAGACACCTAGGCCCTCAGTTTGATCCTGGGACTTTCACCTACTCGTTCCTATCTATAGGAACAATAATAGAATCTTTGTAATGTACCAATTGAACTACTAATTAGCTAGTCATTGTAGTATAAGATTGTACACAATAAATATAGGTCATTGATTAATTTAATTAATACTTTATTAAGTCTCCTACCGTGATTCATTAATGGAGGCATTATTTTAGACCAAATAATTCATAGTAATAGAATATATAAAAATAAAATATAGGTCATCATTCTTTATATAGAGTTACACACTAGAATCTACATAAATGTCTATCTGTCTCTCTATATAACTTTATTTATAGATTCATATACATATGTAAATACACACACACACAAGCTTCAATCTACACATCTATCTGTTTATATATTGGCCACAACTAGGGCTTCATCTCAGGTCCTCAAATTTGCCCACAACTTCACTTGCGTCAGACTGGTGGGCTAACATTGACCCATTCATGAAGTGGGCCTTCTAGGCCCAGAGTTCAAATCACAGAACTGCCAAAAACTTAATCCTGGTGGAAGAAGGCAAGTGACCCACTTGTTTCCTTATCAGTGAATGTCCTGGGTCTCAGGAATGATGTATAATACATAGACAAATCTATGTTCTGTGTAATAGGATGTAAAAAACGTTATGCAGGTAATCATACTCTCTAAAATATATAATGAATAAATAAAAAACAAAATAAAATGAATGACTGCAATATGCAGTAAACATGTGTATGTAAGTATAAATCATGTATTTAAAATGTATACAAATATTATTTTTGCAAGTGCTAAGAACAGGCCTGTCTTTCTTATCTTCCAGCACTGTGAGCTTTCCCTTCCCCCACAGTACTGCAGATTTACCCAGACCCTGAGTTCAAATCCCAGGCCTGGCAGAAAAAATGGCGGAACTCCAAGTAGCCTAATACTTGCTAAATATTTTTAATGTATATATGTACGTATGCATGTATGTATTACGTATTTTTATTTCAAGCACAGGGCTTGAACTCAGGGCATGGCAACTCTGCCTCAGCTTTGATCACTCTAGGCTGGGTTGCAGCCACTGGACCCACAGCCGAACCTAGGTTCCTGGGCCTCAAAGGTTGACAGGAAAAATAAATAAATGAAAAGACACAGAAAAAAAAAAACCCAGTAACTTGCAGATGGCTGCCGGTTTTACATTTGTTTTCTTTTCAAGGTGACCATCCTGGGTCTAAAGGACAGGGCTGAAAAGTGTTGGTAACCTGGCATTGCTGAAGGCTGTCATTCTTCCAGAGAAGCCATGGGCCAACATCACAACATAGGCCCTGTGTTTGAAGCCGGGTCCTGACCCCCACAAATGGAAGGAGATCCTAGGATTCTCGTTACTATTCATAGGAATACCGATGGAAAGTTATGAATGTCAAGGTTGTATTTTGTTCCTGAATGATACTAGCATAAAATTAGAGAGTGATTTTAGGAGGCCGATGGATTTTAATGAATATTTTTGACACATTAAAAGAATACTATTGGGGCTGGGAAAGTGGCTCAGTGGTAGAGCGCTTGCCTTGCATGCATGAAGCCCTGGGTTCGATTCCTCAGCACCACATAAGAAAAAAGCCGGAAGTGGCGCTGTGGCTCAAGTGGTAGAGTGCTAGCCTTGAGCTGAAGAGCTGAGGGACAGCACCCAGGCCCAGAGTTCAGGCCCCACGACTGGACCCAAAAAAAGAAAAAGAAAAAAAAAAGAATACTATTAATTACATAGACACAACAGTTTCGGTCAGTGGTCGATATAATTAATAATTCATTAAGGATGAAAACAGTAATATTAATTACATGGAGGCATAATAAATATACAAGAATTGGTAGGAATGTAGCCTATATAACTAAATAATATATAGACATCTCTGGTACTCTATAAAGATCTATATTTATTTGTGTACTACCATCTGCATGTCCATCTGTTCTTGTTTTGTCAACCCCTGGGGCTAAATCTCAGGTGCTGGGAACTGTTTGTCAGCTCCATATGCCCCAGGCTGGCGTGCTGACACTCACCCATTCATGAATTGGGCCTTGTAGGCTGTGAGTTCAGATTCCAGCACTAACAAAAATTGAATCATGCAATAGGACACAGGGTGACACATGTTTTCTTTTTCTGTGAAAGTCCTGGGTATCAGGTGTGAAATTTCATACATATGCAATTCTATATCCTATGTAAGAAATGTAGTAAATATTCCATGTGTTATAGCAGTCAATAAAATAAATGATAAATGAATAAAAAAGTAAAATGAATAACTACTCTAAGCACAATTTGGATTCAACATACAGGGCTCAATCTCAGGGCCTGGGCAGTGCCAGGCAGCTGAATTGGCTAGTGGCTGCTCTGCTGGCAGTCACCCATTCATAAACTGAGCCTTATTTGCCCGGATTTTAGATCCCAGCACTCCCAAAAATGTAATCTTGGAGTGAGAAGCTGAGCATGACACATGTTTTCCTTCTCTTTGAAAGTGCTCGGTGTCAGGTAGGATCTATAATTTGGATGCAAATCTATATGCTATGTAATAGAATGTAATAAAGTTAAAAAACATCATAGGTAGAAGAGTTACCACTACAGTAAATGATAAATAGATTGAATTAGTAGTGAATCATTCTAGGATAACATTACATGCAATAAGTGTAGGATGTGCCCTAAGTTTAATTAATATTTTATTAAGCATTAACAAAATAAAAATTACAAGGAGACATAATTAAACAACTAATAATTGGGAGTAGCACATGATGCATAATTTAATAATATATAGACATTGGTCTCATTCTATGAAATATCGAATTATATGTATGGATATATATATATACATATATATATATGATAAACAGTTATGAGATATTGAGTAATTATTAATTAATGCTTTATTGTTAACTGGGACACATAATTAAATGGAGACATAATTTAATACCTAAGTATTGGTAGCAATATTATCTATAATTTAATATTATGCAGAAATCTCTTTTTGTGTATATAGTATTTATATACAGCAGTCTCTATCTATTTATACCTCGTTCAATCCTGAGGCTTGGTGGTTGAGTGCTCTCATAGTAAGCACAAAGCCCTGGGTTCAATTCCTCTGTGCCACAAAACAGAAAACTCAGAAGTTCTGCTGTCTTTCAATCGAGTGCTAGCCTTGAGCACAAACGTTTAGGGACAGTTTCTAAGCTCTTACTCAAGCCCCAGGTATGATGCCAAAAAAATGTAGGATATTCTAACTGAAATTATAGAAGGACAGAACTTCAAATACCTCATTACAGAGCAAGCTAGGAGTCTAGTGCTGACAGCTGCCACCTAACCTGACTTAGCCACATGTAAACTGCTGCAACCCTGCTCCATGGGTTACCCATGTCATCCTGGCTTATGCCCGTCATCCTAGCTGCTCAGCGGCTTTAAAACCCAGTCCTGGCAGGAAGTCTGAGAGACACCTCAAAATGTGGCTCCAAGTAGTAGAGGTTTGAGTTCAAGCCCCATGGCTAACACCCCCTCCCCAGAAAAACACCCCACTAAACCATTAAATGTGAACTTGTATGGTTTGTAAATTTTCCTCAAAGAATGGTGATACTGATGAAAGCACCCTAATTCTAATGACAGCTTGTGGAATGGAGCTGTGTTGAGTCCTCCGTTGGGTGATCCGTTCGGAGTCCTGCACAGGGTGCTATGTGCTGAGTCTTTCGTAGGAAGCAGTGTGCTGAGACCTGCATTGGGTGCTGGGTGCTGAATCTTTCACAGGATGTTGTGTGCTGAGTGGTGCAAAGAGTGCCATGTGCTATGTCCTTAACCGGGTGCATTCTTACATCTTGTCTATGTAAGAGCTCCACAACTTAGATGATTATACAGACAAGAATATTGAGGCTCAGATAGGCCCCCATGTCAGGGAAAAAATTATGTATTACTGGAGACTCGTGAGTTGTCTACAGCAGACAATGGTTTGGTTTGGTTTTTTTCTTGGTCATGAACCTTGAACTCGGGGCTGAGGCACTGACCCTTACCTCTTGGGCTCATGGCTAGCACTCCACCACGTGGAGCCATGGACCCCCTTGCAGCAGAGGCTATGGCCAAGGGGTCAGTAGCCTTCTCGGGAAGCTGAGTTCTAAAGATCTGGGTTCCAAACTATCTCAGACACAAAAGGTACTATGAGACTATTATCTCCAATTCACTACCAAGAACCTGAAGGGGAAGTTGGGTGCTTGAGCTCATGTTGGTTATCCTACCTACTCAGGAGGATGAGATCTGAGGATCATGGTTCAAAGATAGCTTAGGCAGGAAAGTCCTTGAGAAACAGCACCAATGAACCACCAGAAAACCAGAAGTAGCTCTGTGGCTCAAGTGGTGGAGCAAAAGACTTGAGCTGAAGGGGTCAGGGCCAGCACCCACGCCAAGACTTCAACTCCTTCAATTGACAACAACAACAATAAAAAAGACAGAAATAAACTAACAAAGCTGAAGTAGAGGGCTGGGAATGTGCCTTAGTGGTAGAATACTTTGCATCTATAAAATCCTGGGCTTCATTTCTCAGGACCATATCACTAGGACAAAGCCTGAAGTGGCTCTGTGGCTCAAGTGGGATAGGGATATCATTGTACAAGAGAAACTAGGTACAGTGCTCAGGTCCTGAGGTCAAGCTTCAGGACTCATGTATATGTGTGCACGCACACACACACCCACGCACACACACACCGTGGTGTGCACACATACACACCCACACATACACTCACAGTCCAGAAGAGATGTTGTTAAACAAAATGGGAAAGCACTGGGCTTCTGCACTGAGCTCATGGTCAGCACCCAGGCCCTATGTTCAACCCCAAAACCTGGCCACCCAGGGACCAACTAGGAGAAGTCAAAGGTTTCAAAACCTGATGAGCTTCACCAGTCCTAGATGACAGGAAGCTTTGTGATATTCAACATGTGCTTGGATTTCCCAAGCTTCTGGAAACATAGGAAAGGCATCATAGGCCCAACATTGCCTGCAATGAATCATTTCATTATGTTCAGTGCCTTAGTTGTCTGTCTGAATGACTCCTGAATTATATTGAGCACTGTAACTGAACAACAGAATATAGTCTCACAAAGGCAGGATAAGTGCACAGAACTTGGCCTGCCATGAGAGGTGGCACAAATGAAGGTCTCCTGTTAAAACAGAGCACTGGGGAGAGAGATAGCTAAGGCTACAAAGAGGCCTTTTTTTCCTGACCTTCAGAGCCCCCTAGCACTCATCCTCACTAACTGGCCCAGATGGAGTTGTTTGTTACCCAGCTGTACAGGAGTGAGGACTTTTGTGTGCCTGTCCAGACAATGAGAGTGCCTTCCTCCAGCAGGCCTGTGATGCAGAGAAACCCTCAGGTTACACTGTGAACAGTGAGGGGAGCCCCAGAACATGCACTATCTTGAAAGAAGTCTCTCTGTTATGAACTCATTGTACTGAATACAAATTTCCTAGGTTGGTGCCATTCAGTATAGCTACTCGGGAATTTCACTTATAAGAAGACAATACATAGACAAAGACATGGAAGTACAGGTTCTTTTTGAGGGGGCAGGTCCTGGGGTGGAAATATGAGCCTATGCATGGTCCCTGGGCTCCTTTTGCTCAAGGGTACTGCATTAAGCTTGAGTCACAGCACCACTTCTGGGTATTTCTGTGATCTCTTAGAAATAACTGTGTCATGGACTTTCCTACACTGGCTGGATTCAAACTAAGTTTCTCTACATCTCAGCCTCCTGAGGTCCTGGGATTACAGACAGCAGCCACTGGCACCTTATTTCTTCTTTTCTTCATTTTTTAATCTGGACAATCTGACTTTTTAACAGGGTCATTCCCGAGGTTTTAATTTATAAGTAAACTACCCAATGTTCTTTATAGCTGCTTTCCCTGAGAAGGATTTTCTCTCCTCATCTTCCCTTCCGGTCACAGGTTTGAGGCCAACAGTGAGAAATGCGTGTCACAGGATTTGGGAGCAAATATCCACTGTACATGCCAGTTCTGTCACTTAGCATTGAGCTGCTGTGAATTTACTGTCTCAGGATATGAGGACCGAAAGCTGGAGTGATCCTCATACAGTCTGCATTGCTCCTTTTGCCTATAAAATGATCTAATAATTATGAGTGTTTTGTGTCTCCAACGTTAAGTGTCTAGAACAAACTAGTAGCATCTTCATGTCAAGGGTTAAAGTTTTGAGGCAGTGACCACTTGTTGCTTGTTTCTAGCAGAGCAACACGTGGTGGTAATCCAAACACCTGATTGGTTGTGTGCCTTTATAAACCCTGCAAAACTTTAGCTCTGGGTTCTCCTCCTAGGCTCCACTGTGTTGGAGTGTAGGATGAGACCCGAGCTGCAGCCCATTTAAATAAAACTTTAAAACAGCTGTAAAGTCTGACTCTCGATTGTCTTCTTGGTGTGGATCCTGCGACGTGGGTATAACATATTAGTGAGGGCTTGTCCAGGATCCCCCCAAGGACCCCCGAGATCTCAGACTCCAAAGGTAAAACAGAGCTGTCTTTGTTAATTTGTCTTGTCCTGTCATTTGTCTGTTTTACTTTCGTTTTCCTTTGTGAGGATGGCCACTCCGATTCGTAAAGGGTTGTTGAAGCAGATGTGCTTGCACCACAACCCTGGAGGAACTGGGAGATGTCCAAGATCCTCTTGTGGGGCGGGGGTCCTTGGAATCCCACTGTGTGGGGTGGGGGGGGCAGTCCTTGGAACACCGCCATGTGAATTGTGGGGTGGGGGTCGGTTCAGTGTTGGGCCGGAACTGACCAAGAGGGCCTCCTAACAGAGGACCAACTCGCCCACTGTGGCTCTCCTCTTTCTGCTGTGTGGCATGGGTGTGGAACCCCACCGTGACTGTAGTCAGTGGACCAATTTGGGAGATCTCCACTTTGTAAGCTTTTTTTTTTGTAACTGTCAAGACTGCGTGTGTTTTGTTTGTATTGTTTATTGTTTTTTGGACTGTACGTTTGATGGGACTGGAAACGATAGGCACCACTCCATCTAGCCCCCTGAGGCAGAGGGAAAGAAAAGGTACTTCCCGGTTTTTCAGGGAGATAAATTGGAAGAAGAAACGTTTCGTCCCCCATACTCTCTTTTCTAGGTTCCTTTTCAGAACCTGAGAAGGATCAAGAGGAGGAAGGAGCTATAGAACACTCAGCACCTGCCCTTAAAGTTTCTGAGGGGCCAGTCACTCGACGATGCAGTGGGATCAACCCCCCTTCTAATGCAGCTGTTTTCCCCTAACACGCCATAGGTCCTGTGGATGCGGATGGTCAACAGCAACTGCAATATTGGCAATTTTCTACCAGTGATCTATACAATTGACACACCCAAAATGCGCCCTTTTCTGAGAAACCCCAGGATTTAATTCGTTTGCTTGAAATTATTCTCTTTACTCATCAGCCAACTTGGGATGATTTTAGTCAGCTTTTACAGGTCCTTTTTACCACTGAAGAGAGAGACTGTATCCAAGAGGCAGCCCGGAAACGTATCACTGGTCCCACAGGAGCACCTATCATGGATCCTGCCCTGATCACTGCCTATTTTCCTGAGATCCGACCAACATGGGACTACAATACATTTGAAAGTAGGGAGAGACTCCTCTACTATCGCCAAGCTCTGTTAGCAAGTCCAAGGCAGCGGCTTGCCAACCTACTAATATGGCCAAAGTTTATGATGTTAGACAGGGAGGAACTGAAAGTCTGGCAGCATATCTTGAGCAGCTCATGGAAGTTTTTAGTCAATATACCTGTATGAACTTGAGACCCAGGAGTCGGCTCAGATGATTATGTTTGCCTATATAAAGAAAGCAGCACCAGACATAAAGTGAAAGTTGCAAGCTCTAGACAGACTTGGTGAAAAGTCTATTAGGGATGTAGTAGCTGCGGTGGAAAAGGTTTACAATAAGAGAGAGACAGAGTAGCAAAGACAGGAAAGGAAAGACAGAGAACGTGAAATTGAGTGTGAAAAGAGCAACAAGGCCAAAGAAAAGAGGCCAGACTTGTTGGACTCGACACCATCGCATGCTGCGCATACCTGGTTCACAGATGGCAGCCGTTTCATTTGAGATGGAAAAAGGTATGCCGGTGCAGCAGTCACCATGGACACTGAGATAGTGTGGGCAGAAGCACTCCCCCAGGGAACTTCTGCACAAAGAGAAGAAATAGTAACACTAACAAAAGCCCTACAGATGGGAAAAGGGTAGAGACTAAACATTTACACGGACAGTCGGTATGCTTTTGCCACTGTGCATGTCCATGGAGCCATTTACCAAGAGAGGGGGCTGTTGACAGCTGTGGGAAAGGCTATTAAAAACGAACAAGAAATTTTAAGCGTCATCCGGGCCTTATGGGAACCAGCAAATATTGCCATTATGCATTATCCTGGCCATCAAAAGGTAACTAATTCAATAACCAAAGGAAATAATTTCGCCGATCAGTCAGCTAAGGATGTGGACCTCCAGCCCAAAGCAGAAGTAGATGCAGGGCCGCAATCTTTGTCTCCTGAGCCTCAGTACTCCCAAGAAGACTTGGAGTGGATAAAGAAAATTTCCATGGTCTATAAGCCCTCAAACAGAGAGAGAAATAAAGACTGGAGGCAAACTGGTGAGGGGAAACTTATGTTGCCATAAAGATTGTTCAAGACAAATCTTATGAGAATCCATTGGTTCTCTCACATCAGAACCCGAAGAATGCAGGACCTGGTCCAATACTCGGAAGTAAAAATCAGGCAAGGAAATCAACTCATTGAGGACATTGTTAAAAATTTTAAAGCCTGTCAGCTCACCAATGCCCCTAATCAACTGGTTACAAAAGGAGCTCGCCTCCATGGAGATAGGCCAGGTGTGTATTGGGAAGTAGACTTCACAGAAATTAAAACTGGAAAATTTGGATATAAATATTTGCTAGTTTTTGTATACAACTTTTCAGGATAGGTTAAAGCCTACCCAACAAAGCATGAGACTGCAAACGTCATATCTAAGAAGATCCTGGAAGAAATCCTACCTTGGTATGGCTTCCCATCCACCATCGGGTAGGACAATGGACCAGCCTTCGTCTCAAAAGTAAGTCAGGGAATAGCCGTGGCACTGTGAACGGATTGGGAATTGCACTGTGCTTATAGACCCCAGAGTTCAGGGCAGGTAGAAAGAATGAATCCGACTCTAAAAGAGACTTTAACTAAATTGGCCTTGGAGACTGGTGCAGACTGGGTATTGCTGCTTCCTTTTGCCCTGTTTAGAGTAGGAAATTCACCCTATCATCTTGGCTTTACTCCTTTGGAAATAATGTATGGACACCCTCCACCCATTATCCCTATCCTTCAGACTGAATTGCTTGTTGATTTGGATGATATTGAATTTCTGTGTAAGCTTGACTATTTACAGCTGGTGCATGAGAGGATCTGGCCCCAGCTTAGAGCATTATATGATTCTGCTTCTATTCCCCCCCCCATTTGTTTAAACCAGCGGATTGGGTGTTTGTTTGAAGGCACAACCTGAGATCTCTGGAACCACGGTGGAAGGGACCTTACATGGTGCTACTGGCTACACCTACTGCCCTTAAAGTGGATGGCATTTCTGCTTGGATCCACTGCTCCCATGCCAGACCAGCTGATCCCTTTGCCCTGGACAACCGTGGGGAAACATGGGAAGTCTCCAAGCATCCTACACAACCACTTGCATACAACTCAAGAAAAGAAAAGTGAACTGATTGTTATTGGTACTGTTGTTTAATAGAATGGCTAAGGTCAGTTAGGGACCATACCCGTTCAAGATCAAGAGCTGTTGGAGTTTAGTTTGAGGCTGGAGCCACAAGATTGTGTCTCAGGACCATAAGTCAAGGGGGGAATGAAGATTTAAAGTTTTGAGGTAGTGAACACTTGTTGCTTGTTTCTAGCAGAGCAACACGTGGTGGTAATCCAAACACCTGGTTGGTGGTGTGCCTTTATAAACCCTGCAAATCTTTACTTTGGGGCTCTCCTCCTAGGTGCTGCTGTGTCGGAGTGTAGGACAAGGCCCGAGCTGCAGCCCGTTTAAATAAAACCTTAAAACAGCTGTAAAGTCTGACTCTTGGTGGTCTTTTTGGTGGGGGTCCTGAGACTGGAGTATAACAATGTTTCCATTTTTCTCTAGTACTCCTCGAGATTTACACTAAGGGTTTGTGTGGAATGGCTCCTCGGTGAATCCCTGAGGAAACCACTTGAAGCCTCCTCAGGAGAACGCCATTCAAGCCAGCCGAGCAGAAGAGTCTCTGAGACTATTTTCTCCAATAAACCACCAGAGAACCAGAAGTGGAGCAGTGGCCCAGAGGGTAGAGCTCCAGCTTTGAGAGACAAAACTGAGCAACAGATACAATCCAGACCAGGCAGGAAAGCCTCGGAATTGCTTATGTCCAATTAACTACTAGCTGGCATGAAGTGGAGCTGTGGTGGTGGTAGAGCCTCAGCCTTGAGCAAAGCAGCTCAGGAACACATTGGGCCCTAGTTTAAGCCCTTGGATGGCCACAAAAAAAATTCAAAAAGAGAAGGCCAAGTTTATGTATCAGTGCCCTACCTACTTATGTGTGTATGTATATTACCTCCCATAGTGCAAACTCTGCTTTTATTTACTGGTTTATTTTTCAGATATGCTAGTTGTGCATACTGCATCATTCTCTTCATTTCAGGCCCATTGCTTTTCTCTTCTAGGGTTCTAGGCCTGTGTCTTTATATGATGCACACTGAAGCTCTCAGCAGCCTTTCTTTACATTTTATTATGAGGACAATGCAGGAACAATCTCAAATCAGGCAGGGTAAGAGAAGATCATGTTTCTTAGAAGTAACCGTTATTCAGAAAATTAAACTTGAGAACATAAAATGGCAGCATACTTCTGTAAAAACTACTATTAAGAAAAAAATGAAGGGGGTGGGAATATGGCTTAATGAGAGAGTGCTTGCTTAGCATGCAAGAATTCCTGGGTTCAATTCCTCAGGCACCCGTACACAGACAAAGCCAGAATATGTGCTGTGGCTCAAGTAGCAGAATGCTAGAGACAGTGCCCAGGCCTTGAGTTCAACCAAACTACTGGCAAGAGATAGCTACCTAGGTAGAAAGGTAGGAAGAAAGAAAGAAAGAGAGAGAGAAAGAAAGAAAGAGAAACAGAGAGAGATAGAAAGAAAGAGAGATAGAAAGAAAGAAAGAAAGAAAGAAAGAAAGAAAGAAAGAAAGAAAGAAAGAAAGAAAGAAAGAAAGAAAGAAAGAAAGAAAGAAAGGAAGAAAGAAAGGAAGAAAGAAAGGAAGAAAGTTGATAAATGAATCTGTTTTTGATGTCAGAAGGAAAGAGGGGAACACTTCCCAGTCATGAGGATTTCTGCAGTGTGCCAGGACACCAGCATCGCCTTCACACAAACGCAGAGCAGGATGACTGTCTCTCTCCCACTTCTCAGGCAGCCAAGAGTCCCAGAGTCAAGAGGGCAGAGCCAGGTTCTAACTCAGGTGCTTGGAGACAGAAGAGAAATGGCCCTGTCCCTCCTTGGACTGGGGATTTGCATTAATGATGTGGAGAATGAAGTAAGGAGAATGGACTGGCAGAGATAGAAGGGCCTTTAAACCTGACAAATGGAGAGTCAAAAACCCACTCCCTAAGCCCAGAGAGCAGGGTTTTTCTACTCGGTTCCTCCCCTCTCCCCCACTATACTGGCTCTCTATTGGTAACCTAAAGATAACCGGAGGCACCCTTCACCTGAGGGAGGAAGGTTAATTAGTCATCGTTTGAAGAGACTGAGAAAAGCCTGACCCTGCTGTAACTCTAACAAATGTTTCAGGTTTCCCCCGTTGTTGGCTGTGCCTGGAATGAATCAAGTGGTTTTGCAGCTCACATCCCTGTTGAGTGTGTACATTCTCCCTCCTAATCCTGCAGGCTTAGTTCTCTGCCCCTAGCCTGGCTTTTGAAACTGTTTTCTGTCCTTTAAATACAGTGTTACACTGGAGTTCTTCCTGCTAACAGAGCTAGGGCTTGGATCCTGAGAACTTCATTTGAACCCCGGATGGGTCAATAATATTTCTTTCCTTCTTCTGTAGCTCAAGAACTCCAAGAACATTTAGAGTGCAAGTAACTTCTCATCACCAAGGGAAACACAGGAATTTCTTGAGCATCTGGCCTTTCAGAACAGGAAGTCAGAATGTCCTAGACTTCCCTGCCTTGGCTGGTTTAATCCTGTGATAGAGACCTCAGGTTCCTGAGCTAGGGTGATGGGCATGAGCTATTGGTTCTCTGCTAGGGTCAGAACTGTAATAACATTGACAATACAAGTCAACTGCTTATCACAAAGGGCTTGGGGAGCATATTAAGCCTTTCAACAATGTGCCTTTCAGAACCCTGTAGGACACGTTTATAATGCTTGAATCTGAGAGGCTGGGCTTATGGATGTGCTACACTTGAACCTTGAGGTCTGACTCCAATTCTGGTGTACATCAGCATTCATTTTCCAAAAAATATTCTCATAAATAACAAATAGGAAAATTACTTTGATTATCCCTCACTCTTTTTCCAGTTGTGTGTCTCAAACTGAAGCCTGGGCGCTGTCCCTGAGCCCTTCAGTTCAAGGCAAACACTCTACCAGTTGACGCACAGTGCCACATGGGGTTTTTTGATGGTTCATTGGAGGTAAGTGTCTAACAGGCTTTCCTTCCCTAGGCTGTCTTCAAACTGCGATCTTCAGATCTCACCTCCTGAGAAAGTAGGTTTCCAGAGCCACTGGAAACTGGCGTATTGTTTTTGCCAGACTTGGGGCTTGAAATTAGGGCCTGGTTACTGTCTTTGAACTTCTTTTTCTCAAGGCTAGCACTCTACCACTTGAGCCACACCACAGCTTCTGGCTTTTTCTGAGTATGTGGCACTGAGGATTCAAACCCTGGCATTCATGCATGCTGAGCAAGCTCTCTACCACTGAGCCATATTCCCAGCCCCAAACTTAAGATTTTATCCCTCAACTTGCCTATCCATAAGAAAAGGCTTCTGAGTATAAATCATTTTAACAAATCCCTATAGACAAAGCTCATACTAGGCAGACTCTAACCATGTGATGACTTGACAAATGCCTCCACTTAATTATGTATCATGTTTCAACACTTAATAAAGTATTAATGAAAATAAGTCAATGTACTGAATTATTGTGTATAATTTTATAATATATGTGCACAACAAGAAATATTATGTGTATAATAATACTAAATTCAATAAAAAATAAAATGAATAAAATAAAAATTAAATACAAAATCAATAATAATAGTCATAATATAAAATAAACATACATATGTACCTATATATCTTGTATTACACATGTATACAAATTTTTTTCTATTGCAGGCCTTAATTCCGGCACTGGGAACTCTAGCTTGAAAATCTTTTCCTCAAGAACAGGGAGCTTTGCCTTCACACAAGGTGCAAAAGAGTTACTTGGAGAGTGAGCTCAAATCCCAGCAATGGCAGAAATACTGGCCCCAGTTCCAAGACAGTGACTTAATATTTGTAACAGAAACAGTTATGTTTATTCAGTTCCATACTGAACACTGAAAAAAATCATTGTAGAATTTTGTACAGCTATTCAGACATCCATCCCTTACCCCAAAGTGCTTCTTGAGCACTACATAATTTTTTGTACATTTTTTATTTTAAAAATGTTGTACAGAGTGGTCACAGTTACATGAGCAAAGTAATGAGTACGTTTCCTATTGAGCATTGTTGCCTTCTCATTTGTGTTTCCCTTACCATCCCTTCTCTCCCATCTTCACAACTAACTTCCCTGCTGAGGTCAGTCACTTAATTATTTATTTTTGGATTGGCATGGGGTTTGAACTCAAGTAATGGCAACTCTGCACCTTCCGTCACATTGCTACGGATTCATCAAGACTCTGAGTTCAAATCCCAGGCTAGGAAAGAAAACTGGCCGAAATTCCAAACCAAGGAGCTTTATTATTTCAATTTAGACAGTTAATTAATGAATTAATTAGTTAATTAATTTTGCCAACCACGGGACTTGAACTCAGGTCATGGCAACTCTGGCTCAGCTTCACTCTCCCTAGGTTAGGATGCAGCCTCGGGACCCAAAGCTGATCCTGGGACCCTAGGCCCAGAGGGCTTTCAGGAAGAAAAAACAAGCAGAACAGCACAAAAAGTGGGGAGCTGTAGAGGGCTCAGGGTTTTACAAATTTTTCTTTGCATGGTGGCCATCTTGGGTCTGAATGACATGGTTTCATATTGGACCTGTCCTGCCATTGCTGATGGATGGCAGACTATCAGGGAAGCCATAAGCCCTGGGTTCAAATCCTAATCCTTACACTTACCAATGGCAGGCGATCACAAGAGACTCGTTCCTATGCATAAGAATACAGACTGAAAAAGTAGTTCATGCATTTGTCTAATCTAAAATTGGATGCAATAATCCTAGGATGCTGATTGACCTTAATTAATAGTTTATTAAGCATGAAAAGAATAATATTGTTTCAATGGAGATATAATAAATACCTATGAGTTGGTAGGAACATAGTAGATGTCATTCAGTCATAAATAGATAGCTCTGGAACTCTTTAACAATATATATTTATTTGTATACCACCCTCTGCCTATCCATATATTGCTGTTTGGCCAAACTTGCGGCTTGATCTCAGTGCCTGGGAACCACCTGACAGCCTCATTGGCTAGAGGCTTCTGAGCTCACACTCACCCAATCATGAATTGGGTCTGCTAGGCCCTGAGTTCAGATCCCAGCACTGCCAAAAATTTAATCTTTGAGTAAGAAGCCGAGTGTGACACATGTTTTTCTTCTCTGGGAGAGTCCAGGGTGTCAGGAATGATGGAGAACATATCTACAAATCTAGATGGTATGTGATATGATGTAAACAATATAATAAATGGTATAGGTGTCATCAAAATCAATAAAATAAATGCTAAATAAATGAATGAACAAAGAAATAAAATGAATAACCACACTAAACGTGATATGGACTAAACATCTGTATGGAAATATAAATTCTATCACACAAAACACGGTATCTACTGAACATCTGTATGAAAGTTTAAATCCTATCTTTAAAATGTATATAAGGAGTATGTTTTCCATGCCTGAGGCTTGAATTCAGCCCACCCCCATGAGAAAACAATAGCGGGAAATCCTGAGATACTGGTTTCCGGACCAGGAAAAGTCATAGAATGCAATCGATCTGATCAAATGAGTAGTTCATGCATGATGTGACTAGGAAATGATAGGCAAGACTCATGGGGTATCACTTAGTTGTAAAGCAGTGTTGATTAAGTGTGACAATAATCATCACAGTCATGAAATGAAGGCATCTGGAAAGATCCAAAAATCAGTAGACACATGGTAGATTGGATTCCATCACAGGTTATCGTCTCTCCTACTCTATACAAATGTGTACTTATTTGCATACTACCGTCAACTTATGAATGGATGACTGCTGTGTGCCGTCCCCCAACACCCCCACCTGGGGGTCCATCTCAGGTCCTGGGAACGGCCTTACTCCTTAGTGGCTCACAGGCTGGTGTGCTCACATGGACCCATTCATCAATTGGGACTGCTGGTCCTCAAGTTCGGATCCCAGCATTGTCAAAAGATTCATCCTGATGTCAGAAGGCAATTGTTGCACCTGTTTTCCTTTCCTGTGCAAGTCCTGGGTCTCAGCTAGGATGAAGAATGCATGGGCCACCCTGTGGCCATGGGAATAGGTTGTTATCATGTGAGCCCAGTTATACCTGTCATCATATACTGAAGAAAATACACAATACATCCATGAATAGCATACGAAATAGAATAACTACACTAAATGCACAATGCAGTCCACACACGGAATTGAATATCCATCCCATGTTTAAATGATGCATTCAGGACTATTGTGGCCTCCATGGTGCTCGATCTCTGTTTCTGGGAAACGCCCAGCTCCTTAGTGGCTCGCAGTCTGATGTGATCACGTGGACCCATTGGGAAGTTGGGCCTCCTAGGCCCAAAGTTCAAATCCCAGCACTGACAAAATTCACCCTGATGTGAGAAACCAGTCATTGCACAAGTTTTCCTGTGCTGTGCAAGTCCTGGGTCTCAGCTGGGATGGAGAATGCATAGGCAACTCTATACTCATGGGAATAGGTTTTCATCCAGGTCACCATAGTTATATCTGTCATCCTATACTCAAAAAAATACACAATACATCAATGAATAAGACACAAAATAAAGAGAATGACCACACTGAATGAAAGATGCTGCCCATCCATGTATGGAAATATAGATCCTCTGTTTAAATGATGAATTTATGACTATATTGGACCCCACCAGGGCTCCATCTCAGGTCCTTGGGATGGCCTAGCTCCTTAGTGGCTCACAGGCTGGGGTGTTCACCATGACCCATTCACCAATTGGGCCTGCTAGGCCTTGAGTTCAAATCCCAGCACTGCCAAAAGATTCACCTTGATTTGAGAAGCCAATCAATCCACCTGTTTTCTTGTCCTGTGAAAGTCCTGGGTCTCAGCGAGGATGGAGAATTCTATATAGGCAACTCTAACGCCATTCGAATAGGTTGTTATTCATGTCAGCATAATTATATCTATCACCATACTCAATAAAATACACAATACATCCATAAATAAGGCACAAAATAAAAAGAATAACTACACTGAATGCAAGATGCATACCACACTTGTAGGTAATGAGAGATCCTATATTTTAAAAAGACAGGCTTGTTATTTTGTCCAGTGCTGGGGCTTCAAATCAAGCCCTGGACCAGGCCTGACATTCCAGTCTTCAAGGATGTTGAGATTTCCCTTCCCCCAACGTGCAACAGAGCTACCCAGACCTCAGTTCAAATCCCAGCACTGACAAAAGATTCCTTCTGTTGTCAGAAGCCAGTCGTTGAACATGAAATTCCCGGGCTTGCACTAGGATGTAGAATGCATAGGCAACCCTATAACTATGGGAACAGGTTGTCATCCATGTCAGCACAGTTATAACTGTCACCATACTCAGTAAAAAACAATAACTCCATGAATTAGACACAAATTAAGGAGAAGTGCACCGAATGTAAGATGCTGTCCACACATGTATGTAAATATAGATCCTATGTTTAAATTATGAATTTATGACTATCTCGACCTCCCTGGGACTCGATGTCAGGTCCTGGGAATGGCCTGTCTCCTTCGTTGCTCACAGGCTGGTTTCCTCACCTTGACCCTTTCCCCAATTGGGCCTGATAGGCTCTGAGTTCAAATCCCAACACTGTCAAAGGATGAATCCTGATGTGAGAAGCCAGTTGATTCACCTGTTTTCCTGTCCTGTGAAAGTCCTGAGTCTCAGCTTGGATGGAGAATGCATAGAAAACCCTATAGCCAGGGCAATAAGTTGTCTTCCATGTAAGCACTGTTATATCTGTTACCTTACTTAGTAAATTACACAATACTTACATAAGACAGAAAATAAAGAGAAAAAGTACTCCAAAGGCAAGATGCTGTCCACACACATATGTAAATATAGATCCTATGTTTAAATTATTAATTTATGACTATCATGGCGCACCCTGAGGATCAATCTCAGATCCTGGGAATGGCCTAACTCCTTTGTTGCTCACAGGCTGGTGTGGTAACCTTGAACTATTCACCAATTGGTCCTGCTAGGCCCTGAGTTCAGATCCCAGCACTACCAACAATTGGATCATGCAGTAAGAAGCCAAGTGTGAAACTTTTTTCCTATTCTCTGAAAGTCCTGGGTGTCAGGCATGATGGAGAACACGTCTACACATTTAGAGTCCATGTGATAGGATATCATCAATGTAATAAAGGGAATGGGTGTCATCATAATAAAATCAATGGTAAATAAATGAATAAAACAAAAAGTACAAGGAAAAACCACATCAAACGTGTATGGACTGAACATCCATAGGTAAGTACAAATCCTGTATTTACAATGTATATAATTATTATGTTTTCCAAGTCCGGGACTTGAATTTTGGGTTACACTACAGGCCTGACTTTCTTATCTTCAAGTACATTGAGCTTCCCCTTCTTCCACAGTGCTGCAGGTTTACCCAGACTCTGAGTTCAAATCCAAAGCCTGGCAGAATAACAGGGGTGAATTGCAAGCCAGGGCGCTAATCTCTTTTAATTATTTTTTGCTCAGCAGGGGGCTTGAACTCAGGTTGTGGTAACTCTGCCTCAACTTCGATCACCTTATGCTGGGGTACAGCCACTGGACATACAGTAGATCCTGGGATCCTAGATCCCCAGGCCTTGTGTGGCAAAAATGTACAGAAAAAATGCAGCGAGATGGCCTTTTTATGTATTCTTCCTTTGCACGGTGACCCTCCTGGGTATGAATGACACTGTTGCAAAGGGTACTTCACCTTGAAGGACTCATAGGTCCACATGGCAATGTAGGCCCTGATTTCGAATCCTAGTCCTGACAACAATCAATGGCAGGAGATACTAAGAGACTCATTCCCATCCATGGGAATAACAAGGTAATATTATCAATGTCACTGTTGAATGAGTTGATGGTGAATGATGTTCCTATAAAATTAGACAGCATCATTACAGGAGACTGATCTTATTTAATATTTATGAAGCATTAAAAGAATACTATTACTTACAGGAATGCAACAATTTCAGGATATTGATTGATTTATTTAATAGTTGGTTAGGAATGAAAACAATAACATTAATTACATGGAGGCATTATAAATATCCAAGAATTGGTAGAAATGTAGTCTATATAAC
The DNA here is from genome assembly GCF_019054845.1 of Dipodomys spectabilis. NCBI lineage: Eukaryota > Metazoa > Chordata > Mammalia > Rodentia > Heteromyidae > Dipodomys > Dipodomys spectabilis. Next base: position 2,460,751 of record NW_024871192.1, read on the forward strand.
TGAATAATGTATAGACATCTCTGGCAATCTATAAAGGTATATATTTATTAGTATACTACCATCTGCATGTCAATCTGTTCTTATTTTGTCAACCCCTGGGGCTCGATCTCAGGTACTCGGAACTGCCTGTCAGCTCAATTTGCCACAGGATGGCAGGCTGACACTCACCCATTCATGAATTGGGCCTTGTAGGCTGTGAGTTCAGATGCCAGCACTCCCCAAAAATGAATCGTGTAGTAAGAAGCTCATGGTGACACGTTGTCCTTTTCTGTGAAAGTCCTGGGTGTCAGGAAGGACGTGCAATACATATGCAAAACTATATCCTATGTAATAAATGTAATCACTGTTCTATGTGTCATAATAGTCAATAAAATGAGTAGTCAATACATGAATAAAACAAAAAATAAAATAAATAACTACACTGAATGAAATATGGAATCAACATATGTATATAATTATATATCATATATTTAAAATGTACACAAATAGGAGGTTTTCTAGTGGTGGGCATCGATTTCAAGCCTAAGGAACAGACTTGAATTTCTTGAATTCAAGGAGGCAAGCTTCCCCTTCCCATACAGTGCAACAGCAGGGTTACCTAGACTATGAGTTCAAATCCCAGTCCTGCAGAAAAGAAAATGGCATCTACATGCTATGTGATGCCCAATTCGTAGGTATTTCATTTGGCCTCCATTCAATGAATGTGATTGTTTAAATGCTTCATAAAATAATTAATATCGAGTGTCTTATAATGTAATTGTGCATAATTTTATCCTCGAATCATTCATGTACTGCCCATTAAATCATGACATACATCACATTCCTTTGGCAATCCTATGAATAAAAATGAGTTTCATAGGATCTCCTGCCATTTGTTGGTGGCAGGACCAGGATTCAAACTGTGGGCTCCAGCTCCTACCACTTAAACCTGAGGATAGGGAACTCACAGGTCTGTCCACGAACATCAGCAAAACCAATGATTAGCCAGGCATCAGTGGCTCTCAGCAGTCCTCCTTAAAACTTAAAAGGCTGTGAAAGGAGGATCATGGTCAAAGTCACCCTAGGCAGGAAAGTCCTTGAGACTCCTCTCCAACTTTTGCCAACAAAGCCAGCAGTAAAGCTGTGTGCCTCCAGTGGTAGAGAGCTAGCCTTGATCAAAAGCAACTCACAGATTGTGCCCAGATCCTGAGTTCAAGGTCTGGGAACATCAGACATACACAACAATCTGGGCAGCCATCCAGCTAAAGCAGGTCACCCTCTTGTCCCCAACTGGATTGGATAGAATTCCCTGGGAAAGGGGCTGCAATCCTTTTGACTCCACCCATTCTGCCTGCATCACAAGATTCTAGCCACACCCCAATTGTTTCATGGTTCTTTCTGACCAATGGTATACAAGAATGGTTGCCACGCCCACATTCCATGCTGCCCACTAGCACCATGATTCCTTCTGTTTGTTGACACCACTACCAGCAGTTGAGGAAGGTAGAGGTGGCTGAGTGGTGAGCAAGAGACTCGAGGCTTAGGAGGAAAGGCCTTTCTCAGGCCCACCATGTGCCTGCCTGAGCCCCGGCCCCCTCCCCCCATTCCCCATGGAGCAGCATTTCAAACCTGGTGCTGCTGCCTCTGACCCATGGTTTCCTCAGGCAATGAGGCAATGGTTTGCCACAAGCCAGCTTGGGGCCCTGACCTGGTCCTGGCTTCCCTGAACTCTGCTCATGGCCTGAGTGTCTGTCATGCCTTTGCTATTGCTGCTTGCCCCACCTGGAGCACCTGCCAACAGCTTCTGCCAGAAACACATGTGAATGGCTGCCACACAGCCCCGCACCCTGGGACCCCATATCCCCTCCCCTCCGACCCGGACCCGAGCCTCTCCTGTACCCCACAGTCTGGCCCATGCCCTGCCACAAATGTGCCCCAGGGGTTGGGGTGGGTGTTGACCCAAGGATCCCACCCCCATCCCCAGCAGCTAGTGTCCCAGGAAATGGGGAGATGCAGGGTTGGGTGAGGAGTGGGTGCCACAGATCCCCTGACCTGGAGCAGTGAGAGCCACATAGCTGTACAGCTGCACCCTGCCTCTCCCTGGTGGGAACCCGGTGGCTTTAGTCAGAGGTAGGGTGCATCATGTCTACACCTGCTTTCTGGGGTCTTTTCCTTTTTTTCTGGGGATGGGAGGTGTTGGATGCAGAAGATAGACCCCCTTGCAGTGTGAGCCCTTGTCTTCTGTGCTCGGTCAACCTTTCACTTGAAGACAGAGAGACAGAGAGAAAGAGAGAGATTATCTTTTTCCTTGTACAGCCTGAATGTGCTCAGGTGAGTGATCAGTTGGCAAATTGCAGGTGCTGCATGGATGAGTATTCTGTCAACGGTCTGGATGTTGTGTGTGTGTGTGTGTGTGTGTGTGTGTGTGTGTGTGTGTGTGTGTGTGTGTGTATAGGTGGGTTGTAACAAGGAGGCTGAATGCTTTGGTAACTTCTACCTGCTATCTTTGAGGCATGTATGGGCTTCACAGCTGAGATCTCGGGCTTGGAAGGGGGAGAGGCTTGAAGCGGACACAGCACTGTTAAATTACAAGAACAAGGGATCTGTGTGCAATGGAGCTGTGTACTCCCTTGGGGCTGGTTGGTGGGAGTGGGAGCTTGGGAGGACCTGGGGGTACGGCCTGCAGGGGGCAGGCTTCCCAGGGGGACAGAGAGCATGGCCAACACTTAATAAGCATATGAATTCTGCTAGTACCGAGCGCAACAGCATAGGTCAGACTCTGGGTCTTCTCATCATGACGTCTGATGGGTGAGGCCAACCCTATTTTAAATCTTGAGCTGTAATCTTCAGATCTCAGCCTTCTGAGTACGTAGGATTATAGGTATGAGCCTCTGGCACAGGGACTCCGGTTCTTTTTGGTATATTGGGGTTTGACCTCAAGTCCTTAGGCTTGCCAGTGAGCTCTTCTACCATGCGAGTCAAGCTTTTCTGTCTTGGGCATTTCTGATATGGAGAATTAACATGCTCAGCCTGGGCTGGATCATGGCCCTCCTATCTGTGACAGGCATGAGCCACCAGGCGCGGTCTTCTGTAGTTGGGATTGTAGACATGTAGCACAATGCTCAGTCATTGGTTTAGATGGATTGTCCCAAACTCAGTCCATGGCAGCCGATTCTAGACCAGAGGTGAAGCTCTGGGTTGGGCCTCAACCATTAGACTTCAATCTCATCATGAGACAGTTGTGAGGAAACAAGGGATTAATACAGAGGGATCTCTGGAGCAGGGACAGGCACAGAGGGAGGGGCCATCTGATACTGTTCTTGGCAATTCCGTGAGCATATGATACCCGGAAAGATCTCAGATGGTGTCTGTTATTAATGGTGCAACAGGTATGGGATTATGAAACAAAACATGGCTCACTTTATTATCCTATCCCCATGAGTATCGGGATCCTTCACTTTGTTCAGTTTTGAAGCTGGTGAAACTGAGGCACAGAGAAGCCAGTTGACCTACTAATGACTCCCAGCTGACAGGAAGGCCAGCCTGACTTCTCTGCCATGCTCCCTAGGGCAATGGGTGCTATTCAGTCCACTTCTTGTGGTGGGAAGTCCACTTCTTTTCAGTCATGGGGCTTGAACTTTGGGCCTGGGGCAGCTCCCTGAGCTCCTCAGCTCAAAGCTAGCACTCTACCACTTGAGTCACAGCACCACTTCCAGTTTTCTGGTGGTATTTTGGGGATAAGAGTCTCACAGGTGTTCCTGCCAGGGCTGGCTATAAACCATGATCTTCATATCTCAGCCTCCATTGTACTTAGGATTATAGGCCTGAGCCACTGACACCTGGCTTAAGTGTAACTCTGACCTTCTTCCTTTCTCTTTCTCTCTTAGGAACTGATTCAATTGGGTGCTGGAGGAGGTGGCCCAGCATCCCCATGTGGTTGGAACCAAGGTGGCCCTCTCATTCAGGAGGTAGTCTGTGGGTCAGGAACTGTCTCACTCAGTCTGTTGTACCAGCTCCATGAGGTAAGTCCCTTTGTGCCCTGGCTACACTGTGACAGTTATCCATTGCCCATCTAGCCTTACTGGACTCAGTACTGTGTCCAATGCTCTTTTCTAGCAAAAATTTCTGGCTAAAATTATGATACATAGTTACAGAATTAAAATGTAATGCCATCTTAAGAAAGTAATTTAGGGTTCTGGGAATGTGGCTTCATGGTATGGTGATTGCGTACCTTGCATGAAACCCTGGGTTCAATTCCTCAGTACCACATAAATTGAAAAGGAAACACTGGAAGTGGTCCTGTGCCTCAAGTAGTGGAGGGTTAGCTTTGAGGAAAAAACCAAAGAGCTGAGGAATAATTCCCAAGCGCTGAGTTTCAGCCCCAGGACTGCCAAAACAACAACAGCAGCAACAACAACAATGAACATTTACTTAGTAAATGCAAAATAAAGAACCCATACCTGGAATATATAATTCCTCCTTCCCTACTGATACCTGATAATAGTTCCTAATTCATGTACTTTACCTATGTTAGGATACTGTGTTGAAAATATGTTTTGTTCATTAGATCACAGCAATTAATGCCAGTAATGTGCTTAGATGTCAGGTGAAGATTAATTCTGGAAATTCAAAGATTCCAGGGTTTTGAGTGGGGTCACTGCTAATCACAATGAGAAGGGTAGTCTAAGTGAGATTTGGAAACTATTTTGGCCAGTCATTGCTCCAAAAAGGCAGAGACTAATTAACAGTTGTGACAGAAGAGAAGGACTAACTCCAGATGGAAAGAAAAAATGATAATAACTAATGTATAGCAGAAACCATTCTAGGGAACCATTCTTAGTTATTGAAGAACTAGTTATCAACTAGGCTTATTCCTCATTGCCTTTAGCATTCAAAATCTCCAAGGCTAGTTCTTAATCTCTGTGTGATAAATGTATCTCCTTCTATGCTGTCCTTTCATACCTGATCTCCTTTGCTTTCTAAAAATCTGTCTTTCTGACTTGGAAAATATTATATTAAGCGAAGTAAACCAGGCCCAAAGAAACATAGGCCCCATGGCTTCCCTTATTTGCAATAGCTAGTATATGTATGAGTCAAGCGGAAAAGTTCAGATAATATGATGTTAGGAAAATAAACCCTTAGATATGTATTTTAATGTTTTTTCTTTCATGCATGTGTTTCTAACGCATTTATAAGATTATTTCTTTGTTGCTTTGTATGTCCCTCCCCTACAGTATAACCCCTGCTTTCACTATATTTGATGTCAGTATAACTTGTAGAGGAGATGGGGAAAAACAAGTCGTTTAAGGATATAGGTGGACCTGTTGCAACAGTGAGAAGTACAAGTTGTCATGTCAAAAACGAGCTTTACAACGTAGGTGGGGGGGAGAAGGATTGGGACTTGCGGGGAGGGGGAAGGCTGGGAAGGGATGTAAAGGGTAAACAAAGGAGGAGGCTGCAATGCTTGGTAAGAAATGTACGCATTATCCTGCCCATGTAATTGTAACCCCTCTGTACAGTATGTTCACAAACAAAATAAAATAAATAAAAAAAATAAAAATCTGTCTTTTTTTTATTTCTCTATGAACATTTCCTGATACTAAATACAACTACAAAGATGAAAGAGGATGCTAATGTAAGAGTTCCTTAGCTCCTGAGTCATTAATGCAACAAAATGGAAAAAGAGGACATATTTATTGCTACCTCAATTATTCTGAAAAGTTGCAATGTCAAATCATTTGGTTCAGATTTTCATTCTTTGTCTACATAGTGCCATTAAGTGCACATAAATGCAAATATGAGCCAGGTGCTGGTGGCTCATGCCTGTAATCCTATCTACTTAGGAGGTTGAGACCAGAGGATTGTAGTTCAAAGCCAGCCTGGTCAGGAAAGTCCATGAAACATTTATCTTCAATTAACCCCAGAAATCTGGAAGTGGTGCTGCAGCTAAAGTGGTAGAGTGCTCAAGTTGTGCTGAAGAGCTGAGAGACAGTGCCCAGGATCAATGTTCAATCCCCACAACCAACAAAAAAGTGCAAATATAGCTTTAAATTTCCCCCAAAGGAATGATGAAGTCAATAGTAATCTTCCCAAATGATTTAGTAGTACACCTATTTTTGCTAACTTATTTTTTATGGCTTCTTTGCTAAACATATTCTCTTCTTTAAAAATTGTCAAATATTAGCTTTATAATAAACTTCATCTAAAATTTCTTGGTTCAAAAGAGAAGTTCATACAGTTGATATCGCTTAGCTTTCTTACTTAGTTCAAAGTCAACCCAGGCAAGAGAGTCTGTCAAACTGTTATGTGTAATTAAACACCAAAAAAGCCAGAAGTGGAGTTTTGGCTCAAGCAGTGGAATATTAGGTTTGGGCCAGGTGGGAAAGAAAGACAACTGTTCAGGGACAGGGGCCACTCTCTAATTTCAAGTCCCAGAACCAGCACAAACTAAACAAACAAGCACACTAAACAAACCCTGGGTATTTCTTTGGGACTCTCCTTAAAATGGTGGTGTTCCGAGAAGTGGCTGCTTTTGCTGATCATACTCACTAGATCCTGCTTTTTTGGAATCCTTATTGCTATGGAAAACTCAGGACCAGACTAAAGGAATTGATAACTGATTCCCTCAACAAGAGAATCATCTCAGGAGTGAAACATCCATCCATAAGACACTTTAAAACCTCCATATCTTTGCTTCTTTGCAGTAGAACACTTTTAAAACAAACTTACTTCCTTTTGTTCTATGCTGGCCTTCAAATGGCATATTGTTTCCTTTTCTAATACTCTCAACCAGAAGTTTACAGACAAGTTTTATATGAGTAAAAGACACTCAAAAAAGTCAGGGACAGAGTTTCCTTCCAGCCTTGGATTCTTTTCTTGTACAGTAAAAAGGAAAGCAATAGTTAATTTGAACTTTGTAATTTCTCTACGTTCAATTCCTCTCCTGGGATCAGTTTACACTTCCAGTAACAGTTACTTCCACTTACTTCCAGTAACAATCTATGGTGCTGCTCAAAAAAAAAAAAGGATGTTTTCTGGTTTCATTGAAATAGCACAAGGACACATTTGTACATGAGGTAACACGTGTTTCAGAGACAACTAAGTAAAGAGAAATGAAATTTAAATTGCTTATAAATACATTATCCATTAGAACATTTTTTCAAACTTCTTATGTGCTCTGTAAATTAAAGTGAATTTTAAATGTGAAGAAGGTTCTCAGATCATTTATTGTAAGTCTATGTGCTGTGCATTAATTTCCCAAGTGTACATGAGTTAACAGTAAGAGAAACAACAGCAATTATAGGAGAAAAAGAAGTTCTGTGTTTATGTATGTGTGAAATACAATATAGAGGACTCTACAAATAAGAAAACATTGAAACAATAAAGCCAGGTCCAGTATGTAGATTTATGGGATGATATAGAGAAAGCATTACTCCTAAGTGGAACATGAAGCATGAGGCCACTCCCTTTCTAAATCACGCTTGCTAATCACGTAAATGTGCAAAAAGTAGAATGGAAGAATGATTCTGTTTCCAATTCAAGTCAGATATGGGAGAATAGACTTAACTGGAAAAACGAGTCCATCTTGAAAGAACAGGAATTATACTAGCAATGAACCTGGTGGATAAGATCACATTTCTTTTTCTTTCCATTTCTTATATTCTTTTTGTTGTTTTTGTTGTTGTTCATGGCACTTGAAATATGGGACAGGGCGCTGTCCCTCTGAAACGCAGCTCAAGGCTAGTGCTCTTCCACTTGAGCCATAGTGCCACTTCCAGTTTTCTGGTAATTATTGGAGAAAAGAGTCTCCAGGACTTTTCTACCCATGCTGGCTTTAAACCCCAATCCCAGATCTCACAACAACTTGGTTTATGATCACATTTCTAACAGTGTACACTCAGGATATGCAAGGTATATGTTCATCTATCTTTATATGAATTCTTGAGTTAAAAATCTGGGCTACAGGTTAGCCTTTACACTCACAAAGTGTTTGAAGTTTAAAAGTTGATACTCCTGGAAAAATAAAACCTAAGAATGTAAAGGAGTCTGGGAAGTTCAATTTGCATCCAACTTGGACATTATAGGCTTTGAGACACTACCTATAATTAACCAGCCAAAAGCTTGAATACCAGTCACGAGCAAGATTGCTGAATAACAGATTTAGGTTTTTGCATACATACATACAAACATACACATACACACAGAGACACTTATAGGTGCACACAAAAATACACAAATGAAACAACTCTCAGAATATGTGGAATAGTTAGAAAACAATAGAAAATAGGTCCTGAGTAAGACTAGAATCAAGTGATAATTTTTAATATTGGAAAGCCCTCTAGTGAACTTTCCCCCAGAAATTGAGAATATTACATCGGTAGGGACCAGAGATAATAAGAGAGTCAAGCAATCATTATTAACGGGATAGAATCAATGGTGGAATGAATCAGTGAACCCTGCAGGTGCATCTGAAAATCCTGTGTAAAATGTTAAAACATCTTTGAAAATAGTACATAAACAGTCTGAGCAGTCAGTCTGTGGATAAGATCACAGGAGAAGTTAAGAATTGCTAGTCTGTTTCTAGATTAAATAAACAAACTATGGCAGGGCAATGTGATACAAGTCTGGAATTCTAGCACTCAGACAGGAGATTAGAGAGTGGAATTACATAACGATAGATTCCCTGGACCAGGTAGAATAATTTTGTCTGAGTAAAACAAACCAAGCAACAAGAAAGGAATACACAGTGGGAAGTTTGGGCTAATTTTGTAATTATGTTTTGAGAAATGAAGATTCCTATTGAATGCATCTCATATATTTCCTCACTTGTGGTTTAAATTCTCTCATCATTACAGAACAATCCTAAATGCAAAATAGCTCATGATTCCCATCCAAAAGTTTGCAAAAGTAAGTAAGCCTCATTGTGTTGGATTCCAAATAAATTTTGAAGGTTTACAAAAGCTTAAGTCTGGAGAAATAGCAAAGTTCGTCTAATGTAGGACTTTGCAGACCTCGTTAAATTAGAATTTCGATTTAAAATATATTTTTTGATTTTGTTTGTAATTTCATATTCTATAGGATACTACAAAATTCTTTTTAAGCAGAGGGATTAATTGAAAAATTCACAAATGATTCTGGCATTCTATTTGCCTAGATACTCTTTAAAGAGAGTTAAAATTAGAACATAGTTAATAGATAATTCCCACAGTTCATGTGTACCATGTTAATGTGAATAATCTAGACAGAGTTGCCAACAAATGGATGACATTAATTTACACATTTAGAAAAACCAATTTTTTAAGGGTTTGTTTTAATATGGTATGAAGAGAGTAATTGTGTGACATCTTCTTTCTTTTACCTATATATAACACAGGAAGCCATTTCCTTATTTACATGCCTCTGTATACATGGATAAAAATGCTAGGTTTCAAGTTTGTTTTCTATGTTGTTTTTGTTTGATTGGTTCATCCTAGAGCTTGAACTCTTGGCCTGGGCAGTGTCTCTGAGCCTGTTTATACTCAAGGCTTGTGCCCTACCACTTCAACCTCAGTGCCACTTGAGTCTGTCTTTTGTGGAGAAGTTTTTTGGAGATAAGATTCTAAGAAACCTTCCTGCCTGGGTGGACTTTGAACCATAATTTTCCTATCTTAGCATCCTGAATATCTATGATAGTTAAAAAAGTATAAATATAAATAATATTTGCAAGTGTTCTGATCTCAAGAATTCCAGTGGAGGAAAAATGATGCAGCTCAGTTTATTGTGGTGTTCTTTTCAGAACAAGGAGGGCGTCACATTTGCAGAGGTGTAGTATTTTTTCAAAATAGAGATAAGGTATTCATGATGTGCATTAAGGAATTTTAAGGTGCCACTTAAAAGTTGGAAACTGTTGGGCTAGGATGACTTTATGGCATAAATCTTGGGAATGATGGTCATAGAAATAATAGCTTACTCTGATAATTGCTTACTCTTGAAGAATTAATTATTACATATGCTTCATAGTTTTATCCTCTACCAGAATGTGGCTATTTTTCTCTTGACTTCTCAATCTGTAACACCCCATTGGAACCTGCATCTGTTGCAGAATTGCATAACATGCAAACATGTACTGTTTTGAATTTCTCAGGAATGTTGAGAATTTAAAAATGAGTAGTTATTAGTCATATGAATTTTGAAGAACACATATATTCTGTCCTCTTCACAACTAACTTACTTTTAAAAGTTATGGGTTTCTGTAGCATTAAACTGTTTTCTGTTTTAGAATGAGAAAGTACTAAATTTATTCTTTTTTGAAAAATTTGGCATGCATATTGTGAAAATATTGTCTAGTTGGATAACATTCAAGTTGATGACTCTCTGATAAAGAAAGGGTAATTAATTCAAATTAGATGCCAAATAGTATTAATTTTTAAAATATTACTACATAAAGAATATTATTTACTATGCCAATACAGTGAAATTATATTTTACGCAGCTTATTTTTTCAATTTTATTATCAAAGTGATGTACAGTGCGGTTACAGTAATTGTAAGGTATTAAATCATAACTTTTCAAACTTGTTAACCCTCCCTCATTTTTCTCACAGTTTTCCTTCACCCCTTCACTCCTCACAAGTTGTAATGTATCTTTCCAACATATTGTCTTGTGAGTATTGCTATTGCATTGGTTTGCCTTTTGTCCTTTGTCTCACCATTATGCTTTTCCTCTTCCCTTCACTAATTAAGGCAAATGTATACACAATACAAAATGAAATACAGCAGGGATAAACCATAGGGGAAAAACCCAAAGAAAACAGAAATCACATAGTTCATCAGAAACAACAACCACAAATGAAAAAAATCTGTTTCCATATCTTGGAATTCGTTTTGCTTAGCATCAGCTAATATGGTTATATATACACATAACAAAGCCACTGGAAAATAATAGCTGCATGGATACTATATCATGAAAACAGCATGTTAACTTTTTGATGGTAAAGGTGGAATTAGGATTGGTGAATTCACGGTTGTGGTAAAGGATTTTCAAGAGTTTTAAAGTAATGACAGTTAAATTTTAATTGTTCAAAATTTTTAACAACTTAGCCTATTAAAAAATTTTAAATTTCCTGGAATAATAGGCTTTCATGCAAAGAAATCCAAAGAGACTTAGTAGAGAGGGAGCATTGTGGATGAAGATGGATCTTTTTCACACTAAACAAACAAACCTGAGAAACCTTGCTGTAAATCCTGTAGGTTCCCTTGGATTTGTCCTTACCCAGGAACTATATTCTCACTGTTGGAAACAAAGTTGTATTGGAATTTAAATTCAAAGTTCTTAAAAAATAAGGCATCAAAATTTGTGAATTTACCTTTAATTACCAAACAGTAATTCTCTGAAAAAGATAATCTGAGTCAAAATATTTAGGGAGAAAATGCCCTCCACAATGAAAGACGGTGTTGGGATTACACATTTCTGTTTGTAACACTTTCCACAATGTATTTGGATGTGAAGCAGTGAAACACAGAAAAAAAATCTGATTGGATACTTCATACCAATTATTTCACATTTCTAAGTGGCTCACATAAAATAATATCCTTATTAATATGAGATAGTGAAGACTTCTGTTATTACATATGCCAAAAAGTTCAGAAAAGAATTGAGCAAACGAAAAAGTTAATAAAGAATAGTTTTCTTAGAAGCCTTAGCTAAGCGTATTGTCTACAGCAGTGAAGGGAGGCCGAAACTTTTTGATATAAATTGTGTTAGTATTTTTACTCCCTAAAGTGATTTTACAGAGCCCATTTGGCTCACTACAATGCAAGACATGAAAATAAATTCCACATCCAATGAGGCAACTTGAAGAGTTTTAAAAGACAAATAATGAAGATGTAGCAGTGGTGGAGCCCGTATAGTCCTTCAGCTTCACTAGACTTGAAGCCAAGAAGCTGTGATTAATTGGAACTCCGGCAAGAGCTAAGAGGAGGACATAGAAGTGGGACATAGAAGCATTGTCCTTTTGTAACAGACACTGTCTTCCAAGGTATGGGTGATTTAAATCTATTCTCCTCCATACATCTTGGTGAAGAAATGCAAGACCAAGAGAAAAATAATCTATTGAAATAATTTTGCATAGAATAACTTCACTGTTCCTGATACAGTATGTAAGGAGAATTTTAAGAGAGAAGATAAAAGTGCATTATTTTTTGGTTTCCTCTAAGCATCATGTTAGCAAAATATATCTTTGAGGTTAGACAATTCTGATTGAACCAACAAGTGATGGAGTACTTATTTTTGTGGGCACTTTAGACACAAGAAGTCTTTCAAGGTAAAAGAAAAAAATATAGCCAAATATTTGTGAGCACATCTTTTTGGACTGGAGACAAAGTTTTACATTAGATTTCTCAGCATTAACATAGATGTTGTTTCATGGCGACCAAATGCAAGAGGGAAAGTTAATGTACTCACTTGGCCAATTAAACAGCATGAAAGAAGAAATATTTAATGAATTACTTTGAACAATTACTTTGACAGAAGAAAGAAGGAAAAATATAACTCAAAATCAATTGACTTCAAAGTATGAAGAAAGAGTAGTGAAGAGAGATTAGAGAAAATATAGAGGATTGTTTTCTCTCCAGTGGAGTAATGGGTTCTTGATCTTGTTTCTTCCATTCTATCCTCACAAGCTACCAAGTGTGTCTCAGAACTGGATTATCCAGTTCAGACAGAAAACTCGTAGAAGAAAGATACTATTTGCAGCAGATGTAGGTGATTTATAACCTTAGACAATCTATTTAATTCTGTTCAAAATTCTCCTCTATTCCAAACTTCCCTCTTTGAACAGCTTTGCTTGCTTTTCCCAAGACTGCCATTCATTAAATGATTAAAATTTTGAGAGGTCATATTCATACTCTCTAGAGATTGCTGTTTGGTTGTGATTTTTGTGTGTTTTTGTTTCTTTTCGTGTTTTTTAACTGAATTTTAAAAGTTGTGCAATTGTGTTACAATTAAATATATACATCTAATTGTCCATTGCTCCTAGATCAGAGTCACTCCTTCCATCATTCTCAACCAATCCTTTCTCCAAGACTTATTTCCAATTTACCACTTCCTTTATCATATGTGTACATTGACTATTCTAGCTTTATTGCCCCTTGTTCATTTTTCATTCATTCTATGTCTTTAGTATATTTCCATTCTGGTTTCAACTTCCTTATAGTCATACTGTTAAACTGTCTATTAATACTTTGAAAGGTTTATATACATTCCATGGACTTTAAATCCTGCATATTCTTGAACTGATGTCAGCTTATATTTCCATAATTCATTCATCGGCAGCAACAATTTGCAAGACTGGAGACGTGAGACACCTAAACATGATTTTATTCTCATCCATTTGGAAGGTTAACCTTTAGTCAAAAAGAAAGTTAAAAAATGGCTTAGAATGTATTCCTAACTATGAATTTTTATAAATGGTTTTGTACAATGGTGTGATTCTTTTATTTTACATGGAATAATATTTTCTACTATCTATAAGTTTTGGAAATAGAAGAAAATTAAAATTTATACCTAGAGAGGAATACTATAGAAATAGAAGACAGATATTAGTTTTGTCATATCTCTGATGAGTACCCATATTCAAGGCTTAAAGTCATTTCTTACTATGTTAGACAGAGAGAAAACATAAAATAACATATGATAAGGCAACTATTTGTGACTTTTTAAAATATACCTTATTAAATGATGAAATTTATTAGCTTACGTTTGGGTTTGATATTTAGGAGGCTGATCTATTTAACACATTTCTGGAAGGCCCTTTCTGAAAAACACAAATTTTGGGTGATACTATTTCTACACTTTAATGAATGGTTGAACGTGTTTGGCAATAGGGCTGTGTAAATAATTCAACTCTATTGTAACTTGCTCTCTACACTTGAAAAATTTGTAAGTCACTAAGTATCATCAACTTGTCAAATGTTATTTTGGCGAATGTGATTTTAAAAAGTTTATTTGAAAAGGAATACACTTTCAGGAGATTAAATGTAGATTATCATTGGTTTGAGAGTGACATTTTTATAGCACAGAACCATGTTGTACTGAAGTCCCAGTGTTTTGAAGCACTCCTTAGTGCTTCAAATGTTTTTTTCTGAATTACATTTGACCTCTAAGTAAAGTTTTCCGGGCTTTGGTAGACCAATTATCGATCTATCCTTCCAGGAACTATTTTTTGGCCCACTTATATTGGAATAAAATCTTTCATTAATCATAGGGGAGGGGTATTAAAAATAATCTTATGACACTTTGTGAACTTGTTCACTCATATTGGCTGGTCATCTGTAAGTTGAATGTTTGAATTACAGTACTTTCTCTCAAATTTTGTGCTCATCCTTCATTTAGAGTTGCCTTGCATTTCACAATTGCTTACTGCTAATTCCTGGATCTCAAGGAATTGGGGCCCTGAAACATAGGAAATGAGAAATTGAGATGGGTCTTCAATTACTTTGTGTTGACATGTTGCATGGGCCTGGGTGAGAAGTATTGCCCTTGTTATCTGATGATGCAGGTAACTGGGACCTGGGATCCTAGGACCCATGGGTACTGCAGAAGAATAATATTTTTTAGACATCTTAGCAAAATTTGGGCATAATCAGTAGGAATTCTTCAGAAATATGGAGAAAGACAGTTTGGGACAAGCGAGTTAAATCAATAAACAGAACAGCAGACTAAAATCCATTATAGATTAGCGGAAAACATTGCTTTTTTTACCATGTGGATTCAGAAGACCAAGAACAGTTGGAATGTATCACAAGTTTATACTAAAGACATTGCGTTGATACTTTTTATATTCTAATATATATTTTAAACCTAATTATTTATATTCCAATTCTATTTATTGGAATAAATAAATATCAATTTATTTGTCAAATTATCAACTAATTCCAGTAGGTTTCACTGTGTGAAATATAAGATCAGCACATATAAATATAAAATATATAACTATATATAATATAATTAAAAGGCACACGTTTTGCATTGTTCTGTTGTAGTGACTGTATCAAAAGCAACTCTGTTTTAAAGTATTATTCCATTATCTCTACCTCAGTGTTTGATATAGTTAGACCTAAAGCTTTACCATTTGTAGATTTACAGCATGGAGGCAAGAGGAAACACTGTGATTAAAACATTATGAATTTAATGCCTAATAACGAGGAGAAACACATTGACTTCTCCTGCGACTATGAAAATATTTGGTGATAAAAAGGCAGTAGTGTAAGTTCCTGCCCAGTTGGATGGTAGATAGGCCAGGACATTAAGTAATCATGCATACTAACAATTTTTTCACCTTCTTGGCTTTAGCTACTTTTGAAATGGAAGATATAATAAACAATTATAATTTGATAAAATACCTTCTAGTCTGAACAGCTCTGTTTGAACTGTTCAGCTCTCTATGATCCCTTGTAGCCAAGATGAGTTTTGTTCCAGTAAGACAATCTATGCTGTCAGTGTAAGATATTCTGGTTGGTCTGTTCCCACATGGAAGAAGGGTAAAGGCTCAGGTAGACATTTGTGCCAGTAACACCTCATTTGGGAAAATGTCAGCTGAAGAAGTTTAGAAGTAGCTCTTAAGCAACGCTTACTTTGAATCCATTAGGTCCACAAAGCTAATTCAGTTGGATAAATAAGTACTTGAAAAAGCCATCACCTTTGGACCTATCTATAAATAATTGAGAGTACGATCAAATTCCAAATAAAAAGACTTAAGATAGTCATTGACAAAAAAAATTTGCAAATGTGAGCAATCGACTGATCAATATAATTTTTTCCATTATTCACAGAATTTTAGAGAAATAAGATCGATAGCATTGTTAGGAACAATAAGGTTTCCTTGTTACAGGTAGGCACCCATAGATATAAGCCTGTATAAAGATTGCATCATTAACTACTTAAATTTAGAGGATACTACATGCTTCAGCAGTACGTATACTCAAATTATACTACAGAGGTTAACATGGCACTTGCACAAGGATAATATGAAAATTTGAGAAGTATTCCATATTTTTCACTCTTCAGATGCAAGAAATGAAAAACAGTTATTAAAAAGTTGATTACAAAATTACAAGTGTAACAATACAAGTAATTCATATAATTCAATTTAGTTTGATATCAGTGTATTAAATCTTCACCTCAGAAAAGTTTTACATACCATAAACCTTACAAAACTTTTCAAATTAGACAACATTGTCATTTTATCCCAAAGAAAAATAATATTAAGACCTAGAAAAAAAAAGGAATCAAACTGTTTCTATATGGAATGCAATCGGAAAGGACACATTAATGACCCTATATATTATAAAATAATGTAGAATTCAAAGTATATCTAGGAGACAATAAAATAAATTATGAACATTATGCAAACATAGAATATAGAATATTTTAAAATATATTTTTTCAGACAAGCACCAGAAATCTTGTAGTTCCTGTACTACTCATTTCAACAGGTAAGTTAAAATTATTTCTGATTAAAAAATCACAAACACTGAAGAAATCATTATACATGAATACAAAAACTATTGAATACTTTTTGACATCCAATGCAGGCAATTCGCTTGGAAGAATTCCGCAGAATCCATGAATTTTTACAGTAAAATATTGGTGTTGCCGGGCACTGGTGGCTCATGCCTATAATCCTAGCTACACAGGAGACTGAGATCTGAGGATCATGGTTCAAAGCCAGCCTGAGAAGGAAAGTCTATGCTACTCTAATCTCCAATAAACCACTAGAAAACTGGAAGTGGAGGTCTGGCTCAAGTGGTAGAGTCCTCACCTTGAGTTGAAGAGCACAGGGATACCTCCCAGGCCCAGAGTTCAAGCCCCATGACCAACCAAAAAGAAAAAGATATTCCTCATATTTGGATTGTGAAAATATTTTGTAGGGACACAAAAGATGGACTCGCATTTTTGAAATTTAAGAAACTTAACCCGACCATTAGTATTTAGGTGAACAATTTGTACAGCCTTCCACAACTTCATAGACGTAGTGATACATAGTTATCCTTTTGGCAATATCAAATACAGTTTCTTCTATGTTGTTCTTCAGGCCTGGTTGTATATAATGGTTCAACAGAAGGAGATCCAGCGTATCTTTTCCATCTCAATTCTCAGCAGCAAGATATAAGGGGGTCAAGAGGCCTTTAGTTTGGGCATTGGTATCTGTATCGAGATGAAATAAGAAAGAAACCATTCTGGTATTATTCCACGTATATGCACTGTGCAGGGGTGTTCAGTCATCTACAGTTATTGCATGTGCCGCTTGAGACACCAACTCACTGACAATGTCCACTGTAGGCTTCTTGATGAAGTGGCGTATACTCATCGTCATCCCTACTATTCACATGAGTGGCCTTTTGGGAAAGAAGTCTCCGCACTGTAGTAAGCTGAATATTTTTGGCAGCCCAATGAAGAAATTTGCTGGGATCCTTCTCCATTGCATTTGCAATTGATACCATTCCTTACTTTTTCATCTTTTTCCTCATATTCCTAAGAATTGCCTAACCAGATACTTTGAGTGCCCGTGGGAATGAGGTGTCCATGTATTTCCTAATAGTTCACATTGGTTTTACTGGTCAGAAATATCCGGTGAATTTTCTGCATCTGTTTATTCACCATGATTTATTTTCTATTTTTCCGATTTTCCAATTCGAAATTATTCTAATTGGAGAGTAAGGAATTGATGGAGAGCAGAGGAAAGATGTTCCTCCGTATTCAAATGTACACACTGAAAATGAGAACCAGTGATGTCTTCATGTGCAGCTTATTCTAAGAATGAGAAAATAGGAAATAATGCCTTCTATATAAATGATTTGGAAAATGGCAGAGCAAAAAATGAAATGATGCAACCAAAAATATAAAAGCAAAACAAATTAGGATAATTATGGGCAATCATATTATCTATGAGAACCTAGAAAGGGAGAGAGAAAGAGACAGATGTGCAATGATCTAGCTAGCCACAAAATCCATGCCTCTGATCAATTTATAGAGCAAACAAAATTTTAATTTTTAAAAAAGATGGAAATAGAATTTATGTATTTACTTGAAATTAGTAAATACATTTTTAGAAGCCTACATAAAGAGACATACCTTTGACCAAATTACAGACAATAAACTAATTCCTTGATAATTCTAGTAACAGATCTGACTGAAATCAGTTAAATCATACTTTTGCTGCACAATGAAGGAGTAAGAAGGTAGTAAAGCAGCTAGAGAATGCAGGGAGATTGTATCTGTGACAAAACTTTGTGGAAATTGATATTGAGGATTTCTTCCTGGTGATCCACTTGCACTGGAAGCATGATTCTGAACTATTGTTGGCTGATACTGAACTATTGATTTGATCATTATATTCCACAAGAAGAAAAATGAGAATTGATAGTTAAGGACTACTAATACATTTTGACCTTCTCACTAAGCACTTTCAATCATCAAAATCACATGAAGACAATAGACAGGCCTCCTTTTTAGATGAAAGGAAGTGTCTTTAAAAAAACAAGGAATGTATGTAGTCATGCAAAGGACTTCTATTTTACCAATGCCTCATACATTTTTCTAATGTTGGGTACCAATAAATAATGGATCTATTAGAAAGCTCTTAAGGCTCATATGTTCAATAGTGAATTCTCTTACACTATATCATGGTATTTTTTGTGTATGGTCTTAAGAATAAATTTACATTACTAACTTGAATTTCTGACAGGACAGTATCATCACTGTACATCTTGCTTCTATACTCTCATTTTTAAATTACTATCTAAGTATGTGCATTAGATAACTCTAGAGGAAAAAGTAGAAGCCACACTGATGGCTTATGTCTTTAGTAGTAGTTAAGCAGAAAGATGAAATCTGAGGATTGTGGTTTGAAAGCCGACCAAGAAAAAAAAAAGTCCATTAGATTCTGATTTGAAAGTAACCAGCAAATGGAGCTGTGGTACAAGCAGTAAAATGCTAGCCTTGAGAAAACTGAAACAAAAAATAAATTCTGGGACAAAGCCAGGCCCTGAGTTCAAGCCCTAGTATTAGCACCAAACAAATGAATTAATTAATAAGGTAATTAATTAATTAAAAATAAATGAAGTGGTCACATGTAGAGAGGCAGGTAAAATGTAACATGCGTGGTGATGGTTTATGTATTATTTTGTAATAAGGCATATTATCATTTGTCCTAATCACTAATACTTTATTTGAATTTTTTTTGTACAATAAATCCTGAATTTAGCATGCATGTATATGTGTGTGTACATGTGTGAACATGTGTGTATGTGTATATGTGTGCGTGTGCTGTTGCAATGTTGCTTGCCAATGTGGACAGGGTGAGGCTGCAAAGAGCTAACTGTGTTGCAATGTTTTATTTATCAGTGTTCTGTCATGTCATTTCAGTGAAACCACCCTTCTGTAAATTTTATTTGTCTAATAATAATGCCATATCATAATTAAAGCATTTACAACATTAAGTTAGATAAAGAGACCGTTTCAGCTCTTACTGTATGTTAGGTAAGAAGATACAGACATAATTAGGTAGTAAGTTATTGCTGTAAGATGATTGTCAGTACAAAATAGGTATTTGACCTCTTAAATTGGTTATATTTGTAAGATACACTCATGGAGTGATTTGGACCGACTTGACCAAACAGGTATTTCTCTCTGGTTATTCCTGTGAAACACAAGTTGGATAAACTCCGGATTTCTGTTGAAAATAACTTTCTTTGCAAGATCATATCTATTCTCACTAAGAGATAATCAAACCCATATTACGTTTGAATATCCCATCTTATTGACTGAAAATAAGTATTGTGGATATGCTTGTTAGATATTCCTTTCAAAAACGAACAAACAAAAAGCATGTGTCATGTCTAGATTGTGGATGCGTTTGAAGGTGTTTTGTATATGCACAGGGATCTTTACTAATTGCTCTTTTGTGGGAGTAACTACGGCAACTAACAAATAAGGTTTTTTGAATATCTTTTCCAGTATACATAACATCCCAGAGCAAGTCTTACAATTTCATAAAATCTTTTGAATATTTTAGTATTATTTCAGTACATTGACTATAGTGCTAAAATTTCTGAAATAAATATTGTTAAGATCTGAAAATGTAAGTGGATATCTAGGCTTTTTATGCGTCATTTTATGAAAACACAGTTTTTATGAAAGTAAATGGAATTGAATAAAAGAATGTAAGTGAATTGGGTAAGCTAATTATTAGTATAACTTTGTTTTCTATTAACAGTCCATTGAATGTACATGATGCAGTAAAATTATTTCCTTTGTGCCTCTAAACTTCAGTTAGTTTTAGAATCTTTATAGTTATGAGTGAACTTTTAGTATAAATAATGTTCTTTTAAAATGATTAGGAATAACCTTGTGTTTTGTGTCCTACTCCCAAGAACATGAGTTATTTTTAAGTGTTAATAGTTTATCATTATCATTATCATAGGGAATCATTATTATCATAGGGAATTAAAAGTGCAGTAGTATTGATGTCTTTTTAAACCAATTGTATTCACAAGTTGGAGAGTCTTTAATTCATACTTAGGTCTTGGTGTCTATGATTTTTTTTTTTTTTTTTTTTTGTCGGTCGTGGGGCTTGAACTCTGGGCCTGGGCGCTGTCCCTCAGCTCTTCAGCTCAAGGCGAGTGCTCTACCACTTGAGCTACAGCGCCACTTCCGTTGGTGTCTATGATTTTTAATCGCTCGTTCCTAACATTAGTGATAATTCAGACTGCATTTTTGGGTATATGAAAGGTCAAATATTTATCTGGGGTCAAAAGTGATTTTTATATCAGTCTTTCTTTAATAACATTTTAAAGTAGTACATTTCTCTCAAAATGTTGGGTATGAAAAGCAATCAAAATACTTCTAATGGTCAACAATTTAGGTGAGCTACAGTGTGGAAATGATTGCTCCAAAAGACCTGCAGTCTGTTTCCATCAGGAATTGGGCAGGTCATTCTTTCAGTAAGACTGTGTTAACCAGAGATGGGGTCCCCAGGCAGTGCAGTGTTGAGTGAAGGGATAAAATATGATTTCTACTATTTTGAGGTAGAAATCAAGAATGTTATAGTTTAGTAGTTCCTTTCTTCAGGGAGGTATCAATTGATTATGAACTTGGAGTTTTTATATTACAGTTACTTATTTTCTTTTTGTTGTTGTTGTTGGTCATGGGGCTTGAACTCTGGGCTCGTGTGCTGTCCCTGCGCTCTTCCACTCAAGGCGATCGCTCTACCACTTGGACCACAGTGCCATTTCCAGTTTACTAGTGGTTTATTAGAGATAAGAGTCTCACCGTCTGTCCTGCCCGAGCTGGCTTTGAATCACAATCCTCAGATCTCAGCCTCCTGAGTAGCTAACATTATAGACGTGAGCCACGGGTGTCCGGCTTAGTTATCTCTTTTCTAACAAAGATAAAGTGAAATATTATTAAGTGTGCACAATAAATTGGGAAATTTTACTAGAATTAGTAGACTGAGTGATGGTATTTAGTTATAAAATAGAATGAGGTTATTTGATATGGTGGGAATGGAACACAGGCTAACACTTACCATGTGTGCAATATTATACTAGTAATTCCAACTCTGAAGACTTAAATAACATAATCTTAGAATTAAAAATAGAGGTAGTTCCACTTTATGGGATTATTGTTAGGATTAAATTAGATACCAAAGGAAAAATATTTGGAAAAACAATCAGAGTTTGATACTTTCTACCTGTTATTTTATCATGTGATATATTCTAATATTTTTACTGTGATTTTTATATTGTGTCTATTTAGGATATGCAAAGTGATGTATTGAAATTCATTGCGTTGTTCAATTTTCTGTCAGTGAGAAGAAAATACCTGCAAAGACAATTTCTGAGAAGGAAATTATCATATTGACTCATGGTTTAAGATCAGATGTCTCCATTTTTTAAATTATATTTTTATTAAATAGTTGCACGAAGGGTTTTCCATTCAACGAATCAGTTTATAAGTACAATGGATCTTTACATAACTTTCTCACATCCTTCCAAACCTCACCCCACTTTCATTTTTTCTAGTTTCATGCTATCTGCATTGAATATTATAGCTTCACTCTCTACTTCCATAAGTCTCTTTATTCCTTCCATTTGTCTTCCCCTCACATTTTCCAAGTGATAGTTTCCTGGTATTCATTTTGTTGGATTAAAAGTTCAATTTTATAAGAAATTACACCTTTTAAATACTCCTCTGCAAATAGCATGCTTTGATTAATACTGTTGTTTAACTTGCATAAAATTCTGGCTTCCAAATACGCATCCTTTGTATGTCTGGCTCTGACTTCTTTTACTTAACATAATTTTATATCTATCCATTTCTTTGCAAATGCTGTAACAGTCTTTATAATGTATGGGTGCAATCCAATTGTGTATATGAGCAACACTTTCTCCAACCATCCCTCCGATAAAGGGCATCTGGGCTCCATAAGTTCTCGACGGTGGATTTTAGTTCTTGAACTAAGACTCAGAGATATCACCCAGACTCTTAGTTCAAGAACTAAAATCCACCCCCAAAAAGTATTTAATTTACACCTGTGGAAGTAAAGTATTTCCTTCACCCCAATACACATCCATGCTCATTTGCAAGGTAACTCTGTTATGTCTGGAGTAGCACATAATATTATTACTTAAGTAGAAAACATTGCAACGTGGGTAAACTCTATCTCTCTCATGAATTTTTCTCCACTCAAATATTCAAATCTTGCAATTATTCCCATTATTTAAAGTCATAGCTTTTTTTCTTTAATACCCATAATATTAGAGTTTGAATTGAGTGTCTTGTGTCTCCTAAATGGATGTTCTTACCACTTTGGCATGCCCCCAGCCCGAAAGTATCCTGATTACCTTTCAGATAGAATCTGGCTTCCTACTTGTGTATGATAGTGGGCTCAATCTACTTCATGTTATTCTTCCTGGAATTTAGAATAACAGGTGCCTGGCATTGTGAACAGTTCTTTCTGTCCAGTCTGAGCTTTAACCACTATCCTCACAACAGTAGACTCCCATGTAGTCAGGATTTTCATAAGCTAATCATAGCTATTTTTTAAAAATCTTTGCATTTCCTGCAGGTTCTTGAGTACTGAGTTAATTTGTGTTTTCATGGGTTGTTTTGTTTCTTTTGAATGTATGTGTTGAGTTGTTCCTCATTTTTCCTTTCGTTTGTTTCACTCAAGTTCTTACCAATAGTGCAGAGAAACCAATTTTTCTTTCTCAAGATAGTCAGGGTGAACATTATTTATTCCAATACAATTCCAGTAATATTTAAACACCTTCAGGAATTTCAAGAAGATGACAGAGGAGAACCTGGTGGCTAAACAAGCTCTCACATAGAAAGCAATTCTAGTGTTCCAGTGAACACCCCTAGGCACTCCAAGTGTGCCATCACAGTACAGAGAGTTTGGCCAGAGAAGGAAAATACAGGTAAGGTGACAGATCTGAACATTTTCCAGCAGTCATGGCTGTGGTGGCTGTGGCGGCTGTGGTGGCATGCATAGCCACCATACCTACAAGCCAGAGAGTCTGGGACAAATGTGCCAGATGCAGCGGGCAAGCAGATTTTACTCAACACCAGCAAGACCTGACAAGTAGCAGATATCTTCATCCGGCAGATAGCACACCAGAGGCTACCCAGGAACCAACACTCCAGCGTGAGTACAAAACTGGCATCCTCACTCCTTCTCAAAGGGAGCAGAGGAGGGCAGGCCACCCCTTCCCCCAACACCAGAGATATCCATCTTTGATACAGACAAAGGCCTGGCTAAGCAGCTAGCTCCAACTCAGTCCTTTGATGAAAACAAAAGAGTCATTTAGCGAGTCACAAATACCTACCCTGACCTGCCATTCTCAACTCCATCTATGGGAAAGTCACCACAACCAGGCAGAGAAAGCTACACCCCGGAAAGAGTGGCTTTCTTCACTGGGTAAACAGAGCCAGAGGCTGCCCCTCCCTACAACAGCCCTGACAATCAATTGAAACTCAGTAAACATAAACCCTGAGAATGGCTCCAGGCTGGGCTCTGTGAATGTCTCAGAAGCTAGACCCTCAGGGAAAAGCTACTGTTTGCTGAAAGGCCTCAACTTTACCCAGAACCCAGCCTTATCATAGCAACTCCAAACTAGAGGAAACAATCATTTCCCTCTTTTGTGATACTCAAAGCAGATCTCCCTCCCACTGAACTAGCCTGGGAGGAGCAACACAAACTTCTGGGTAAACCAACAGATATTTTTTCTGCCTGCCCAAACAAACTGATTTAAGAAACCAATCTAGCCATAGAAAACCAAACACCACAAGAAAACCAGAGATTCCACAAAGACACTGGTTACTGTCACAAGGGAGATACAGGATCTTCCCTTCAACCCCCCAAAAACAAAACCAAAGAAGTCTTTTTTGTGTATCTTTTCTAAATTTTTCCTTTTACTTATAAAAAATTGTTTTTATTAATCGTTTTTCCTCCTCTTATAACTTTTATTTTAGGTATATATATGTATGTGTGTGTGTGTGCGTGTGTGTGTGTGCTTTTTAAAAAAAATCTCTACTGACCTTTGGTCTTTTTTATTCTTCCTTTTTCTCATTCGTTTTACTTTTTCATCTTTTGTTCTTTTTGCATGAATTATTTGTTGTTCTGCTCACCTCATATATACCTGTCATTGATTATAAGACCTTATCCCCCAATTGCGTACATAGTTAATCCAAAAATGTATTACTCAATTCAAAACCTCTTAGGATTAAATTCCATAATAGCAGTAATATCTATTTATACCTATACAATATTTGAAGTATTTTTATTTTTTAGTTTTTCAGGTCTCCTTTGTATCCCTCCCTTCCTCTCATCCTATCCCCGTTCATCTCTCAATATTACTTCTTTAAATTTTCATTACTTTTAAGAGTTTCACTTTTTAAATTTAAATATTTGTCTTTCCATTTTTTTCTTGTCTCTTTTTTTCAATTTTTTCTTCTCTCTCTCCTATCATTCTTTCCATTCCATTTCCCTCTGTGAGATTAGGACTTGGTTAATTTCATTCTCCTTTTACCTTTCCATATCCCTCTAACCCTATTTTTCCCCAGCATTCTCCCTAAACATAATAATTCCTGGTGTGTCAAATTCTTCTTTGCTATTCTTAGCCCATTAATATATAGTTGTTTAATGTTGAATAGACTGTATCTGTTGAACTAGATTGTATCTACAGACTTTTGGCTATGCAATTACAGGACTTTGGTTGATGCTTTCCTTAAAATGGTGGTCTCGAACAAAACTGGCAATACTTTCATCCCAAATGGGCAGAACAAGCCAGAAAAACACATGGAAAATGGCAAGTCCAGGTATCTCAATTCCCACTCAAGATAATGAGGTGACAGAACAGATAATGAAAAATCCAGAGAGTTCTCAAAAAGCTCTACAAATACTACTGATAAACATGGTGAATGAAAAGATTGAAACCCTGCAAAGGACTCAGTGTGAGCGTGATAGGGAGAGAGAGGAGGCAAACCAAAGATCAAAACAGGAAACTCATGGGCTTGAGGAAGCTACTCAAAGATTGATACTGGAATTGCATGAGCAGGTTGAGAACACTCAAAGAGAAATAAAGGAATTCGTGAGCAGGCTGAGGTCAGCCAAAGTGAACTACAGAAGTTGCATGAATGTGAGAAATCTAATCAAAGAGTAATACAAGAATTGCAAGAGAGGGATGAGAATAGACAAAGGTCAATAGAGACATTAAGGGAATCCATAAAGAGACACTTGAAAGGAATCAGGGAGACCACAAAGGGAATGCTGAATGGAGCCCAACAGAAGGAATCGGAGTCCAAGGAAACCATAACGAATCAACTAAGTGATTTGAGAATAAACACTGAACACCAAATGAAGGAAGTAAAGAATTTCATACAAGATCTAAAACAAAGCTCCAACAAAGAATTTGAATCCATAAAAGCTGACCAATTAGAAGGAAAAGAAATGAAAAATAAAGTAGAAAGTCATGACAGTAGGTTAGACCATGCAGAAGATTGAATCTCCGGCATTAAAGAGAGCCTAGGTATTATAGAGAAAGAACATACAACTATCCAAGACAAATTAAAGAAATAAGATAGATCTATTCAACACTTGGAAGACACCATCAGAAGGCCTTATATAAGGGAAAGGTGTGTAGAGGAGCACATAGAGACAGAAGTTAATGGCCTAGAAAATTTGTTTAACAGGATCCCAGCAGAGAACTTCCCAACACGCAAAAAGATAGGCATATTCAGATACAAGAAGCTTTTAGAACTCCACATAGACGAGACAATAACAGGACAGCCCATCATCACATTATAAACCACACAGGATCAATTCAGACCAAGGAAAAGATCCTTAAAGCTATCAAGGAGAAAAGATCAGACACTTATAAAGGAAAACCAATTAGAACCACCTCAAATTTCTCAACAGAGACAATTAAAGCAAGAAGAGCATGGAATGATGTATATCATGCCCTAAAAACAAACAACTATCAACCAAGAATAGTTTACCCAGCTAAACACTCCTTCATAATGGAAGGTCAAATAAAAATCTTCCATAGGAAAGAAAAACAAACAATATATCTCCACCAAATCAGCTCTACAAAAGATACTTAAAGATGTCCTACATAGAGAAAACCAACAAGACCACAATAAAGATCAAGAAACCACACCCAAACAGAATCGAAGAACCATAGGAAGAACCCAGTAGGCGTAGCCCCCAGAAGTTGGATAAAATGGCAGGAACATGCAAATACGTCTCAGTCCTATCTCTCAATATTAACGGATGTAACTCGCCAATTAAGCGACATAGACTCTCTAGTTGGTTTAAAATGCAAGATTCTTCTATCTGCTACCTTCAGGAATCACAACTTGCCCATAAAAAACAAAAACATTTTGAAAGTGAAAGGCTGGAACAAAATCTACCAAGCAAACGGCCCCCATAAACAGGCAGGAGTTGCAATCCTAATATCAGATAAAATAGACTTCAAATTAAAATTATTGAGAAGAGATAAAGAAGGTTACTACATACTAATTAAGGGATCAATCCTTCAGGAGGATATTAAAATTCTAAATATTTGCCAAACAATAGTGTACCCAAATTTATCCAAGAAATACTACTTTAAATCTTACATAGATCCAAAGACATTAATTGTTGCGTACATTAACACACCACTATCCCCACTTAATAGATCAACTCTGCAAAAACTCAACAGAGAAACCGCCGATCTAAACAACTGATTTAGCAAACATCTAGCGAATATTCATCCAGCAGCATCAGAGTACACTTTTTACTCAGCAGCACATGGAACATTTTCCAAAATACACCACATTTTAGGTCACAAATCAAACTTGTCAAAATTCAGAAACATTGAATTCATATCTTGCATTCCCTCAGACCAAAAGGGAATATAATTAGAACTCAACACAAAAAACCACCAAAGAAAATTCAGTAACACACGGAGGCTGAAAAACACAATGTTGAAACACCAGTAGGTCATAGAAGAGCTTAGAAACGAAGACCAATGTTCATGATATTCAACAAAAATTAGCACAGAGATTATCTGCTCCTCTGGGACACAGCAAAGGCACGATTCAGAGGCAAGTTTATAGCTCTGATTTCCTACATCAACACATTGGAGAGATCTAAAACCAACAATTGATGAGATCTGACACTCCTTGAAAAAGAGCATCAAGATAAACCCAATCCAGTTGATGGAAAGAAATAATTAAAATTCAATCAGAATTAAATGAATTAGAATCCAAAAAAAAAACCATAGGAGGAATCAACAAAATGAGAAGTTTCTTTGAAAAAAATTAACAAAATTGACAGTCCCTTAAAAAATTTTATCAGAAAAAGAAGAGAACAGACCCAAATAAATAAATTCAGTGATGAGAATGGCAACATCACTACAGAAACAACGAAGATTCAGAACATTATAAAGGAATACTGCTCAAAACTTTATGCTAATATGTTTGAGAACTTGGCAGAAATGGACGTTTTCCTGGCAAATACTGACATGCCGAAACTAAACCATGATGAGTTAAACCATTTTAACAGGCCCATATCAAGCAGTGAAATAGAAACAGCAATAAGAGACCTCCCATCTAAGAAAAGCCCAGGAACAGATGGTTTTACAGCAGAATTCTACAAGGCCTTCAAAGCAGAGCTCACATCAAGACTCCTCCAACTCTTCAATGAAATTGAAAGAGAAAGTTGACTACCGAACACTTTCTATGAAGCCATCATAACCCTTATCCCAAAACCCTCATCAAAGAAAGAGCACTATAGACCCATTTCTTTGAAGAACATTGATGCAAAGCCTCTCAACAAAATTTTGGCTAATCGACTTCAACAATTCATCCAAAAAATCATACACCGTGAGAAAACAGGATTCATTTCAGGGATGGAAAGATGCTTCAATATATGCAAATAAATTAACATTATTCATCACATCAACAAGGACCACATGATTATCTCAATAGACGCAGAAAAAAGCCTTTGACAAGATCCAACACCCTTTTATGGTGAAGGTCCTGGAAAAATTAGGAATCCATGGAACATTCCTCAATACAATAAAGGCTGTGTATGACAAAACTACATTAAGCATTATACTCAATGGTGAAACACTAAAGCTTTTTCCTCTAAACTCAAGAACGAGACAAGGATGCCCACTCTCTCTAATGTTCTTCAATCTAGTATTAGAATGCCTATCTACAGCAATAAGACAAGATGCAAACATAAAGGGAATCCCAACAGGGAAAGGAGAAGTAAAACTCTCCCTCTTTGCAGATGACATGATCTTGTATTTAAAGACTCCGCTCCCAAGTTACTCAACATGACTCAGAACTTTGGCAAAGTAGCAGGGCTTTTCTGTATGCCAACAATGAGAAAATTGTGGCTGAAATTAGGAAAGCAACTCCATTCGTAATAGCTCCACAAAAAATAAAATACCTAAGAATTAACTTAACCAAAGGAGTGAAGGACCTCTATGATGAAAACTTTAAATACCTGAAAAAGGAAATCAAAACAGACTTAGAAAGCGGCAAAAACTTCCATGTTCCTAGATTGGAAAGATCAACATCGTGAAAATGGCAATACTTCCCAACGCTATCTACAAAGTGAATGTGATACCTATCAATATTCCAACCTCATTCTTCAAGGAAATAGAAAAGGCAATCCAAAATTTCATATGGGACAATAAAAGACCCCGAATAGCAAAAACGGTCCTTAACAGAAAGAAAAGTGCTGGAGGAAAAGCAATACCAAATTTCAAACTCTTCTACAAAGCCATAGTAATCAAAACAGCTTGGTACTGGACAAGAACAGACCTCAGGACCAATGGAATAGAATTGAAAACCCATAAATGAACCTAAAGACCTAAAGCCATCTAATCTTTGATAAGGGAGATAAAAAAACAAAATGGAAGAAAGACAGCCTCTTCAGTAAATGGTGCTCTCAAAATTGGTTAACTACTTGTAGAAAACCAAAGCTAGATCCTTATATATCACCCTGTACCAGGTTAAACTCCAAATGGATCAAAGACCTCAGAGTCATGAAGACATTCTGAAAACATTACTGGATGGAATAGGAGAAACCATAGATCTCATTGGCACAGGCTGAAACTTTCTTAATAGAGACCCAGAAACACAACAAATCAAAGAAAGGTTGGACAAATGGAATTGCAGAGCTTCTGCATGGCAAAGGATATAGCTAGCAAGATCCATAGAAAGCCAACGAATTAGGAGAAGATCTTCACTAGCCATACAATGGAAAAGGGTCTCATATCTAAAATATATCTGGAACTCCAAAAATTTAAATCCACCAACAACAAATCCTAAAAGAAACAACTACCCAATAAATAAGTGGGCTAAAGATTAAAGAGAAACTTCTCTGAAGAGGAAATAAAGAAGGCCAATAGAAACATGAAGAAATGCTCAACCTCCCTAGCCATTAAAAATGCAAATAAAAAAAAAACATTAAGATACCACCTCACCCCATTTAGAATGGCAAAAATCAAGAACTCTAATAACAACAGATGCTGGAGGGGATGTGGACAGAAGGGAACCTTATTTCATTGTTGGTGGTAGTGTAAACTTGTTCAATCACTTTGGAAAGTGGTATGGAGTTTACTCAAAAGACTTCACATCGAGCTCTCCTATGACCCAGCAATCCCACTTTTGGGCATTTACCCAAATGATCACAAAGAAGACCACACTAAAGCTCCCAGCACAACTATGTTTATGGCAACATTATTTACTATAGCTAAGCTTAGAACCAACCCAGATGCCCCTCAGTAGATGAATGGATCAAGAAATTGTGGCATATATACACAATGGAATTCTTTGCCTCCATCAGAAAGAATGACATTGCACCATTGTTAGGAAAATGAAAGTCGTGGAAAAAATTATATTAAGTGAAGTAAGCCAGGCCCAAATACACATAGGCCCCATGGCTTCCCTTATTGGTAATAAATAGTATATGTCTGAGCCAAGCAGAAAATGTAAGATTCGTTGATGTTAGGTGAAATGTACTCCAAGATAAGTATTCAAATATTTTTTTCTTTCATGTGATTGTTTCTAACATATTTATAAGATGAATTTTTGTTGCTTTGTATGTCCCTCCCCCGTGATATAGCTCCTGTTTTCACTGTATTTTATGTTGGTATAATTTGTGGAGAGGAAGGGAAAAAACAAATCATTTAAAAAAGGATAGAGTTGGACCCACTGTAACAATGAGATGTACAAGATGTTATGTCAAAAAACGAACTTTAAAACTTTGGCATGGTGGGGTATAACGGGGGGTGGGGGGCAGGAGGGTTGAGATGGAAAGGGATAGGAAGGGGCAACAAAGGAGGAGGCAACAATGCTTGATAAGAAATGTACTCATTATCTTGCCCATGTAATTGTAAATCCTCTGTATGGTATTTTCAGAATAATAATTTAAAAAACCTTCATACCTATTAATGGTATAGGAATTCTCTGTGCTTAGAAGGGTCTTTTTATTTTCTCAGCCATCTTTGGCATGCACAGACAGATAATGGATTATATGAAGATAATAAATTTCCAAATGCTTGCCAGGAGGATTAAAACCTATAGTTAATTTTTTTACAAAGGCTTCCCTTTTCACAAAAGAAATATGCTGCTTGATTCAGGATTTCACATAATTATAATTCAAGGAAGATCTTAAATAATCATCTAACATTACAGAGTTGAGGGAGATGAATTGATCTCCTGAATAATTTACTTTTGGGTCAAATAAAAGCAGGATGCCAAAAAGAGAGTAGACTTTAGAGAAACATGATGAGATGTATGTAAATAGGTGCTTAGCTGATTTTGTTAATTTGTGAACTAATATAGAGAAATAAAGTAGTGTAAGGTAAAAAAAATAAAGAACTCTGCATTGAAATACTCATTTGTATGTGTGTGCACACACGTGCCTGTACACACACGTGCATGTTCATGTGCTCATGCATGCATTCATCATTCCTCCTCTAAGCAACTGTGCCCAAGGATAGGGGTCTACCACTTGAGCCACTGCTGCACTTCTGGATTTTGGAGATAATCACATGTTTTTTCATGATTGGACTGGCTTTGAACAGTGGTCTTCAGACCTTGGCCTCCTGAGTAGCTAGCTAAGCTTATTCACCCTATGAGTAGCTAGTTAAAATTCTGTCTGCCCTCTTTGATTCACTGCTTTTATTCTTTTCCGGAGGTAATCACAAGCCTGTCATATATATGTCTAATTGCTTTACAAATACTGTTACTGCTTGGCACCAGGGGCTCCAATCTGTCCTCTTAACTACTTAGGAGGCTTGAGAACAGAAACCAGGACAAATTTTAGTGGACTTCCTTCTCAATCTATAGTTGGGTGCATTGGATCATTTCCACCATCCTTCACTATCTAGAGACTAAGATTGGAAGGACTGCAGGATCCAGGAAGCTTGGTGTGCAACTCTGATGCCATTGATGATGGGAAGGATAAAAGGACAGATCAGGTGCATGTTCTTGTGGAAAGGGAACCCCTATCCTAAAATTAACCACTGATATAATGCCAGCCTAGTAAGAACAATACCCAAAGTTGAAATCCTCACAATTTCCCACAACCAAAATAAGTATATACATTCACATCCCAAAACTTAGTACAATCTGTTCTTTGCTCTAATATCATCTTTTTCTGATTATTGTATGATGTGACAGAATAGTTTATTTATTAAACTTATGATATATTTTAAAATACCTAGAAAATTCTCTTATTAAGTGCAAACGAATGGCATATTGCATTTCTTACATATTTGACTGCCACTAAAAATCCATCCAATGATTATTATAGTAATATATTCTGATTTATTACTTTATTTGTAACAGTTTTTAAACATTTTATTTTTCTGCTGAAGTTTAAGTATTTAAATAGTATCATCAAAGTATTTCCTTGGGTACTTGGGGCAATTTTTTAAAAAGTTTTTAACTAATGGCTTCTAAGAATTCTTAATTGCTATATTATTTGTTTTATTTTTAATTTCAATATAATTTTATTGTAAAGGTAATGTACAGAGGGTTACAGTTACATAAATAAGGTAATGAGTACATTTCTTTTGGAAGGAACATTGTTATTCCCTCCATTGATTTTTTTTTTGTACACTCAAACAATTACTAATGCTTTTGTTGTTGTTATTGTTCAAATGTAGTTTTGCTTTCTTTCTTCATGCATTTTTTATTATAAAATTGATATAAAAAGGGTTTACAGTTACTTAAGTCAACTAAAGAGTGTACTTCATTTTATTTTCTATATTTCAAATTTTGATCTTAATTACTTATTTTCTTGTTTCTTTAGGTTAATTCTTTTTTCAGAATTGTAGGATTAGTTAATTTAATTTTGCATGATTTTTACACATGTAAATTATTCAGACCTATATATGTTGCTTTTAAAATATTTAACATGTGAATATTTAAAATTATTTTCTTAATTTTTATATGGTTGGTGAATTTAAATAAATTGATTTTCTTAAAGTTCTAAACATATTTTTCCAGGTAACAAATAATTACTGTATTTTCAAGAAGCACATACTGTATTAAGAACGGCTTCATTTCCTGGTCACTTTTTGTAAGTATTTGTACTTGAATTAAAAAAAAAGTTTGAGCTGGGCATGGTAATTTGTGGCTTCAATTTTCTACCTATGGTAGGAATTGCAACTAGGGTTTGTAATTCGGGAGAGCCTGAGAAACTATCAGACCTCATCATAAAAATATCCAGAGTGAAATGATTATAGATGTAGACACCCATAGCGAGATATAGAGCACCTCGTTATCATATTCTAAATCTTGAGGTTAAAACACCAGTAACATTGATCTTTTATCAAAATTAAAGGATACATGTTTTAAAAAGTTTATTATTTAAAACTTATTTGCAAACATTCTCATGTCTTCTATTTCTTAATTTTCAATTTACTTAATCTATAAGAATCCAAGTATATTGTGACTATTTGATTTCTACTAAATGTTTAAATAGTATGAGCAATATTATGATTTCATATATTAACCTACTTTTATTATTTGTGATAATTTCCTCTTTAATATTATAATATCAATATTCCAAATATGTGTTTGTGGTGTGTGTGTGTGTGTGTGTGTGTGTGTGTGTGTGTGTGTGTGTTTATGGGGTTTGTGTGTGTGAGTGCTTTGTGTGTACTTTGTAATGCTTGGGAGATCACACCATTATTTCACATATGCTATGTCAAGATTTTACCACTGAACTATACTGTGTAGTTATAATATAAATAGTGTTTTAAGTTATGACTTTTAAATTTTCATTCCTAGTATGTTTTTTCAAAATTATATATGATAAAATGTGATCCATTTTCTATCCACATTAGCAACTTTTATTGTTATTTGATTGTTATTTAGAATATTTCCACTGCTTTTTCACTTCCAAATTCTTGTGTTTCTTATTGATAAAGGTTTTACTTTGCTTCTTTTCTCTCTTCATTCTTTTTGCCTTTAGAGTTTACCTATTGTTTCCTTTATTTGTTTGGAAATTAATTATCATATTCCTATTACAATTTCTTTACATTGTAAGAGGTCTATCCAATGCTATATTTTCTATTTTATTTTTCCCATCTTCTCTGACTCTCAGTACACACTCTTAGGTGGATTAAAAAGAAACTTGACTGAAGACACTTTGATTATTTTCCTCCTTCTCTTCTTTGAAATCTTTCTGTTTTTGAAAAACAGTAACAATGACGTACAGCTCCTAGGTGGTCCATCATTCTATCCCCTCTCAATCTACTCTGTAATACAGCTCAAGTCGTTGTCATTCATCTTTATTATGCTATAGTGTTATCTAAATGTTAACTCATTCCTAAATTAATTTTAGTTGTTTTAAGCATTCTCTAAAGACATTTTTCCCTATAAAATATCAGGGGTCTTGTGTTTTCACAAGGTGTAAAATATGAGTACTATCAAACATCTAGATATCTGTAGAATATTGGTCCACCTGCTCAATAAACCTGTATGTAAATTCAAGGAATACAGGTCAATCAGAACAATCTCGTAAAATTGTGTAGCTTGAGCCCTCATACTAGATTTGAATCTTATTACCATGTTTATTAGTGAAAGAACCGACACATAGAAGAATGTAACAGATTTATCAAAAATAAATTCTTAGGTTTATTGTCAATAGATTTTGAAAAGTATACCATGACTTAATGAAATAAAAATAGAATCTTAAATGGGTGTATTGGCACTATTGCCTCTCTAGTTTTAAAGAATGAACTTAGACTGCTACCTCAAACTTTATACAAAAATTTAAAATAAAAAATGATTTTCAAACTAAATGTGAGTTGTAAAACCTACAAAACATATATGTAAAAATTCATAAGAATGGATCAGTAAAGATTTCTAAATATTTGACATGGAAAGCATTAGTGGCTAAAGAAAAGCAAGAATAAACTAGTATCAACTGATAACCTTTCTTAACTCTATGAAAGTAGTGAAAACATATCCAACAGATAGAGGGCACATATTTGTTAATGCTACAATGATCCTGAATCTTAAGTACTTTTATATCTTCTAATACTGTATAAATTTTTCCCGAACAGGATATTTCTATAAAGAACATATGTAAATTCATAGTAGGAGGAGCATATGAATTAAGCTCCTCTTAAGTATCTAAGAAAAAAGAAAAAGAAAACTCACTAGTATAACCATAATATAAAAAGATGAAAAAATATATATAAATGAATTTGTGGAGAAATTGATATACTCCGCATAGCAGAATGATTTGTGTAATACTGCAGTCATTTTAGCAAGCAAGTTTTCAAGTCTTCAAAAGGTCAAAGAGAATTGTTTATGTTCTAGCCATTACACTTCTATGTGTGTATTAAAGAGAAGTAAAAAGCATGTATTGATTGGGAATGTAGTTCATTGACAGTGCACTTGGACAGTATGAGTGAGAACCTGGAAATAATTCCCCAAAACAAATTTTGAAAAGACATCCTATAGAAGATGTATGCAGGACAAATTCCTGTAACTAAATTTTATATCTATTTTAATATCTGTTCTAAAATTTATAGCCTTTCTATTTGAAGAAATGCAAGTTTTTGAAAATTAGGCGTGGTAAACCTATGATTGTAAAATTCATTTCCAAAGCACTAAAATGTATACAATTAAAGGAGATAATATATTGCATGTGAATTTCATGTCAGCAAAAAAATAAAAATATAATTAAAAATTCTTCACACAAAATACCTAAAAAGATGTTTTTGATGTTGGCTAAAAATTCTTTGAACACTACAGCTTCTAAAACAAAGATGTGATTTCCGTTTATTTTGAGGTATTGTTGACTGTTTTTTTAGTTTATGCAGAGATAACCCAATCAAAAATGTATGTGATAACTGGAATATCTAGAAATTATACATCACTTATACGTAATTGATAACCTTTTCTGGAAGAAACTTTTAGCAAATGATAGAAAACACAAATCTGTGCATCTGCATTTTATGATAGCCATATGTTACTTGCTCAATACAATTGCTTTTCTCTACTTTGCTAGAAAAAGTATTCTCAGGATAAAAGCCAATAACGTGAAAAGAAACAAAATACACAATCATCTTGATTTGTTTGTGACAAAAACAAATGAAATAAACAATTCCACTTAAGCCCCTCATTATTGTATCTATGAAGATGATCCTGAATGCCAACGTCCATTGAAGTTTTGGAATTTTAATTTCTACGAACATATGAAAATTAGAATAAGAAAACAAATATAGTCTTAGAGCAAACCAGCCTTGGAATAATTTGCTTAATTGTTTTGAAATTACAAAAGAATTAATACCAATAAAATTATCCTTTCCTATGGAAATCATTTAAAAATGTTTATCACTTATTATAATTCAAATACCAAGCAAGAGTAATTTTACAGAATAATTATAAATATCATTTTATTACTATCGTAAAATAGAATAAAAGACCAGTCCCAAAATATTATCATTATTCTTAATTTTGAATCATTACCTAAATATCTTAAACATTCTAAATAGTCATGTTTTTAACATAGACGTAAACATTGTATATTTTTTATCTAACATTTTCCATGTATTCATGTTCCTAAAAAATGTTCACAGCAGGTAAAAGATGCTTCTGTGAAATTAATGTGATATATTTTGTTGTTGCTGTTGATGTTGTTTGCAAGGTTAGGCATTGTCCCTAAGCCATTTTGTGCTCAAAGCCAGCACTCTACAACTTGAGGCATTGAGCTGATTCCTGTTTTTAATAGTTAATTGGAAATAAGAATCTAACAAGTACTTTTCTGTCTGGGCTAGTTTCAAACACAATTCTAAGACCTCATTACACAGAATAGCTGAATTATAGGTGTGAGTCACTGGCACTTGATTTAATATATTTTTAAAATTTTAATTATATTTCAAGATTTTTGTTTCACTATAATGTACATCGTTCTACACAAAAATTTAGATATATGTATATATTTCTGATGACAAATAATTTCAAAATGAATGTCTTTCTACAAATTATATATATATATATATATATATATATATATACAAATATATTTCTGAAGACAGACTCCCTCTAAAACTTTTTATGCTACTACTTTTTTACCTTTTTATTTCTAAGATATGCAGTCTATTTTTCAAAAGTTTCCTAGAATAAAATAACTAATATTTCAATAGAATGTAGCGTTTATTACTTTTAAGGGAATTTTACATGTACACATGATATTGTAGTAATATTTATAGTATATTACTTGAAATAATTCTGTTCAAACTCAAATATTTGTGTGTAGTGGTGGGGAGAGAGGAAGTTAATTCATGCTGGTTAGGAAATTGCAATACTTCAAAAATCTATTCTATAATTTGTTATAAGCACATAGTCAAGCAACCTGTTATGGGTTAGTTTTTTTCTGTTTCTTTGTTCAAAATTTTAATATGGATGCATGCACAGTGGTAACATTAAAATTATTAATCAAAGCCGGGCGCTGGTGGCTCACGCCTGTAATCCTAGCTACTCAGGAGGCTGAGAGCTGAGGATCGCGGTTCAAAGCCAGCCCGGGCAGGAGAGACCGTGAGACTCCTATCTCCTATAAACCACCAGAAAACCGGAAGTGGCACTGTAGCTCAAATGTTAGAGCGCTCGCCTTGAGCTGAAGAGCTGAGGGACAGCGCCCAGGCCCAGAGTTCAAGCCCTACGACCGACCAAAAAAAAAAAATCATTAATCAATAGACAAATAATCGCAAAATCATAAATACATATCTCAGTTTCAATAGTTAGCACTTATTTTGATGAGGATATGATGACCACAGTGTACCCTGATAATGACAATATTGAGATTGAAAAGGAAAACGCTTTACATATTTTTGAAGCTATATTTCCCTCATTGAATATATAGTAATAAATAGCGTTGGATTACATACAGTAAGAATAACAAGAGGAGAGTTTCAATATCAAGAAATACTATCACATAAACAGTAGAGATAGTAAAAACCCTAATGTTATTCCTGCAGTCTCTCTAATGTATACACACTTTTCTTGGTAGTATTATTTTCTTATAAATAAAATTATTTATTTCCACATTTTGATGGGCTAAGGTGTAGTTTTCAGCTTAGTGTGATCAGTTCAAAAACATTCTCATATAGATACTATTCAATAACCAAAATTTCCAATGATATATTAAGGGTATGTTCTTCAATACCTCTGAAAAAACATGACACTATTTACATAGTATCACTTACATATCTGTAGTTACCTTAAAAGGACATAGACCATAGAACAAGGAGGTGAAATTTATTTTTATTTCTGTAGGAAACAATTTGTGACTTTGTACCAACAAATTGTGACTCTTTCCTTATTTGTAAGGTAAGGTGGAAAATTTAAGGACTCTTCACTTTTCTTTTTTCTTGCTCTAGAAGTCAACACATATATTCTTCATTATTTCTGGTAGATTACATCCATTTATAGATGAGAAATGTAAGGCCAACAGTCAATGTAGTGAATAAATAATGATACTAGAATTTGTGTCTGAGCTCTTCACTCTATGTGCTTACAAAGAGAGTAATTTGGTGATCGAGAGGGCCAATATGAAAAGACTGGGGAAAAAGCATACTTTGGAAATGGTTGTTTTAGGACTAGGTGACAGTGTTGAGTAAATGAAACAGGCTGGTGTCAGGAGCATAAAAAGTAGTATATAGAAATCATTTGAGTGGGGGCTGGGAAGGTGGCTCAGTGGTAGAGCGCTTGCCTTGCATGAATGAGGCCCTGGGTTCGATTTCTCAGCACCACATAAGCAGAGAAAAAAAGCTGGAAGTGGTTCTGTGGCTCAAGTGGTAGAGTGCTAGTCTTGAGCTGAAGAACTGAGGGACAGTGCCCAGGCCCAGAGTTCAGGCCCCACGAACGGACCAACCCAAAAAATAGAAATCATTTGAGTGACAAAAACTGAGAAAATCTCGATCATTTATCTTATCTAATGGGCAGGAGTAGAAGGGTAAGAAGAAATCTAATGTGCTTCCACACGTTTGGCTTGCAAATGTGTTTGTGCTACTCTTAGTTATAAGGACCACAGGTGGAAATGATGGATTTAGGGGAAAAAAATCTGATAGTTCTAAAGTTTAGATTCAAAGATGAGTCTGTTTAGACATCATCAAAATATCCACGACCATGAATATGAAAAAGAATAATAAATTGGGGGCATTATTGAATGGAAAAGGAAAAGGAAAGTCTGACGCAGGTGTGAGCAATGTGGGCACCACTGTAGACAAGATTGGAAGAAAGAGATAAATAAGTAAATAAAAAAGTAATAAACCCAGATTAACAGAAGTAAAGGAAGGAATTTGCAAGAAGATATTGAAAGACATATGCTATTTGGATTTGAAAAATAAAAGGACATAGACAACTTTGGGTGAAATTCATATTGATAAAATTTTGGGATATGAATATGAAGCCATAATATTCTGGATCCATAAATTCAACAGATCCTATTGATTTTAAATGTTGGGAAACAATGTTTTTATCCTGACCTTAGAAGAATTATACAGATATAACTGTCATGAACTTTATTCATATGTATTGTGTGAATATTTTTGAAGACTGTGTTTATTCAGGAGTTTATAGGTTGAACTACAGCACAGACAAGCCTAATTTGCCTACAGTTCCAATGTGTGTCCCATGTATCCACATCAGTTTTTTATTGAAATATCTTTAGATATGTTTGGATGTCTTATCAACCTATTCATTATAAATGTAGGACAAGTAACAGCAAGTATTAGGTTAAACATACAGCATTACTGATGTGACTGAAGACTCCTCGAATTGATTCTCCTTCAGAATAGAAAATTCCTCAATAGCCATTGACACATCATAATTGCCATATAATCTATTTAACTCTAGTTCTTGTTAGGGATATCTCCATGGTGAAATAACCCTGTCAATCAAACTGCTACAAATTCTTATATGTACGGAATGCTTTTATAAACTTTATAATGCTTTTATTGAATGGAAGAGTTCAGACTTTACCCTCATCAGTACGACTGAATGCCTAAAAAGATACGACATTTCGA
Source organism: Dipodomys spectabilis (assembly GCF_019054845.1). Classification (NCBI taxonomy): domain Eukaryota; kingdom Metazoa; phylum Chordata; class Mammalia; order Rodentia; family Heteromyidae; genus Dipodomys; species Dipodomys spectabilis. The sequence continues at coordinate 2,500,824 of NW_024871192.1, forward strand.
TTTAATGCTTTTCTTTCATTTTCTCATACCCATTGGCAAGTAGGGAAGGATTCTGATCTAACAATACTACAATGGTGACTTGTACTAACACAACATCTAGGATCTAGTGTTAATTCGGATACTTACTAATTAGCTCTAGATTTTGTGGATATTTATATTTCTCATGGGAAAACTAATGAGCCCCAAGGAAACTGACCTAAGGAGACTTTCAATTCTAATATCAGTTTGTCTCAAAATGCTTTAAATTCTACATCCTCTAATGTGCACATAGGGTTACACTGTGGAACTTTTCTCCTCAAAGACTGAGTACTACCCTATTGCTTAATATGGACAAAGTGCTTCCTTTTTTTAATTTTTTAAATTTTTTTATTTTATTTAATTTTATGTGTGAACATACTGTACAGAGGGGTTACAATTACATGGGCAGGATAATGCATACATTTCTTACCAAGCATTGCAGCCTTCTCCTTTGTTTACCCTTCACATCCCTTCCCAGCCTTCCCCTTTCCCCCCACCCGATCCTTCCCCCCCACCCGACCGACGTTGTAAAGCTCGTTTTTGACATGACAACTTGTACTTCTCATTGTTGCAACAGGTCCACCTGAATCCTTAAACGACTTGTTTTTCCCCATCTCCTCCACAAGTTATACTGACATCAAATATAGTGCAAGCGGGGATTATTCAGTGGGGGAGGGACATACAAAGCAACAAAGAAATAATCTTATAAATGCGTTAGAGACACATGCATGAAAGAAAAAAAACATTAAAATACATATCTAAGGGTTCATTTTCCTAACATCACATTATCTGACCTTTTCCGCTTGACTCATACATATACTAGATATTTCAATTAAGGGAAACCATGGGACCTGTGTTTCTTTGGGCCTGGCTTACTTCACTTAATATAATTTTTTCCAAGTTTTTCCATTTCTAACCAATGGGGCAATGTCATTCTTTCTGATGGAGGCATAGAATTCCATTGTGTATATATGTCACATTTTCTTGATCCCTTCATCTACTGAAGGGCATCTGGGTTGGTTCCATATCTTAGCTATGGTAAATAATGCTGCAATAAACATAGTTGTGCTGGTAGATTTAGTGTGGTCTTGTTTGTAAACATTTGGGTAAATGCCCAAAAGTGGGATTGATGGGTCATATGAGAGCTCTATGTGAAGTCTTTTTAGGAACCGTCATACTGCTTTCCAAAGTGGTTGAACAAGTTTACATTCCCACCAACAATGAAGTAAGGTTCCCTTCTGTCCACATAACCTCCTAGAGTTCTTGATTTTTGCCATTCTAACTGGAGTGAGGTGGTATCTCAATGTTGTTTTGATTTGCATTTCTTTTATGGCTAGGGAGGTTGAGCATTTCTTCATGTGTCTATTGGCCATCCTTCTTTCTTCTTCAGAGAAGTTTCTCTTTAAGTCTTTAGCCCACTTATTTATTGGGCAGTTGTTTGTTTCTTTGAGGATTTGTTGTTGGAGGATTTAATTTTTTGAGTTCCAATATATTTTAGATATGAGACCCTTGTCTGTTGTATGGCTAGTGAAGATCTTCTCCCAATCCGTGGGCTTTCTATTGAACTTGCTAGCTATGTCCTTTGCCATGCAGAAACTCTGCAACTTCATGAAATCCCATTTTGGACAAAGTACTTTCATACATAGAGTGGGCTTGTGCAAACATGAAGTGGTAGTTGAACAATGTTCTTAGTAATTTGTGTAGATGAAATGGAAATAGAGCAACTATGAACTCAAAAGGAATGTGCAAAAACGCGAAAGGCACAAATTAGAATGTGTCAAGCATATGCTGAAGTATAATTTCAAATTATGTGGTCAGGTGTGAGGGTGTGTTCAAAGTACAGCTTAAGAAAATGTAGTTGGATATCTTGGGGAAAAACTGCTTTAAACTCTTCTGGGATAATTGTACAAGTAGAAGCCGTAACTCTGACTCTAATCAGCCACATCATCATCAACTTAGGGACTATTTTCCAAGTGCAAAGTGAGAAAAAGAGGGCTCATCACAGTTAGTGCTCAGGTTGAAGTAATGGAAATAACATAATTTTTCTTATAAGACTTCACTTGTTTTGGAGGGTTAAAGTAGGAAAAATCCAAGTAAATATTTTCCATGTACCTAAATTAAGTGGGACATAGTATAATATTCTCTTTTTAACTGGGAATTTGTAGATTATGTCTTTTTATACTCTAACTTGGGACAATGATCTGCTGTCAGTCATTTTCTTCCCCCTCCCCATCTTTTGCCCTTCCAATTACATAATTTTTATTTAAAGAGACATACTTAAGCTTGCATTTCTAAATCCTTTAAAATTATATGAACTACTTCATACTTCTGGCAACCTCCTATATCTTTCTCAAGGGAATATTTTGTCACTATCATTTTAACCCATATGATATTGGATATCATCCTGCCTAATTCAGTGCAAGATATACATTAGTCTCATCCAGATATCTCAACACTTGTACCACCATGAAATACTATCTTCATAAAAATCATGATTTTAGAATATCTGGGGAGGTGGCATCTGTCATTTTTGAATGACCCTAAGTGATACTTATATGCAATCATGTTTTAAATCAATATGCCTCTCAGTAGATGAATGAATTGACAAAATGTGATATATATATATTTCCACTGTGGAATTCTATGCTTCCAATTCATACGGCAATAGAAAATCCTACTAAGTAAAATAAACAAGACCCAAAGAAAGAAATTCCATGGTTTCTCTAATTTGTAACAAGTAGGAAATATCTAGGATAGTCCTAGCAGATGAGCAGAATGGCTCAGTAGCTACGTATAAGGTCATGATGAGCAACAAGAACTCCTACATATGGAAACAAAGGTTTTCTTTGTGGTTGTTGTTTTTAATGTACTCTGTGATTCTTTTTTCTTTTGTGTTTTACCCTATGGTTTGTCCTCTGCTGTAGTTGATTTCAGTATTATGTGTCATTGTATATATATTTATCTTAATTAGGGAAGGGAAGAGGAACAACAACATGGCACGACAAAGGACAAAGGACAAACCAATGTAATAGTAATGCTCACAAGACTATATGATGGAAATTTACACTACACCTTGTGAAGGGTATTGGGGTAAAGGAAAACTATGAGAAAAGTGAGGTAGTGGGTAAAAAGTTCGACATGTTTTGTATTCACCATCTTACAATTATGGCAACCCATTCTATATATCAACTTGACAATAAAATTAAATTAAAAAATAACAAACATAAAATATAATTTCACTGTATTGGTATAGTAAATACCAGTCTATTCCCCCTTTCTTTATGAGAGGGTCATCAACTTGAATGTTATCAAACTATACAACATCTTCACAATATACTTGCCTTTATGTTGAAAAAACCATTATCTTATACTAAAAGAGAAAACAGTTTAATTCTACGGAAACTCCTAACTTTTAAAATTGAATAATTGTTAAGAGGACAGAATATATGTATTCTTCAAAATTCAGATGACTAACTAATCATTTTCAAATTCTGATCATGCCATATCAGAGACATTTAAAACAGTATCTGTTTGCAGTTTGAGTTCTGCAATAGATGAAATTTCCAATGAGTTGTTACATATTTAAAAGTCAATAGAAAAAATAGCCACATTCTGGTAGAAGATAAAACTATGACCTATGTATAATAATTAATCCCTGAAGAGTAAATATTTGTTCATCAGAGTAAGCTATTATTTCTATGACAATCAATCCCAAGTTTTTATGCTGTAAAGTCATCCTAGCCCAACAGTTTGCAACTTGTAAGGTGCACATTAAAATGGCCTAAATTCACATCATGACTAGCTTATAACTATTGTGAAAAAACATATTACACTTCTGCTGTGATGCCCTCCCAATTGTGCAAAGAACACTACATTAAACTTTTCTGCATCATTTTCCCTCCAGTGGTATTCTTGAGATCAAAACACTTGCAAATAGTATTTATATTATTATTTTATATTAATTTTATTATATATTATTTTTATCTATCATAGATATTCAGGAGATCTGAATATCTGAATATTAAAATTTGAAGATTATGGTTCACACCCATCCAGGTAGCAAGGTTCCTTAGATTCTTTTTTATAAATTTTTTTTGTGAACATACTGTACAGAGGGGTTACAATTACATGGGCAAGATAATGAGTACATTTCTTATCAAGCATTGCAGCCTCCGCATTTGTTTACCCTTCATATCCCTTCCCAGCGTCCCCCTGCCCCCGCACCCAATCCTCCCCCCCACCAAAGTTGTTAATTTCGTTTTCAACATGACAAATTGTACTTCTCATTGTTGCAACGAGTCCACCTGTATCCTTATTTAAACGACTTGTTTTTCCCCTTCTCCTCTACAAATTATACCGACATCAAATATAGTGAAAGCAGGGATTATACTGTGGGGGAGGGACATACAAAGCAACAAAGAAATAGTCTTATAAATGCGTTAGAAACAAATGCATGAAAGAAAAAAAACATTTAAATACATATCTAAGGGTTCATTTTCCTAACATCACATTATCTGACCTTTTCGGTTCCTTAGATTCTTATTTCCAATAAACTCATAAGGAATAACCAGACACAAGTGGCACTGAGGTTCAAGTGGTAGAGCAGTAGCCTTGAGCAAAAACAGGCTCAGGGAAAGTGCCCAGACCCAGAGGTCAAGCCCTAACAAACTAAACAACAAAAACAAAATAAAAACAAACATTAAACTTAGCTTTTTTCCCTCATTGTATGAGTAATTAAGATGTACGTAAGGAAATTTCTTCCTGTGTTATGTATAGGTAGAAGAAAAAAGATGTCATACAATTACTCTCTTCATACTATGTTACACCAAAGTCTCAAAAAATTGCTCTTTTTCTAAATTTATAAATTAATAGCAACCATTTGATGGCAACTTTGTCTAGATTATTCAGATTATCATGTTATACATGAATTGTTGGAATTATCTATTAACTAAATTCTAATTATACCTGACTTGAAAGAATATTCTAGGCAAATAGAATGCCAGAATAATTTGTGAATTTCTAAATTAATTCTTCTACTTGAAAATAATTTTGTAGTATCCTAGAGAATATGAAATTACAAACAAAAAATTCTAATTTAGGCAGGTCTGCAAAGTCCTACATTAGATGAAATTTGCTGTTTCTCCAGGCTTAAGCTTTTGTAATCCATCATCATTTCTTTGGAATCCAACAGAATGATGATTACTTTTACAAATTTTTGATTGGGAATAATGAGCTAATTTGCATCTAGCAATGTTCTGTAATGAAGAGCGCATGTAAAACACAAGTGAGGATTATATATGAATTGCATTTCAATAGGAAACTTGACTTATCAAAACATAGTGAAAAAAATTAGCCCAAACTTCCAACTGTGTATTCCTTTCTTGTTGTTTGGCTTGTTTTATTGAGACAAAATTATACACCTGCTCCAGGGAAGGTATCGCTATGTAATTCCACTTTCTAATCTCCTATCTTAGTCTGAGTGCTAGAATTCCAGGCTTGTATCACATTGTCCTGCCATAGTTTGTTGGTTTATTTAATCTAGAAACAGGCTAGCAATTCTGAACTTCTCCGATGATCTTATTCACTAGACTGACTGCTTTGACTGTTTATATACAATTTTCAAAGACGTTCTAACATTTGACACAGGATATGAACATTTTCAGATGCACCTATAGGGGTCTCTGATTCATTCCTCCATGGATCTGATCCCTTTAATATTGATTACTTGACTTTCTTATTATCTCTGGTCCCTACCTTTGTAATATTCTCAAGCTTTTTTGGGGAAAGTTCACTTGAGGACTTTCTAATATTAAAAATTATCACTTGTTCTAGTCTTACTTGGGACATATTTTCTATTATTTTCTAACGTTTTCTACACATTCTGAGAGTTGTTTCATATGTGTGTTTACACATATAAGTACCTCTGTGTATGTGCATGCTCGCCTGTATGTATGCCAAAACCTCAAGCTCTTATTCAGCAGTCTTGCTCATACCTAGTATTCCATCACTTTAACCATTCTTACAATGCAAGTTTAGCCTGGTTAATTATAGGTGTTGTCGCAAATACTTTTTTTCCCCAGGCTGGATGCAAAATGAACTTCCCAGAATCCTTTACATTCTTAGGTTTGATCTTTCCAGGAGTATCAACTTTTAAATTTGAAACAGTTTTGTGAGTGTAAAGTCTAACTTGTAGCCCAGATTTTTAACTGAAGAATTCATATAAAGATAGATGAACATACACATTACATATATTGAGTGTACACTGTTAGAAATGTGATCTTAAGCCGGGTGACAGTGGCTCACGCCTATAATCCTAGCTAATTAGGAGGCTGAGATCTGAGGATTGCAGTTCAAAACCAGCACAAGTAGGAAAGTTTCTGAAGCACTTATCTCCAATTAACAACCATAAAACTGGAAGTGGCACTGTGGATCAAGTGGTAGACTGCTAGCCTTAAGCTGAAGAGTAGAGGAAGAGTGCCCAGGCCCAGACTTCAAGCCACACAAATTCCAAAGAATAAAGAAAAGAAAAGGAAATAAATAAAAAGATATGTGAACTTAGCTACCAGTTCATTGCTAGTATAATTCCTGCTCTCTCAGCATGGCTTTTTTTTCCAGTTAAGTCCATGCTCTTATATCTGACTTGCTTTTAAACTAGAATTATTCTTCCATTCTACTTTTTACAAATTTGCATGATTAGTTTGCCAGGATTTAGAGCTAGTAGAAGAAAAAGAGTGGCCTCATCCCACATGTTCCACTTAATAGTAATGCCTTCTCTATATCACTCCCGTAGATCTACCTACTGGCCTTGGCTTTATTGTTTCAAATTTGTCTTATTTGCAGAGTCTTCTATGCTGTATTGAACAACCATATTTAAACACAGAACTTCTTTTTCTCCTATTATTCATATTGTTTCTCCTACTGTTAACTTATGTACACTTGTGAAATAATGCACAAACACACACAGATATTTCTGAGAACCTTCTTCTCACTTAAAATTGGTCTTAATTTATAGAGCACTTAGGAAATTTGAACTTAATATACTCCAGGATAATGGTTTTTTTCATGTTTTTTTAATTGTAAATATGTCATACAGAAGGGTTGGAGTTATATATGTAAGTTAATTAGTACATAATCTATCAAGCATTGTTACCTCTACTTTTGTTTTTCCCCTGCCTTCCCTTTCCTCCTCACCGCCCCAAATCCCCCCTCCCTCCCCAAGTTGTAAAGTTCATTTTCTACATAGTGTCTTGTAGAACTCATTGTTACAATGGGTAATAATGTATCCTTGTTTCAGCATTTTGTTACTTCCCTTCCCCTCCCCACATTAGAAAAAGGTATATGCAAGATCAGCGACATCAAATATAGTAAAAACAGGGATTATACCGTGGAGGTAGAAAATAGAAGAGAAAAAAATTAAATTAAATTAAAAAAAGAAAATAGAAGAGAAACAAAAAAATCACATAATACCTGTTAGGTAACAATAAAGAAAAATCAAGTTGTGTCCTATCTTGGAGTCTATTTCACTTAACATCATTTTATATGGCCATATGTACATGTATAATGTTTTATAAGCAATTTAAATTCCGTATTTTCTCATGACTAAGTTGTTTCTGAAACACATGTTACCTCATGTACAAAGATGTACTTGTGCTATTTCAATGAAGCCACAAAACGTTCATTTTACCTGGAGCAGCACCATAGATAGTTACTTGAAGTAATTGGAAGGAACTGTTACGGGAAGTGGAAGCTGATTCCAAGAGAGGAATTGAACATAGAGAAATGACAACTTCAACTTAATTTGTGGTCTCGTTTTACTGTACAAGAAAAGAATTCAAATCTAGAAGGAAACTCTATCCCTGACTTTTTCGAGTGTGTTCTTTACTCACATAAAACTTGTTTGTAAATTTCTAGTTGAGAGTTTTACAAAAGGAAACAATATGCCATTTGAAGGCCAACATAGATAAAAAAGAAATAACGTTGTTTTAAAAGTGTTCTACTGCAAAGAAACAAAGACATGTAGGTTTAAAGGTCCCTTATGCCTAGATATTTCACTCCTGACATGATTGTCTTGTTGCAGGATTCAGTTATCCATTCCTTTAATCTGGTCCTGAGTTCACCATAGCAATAAGGATTCCAAAAAGCAGGATCCAGTGAGTATGATCAGCAAAGGAGCCTCTTTTCAAACTAGTGCTTTAAGGATGGTCCCAAAGAAATACGTGGGGTTTTTTTTTGCTCGCTTTTTCGTTTAGTTTGTGCTGGTTCTGGGGCTTGAACTCAGAGTCTGGACCCTGTCCCAGAACAGTTGTCTTTCTTGCCCTCTTGCCTCCTGCCACTCTACTGCTTGAGCCAAAACTCCACTTCTGGCTTTTTTGGTGTTTAATTAGAGATAAGAGTTTGACAGACTCTCCTGCCTTTTGGCTTTGAGATTGTAATAAATCCAAGTGACATCAACTGTATGGACTTCTCTTTTGAACCAAGACATGTTAGATGAAGTTTATTATAAAGCTAGTATTCAACAATTTTTTAAAAGAAGAGAATATGTTCAGAAAAGAAACCAAAACTTAACTCAGCAAAAGTAGGTGCACTGAATTATTTTGGAATTGTGTTTTCTGCTTGGGAAGATTACTATTGACTTCGTCGTTCCTTTTGAGGGACTTTTTCTGTTGGTCGTGGGGCTTGAACTCTGATCCTGGGCGCTGTCCCTCAGCTCTTCAGCTCAAGTTGAGTGCTCTACCACTTTAGCTACAGCACCACTTCCGGATTTCTGGTGGTAATTGAAGATAAGATTCTCGTGGATTTTCCTGAACAGGCTGGCTTTGAATCACAATCCTCTGGTCTCAACCTCCTGAGTAGCTAGTATTACAAGTGTGAGTCACCAGCACCCAGGTCATATTTGAATTTATGTGCACTTAATGAAACTACGTCGACAAAGAATGGAAATTTGTATCAAATGGTGTGACATTGCAGCTTTTCAATACAATGGAGGTAGCAATAAATATGTTCTCCTTTTCCATGTTCTTACATCAATGACTCATTAGCTATGGGACTCTTACATTAGCATCCTCCGTTGTCTGCGTATGTGGACCTAGTATCAGAAATTGTTCATAGAGAAATAGAGAAAGACAGATTTGTAGAAAGCAAAGGAGATCAGGTATGGAAGAGCACCATAGAAGGATATACAACTTATCACACAGAGATTATGAACTAGCCTAAGTTATTAGAATGTTAAAGGCAATGAGGAATAAGTCTAGTTGATAACTTGTTCTTCAATAACCAAAAATGGTTCTTTAGAACAGTTTATGGTATAATTTAGTTATTATTATTTATTCCTTCCATCTGGAGTTATTCCTTCTGTCAAAACTATTACTTAACCTCTGCTTTTTGGTGCCATAATTTAGCAAAAAGATCTCCAAATCTCACTTATACTACCCTTCTGATTGTGATTAGCAGTGGCCACTCAAGAGCCTGGAATCTGAATTTCCAGAATTAATCTTTTTTTTTTTTAATTTAATTTAATTTTATTTGTGAACATACTGTACAGAGGGGTTACAGTTACATGGGCAGGATAATGCGTACATTTCTTACCAAGCATTGCAGCCTCCTCCTTTGTTTACCTTTCACATCCCTTCCCAGCCTCCCCCCTCCCCCCCAATCCCAATCCTTCTCCTTCCCCCGCTTCCCTCCCCTTCCCCCCCCCCCCCCCGCACCAACATTGTAAAGCTGGTTTTGGACATGACAACTTGTACTTCTCATTGTTGCAACAGGTCCACCTGTATCCTTAAACAACTGGTTTTTCCCCATCTCCTCCACAAGTTATACTGACATCAAATATAGTGAAAGCAGGGGTTATACTGTGGGGGAGGGACATACAAAGCAACAAAGAGATAATCTTATAAATGTGTTAGAAACACATGCATGAAAGAAAAAAAACATTAAAATACACATCTAAGGGTTCATTTTCCTGACATCACCTTATCTGATCTTTTCCGCTTGATTCATACATATACTAGATATTACAAATAAGGGAAACCATGGGACCTACGTTTCTTTGGGCCTGGCTTACTTCACCTAATATAATTTTTTCCAAGTTTTTCCATTTCCTAACAAATGGGGCAATGTCATTCTTTCTGATGGAGGCATAGAATTCCATTTTGTATATATACCACATTTTCTTGATCCATTCATCTACTGAGGGGCATCTGGGTTGGTTCCATATCTTAGCTATGGTAAATAATGCTGCAATAAACATAGTTGTGCTGGTAGCTTTAGTGTGGTCTTGTTTGTAAACATTTGGGTAAATTCCCAAAAGTGGGATTGCTGGGTCATAGGGGAGCTCTATGTGAAGTCTTTTGAGGAACCTCCATACTGCTTTCCAAAGTGGTTGAACAAGTTTACATTCCCACCAACAATGAAGTAAGGTTCCTTTCTGTCCACATCCCCTCCAGCATCTGTTGTTGTTAGAGTTCTTGATTTTTGCCGTTCTAACAGGAGTGAGGTGATATCTCAATGTTGTTTTGATTTGCATTTCTTTTATGGCTAGGGATGTTGAACATTTCTTCATGTGTCTATTGGCCATCCTTCTTTCTTCTTCAGAGAAGTTTCTCTTTAAGTCTTTCGCCCACTTATTTATTGGGCAGTTGTTTCTTTGAGGATTTGTTGTTGGGGGGTTTAATTTTTTGATTTCCAAGTATATTTTAGATATGAGACCCTTGTCCGTTGTATGGCTAGTAAAGATCTTCTCCCAATCCGTGGGCTTTCTATTGATCTTGCTAGCTATGTCATTTGCCCTGCAGAAGCTCTGCAACTTTATGCAATCCCATTTATCCAACCTTTCTTTGATTTGTTGTGTTTCCGGGTCTCTATTCAGAAAATTTCGGCCTGATCCAAGGAGACCTAGGGTTTCTCCTATTCCATCCTGTAATGTTTTCAGAGTGTCTGCTTTGAGTTCAAGGTCTTTGATCCATTTGGAGTTGATTCTGGTGCAGGGTGATATATAAGGATCTAGCTTAAGTTTTCTACATGTAGTTAACCAATTTTGCCAGCACCATTTACTGAAGAGGTTGTCTTTCTTCCATTCTATTGTTTTAGCTCCCTTATCGAAGATTAGATGGCTATAGGTCTGTAGGTTCATTTCTGGGTTTTCATTTCTATTCCATTGGTCCTGAGGTCTGTTCTTATGCCAATACCAAGCTGTTTTGATTACTATGGCTTTATAGTAGAGTTTGAAGTTTGGTATTGATATTCCTTCAGCAGTGTTCTTTCCATTCAGGGGCATTTTTGCTATTCGGGGTCTTTTATTGTTCCATATGAATTTTTGGATTGCCTCTTCTATTTCCTTGAAGAATGAGGTTGGAATTTGGATAGGTATTGCGTTGAATTTGTAGATAGCCTTGGGAAGTATTGCCATTATCACGATGTTAATCTTTCCAATCCAGGGGCATGGGAGTTTTTGCCATTTTTTAAGTTCTGTGTTGATTTCCTTTTTCAAGATTTTAAAGTTTTCATCATAGAGGTCCTTCACTTCTTTAGTTAAGTTAATTCCTAGGTATTTTAATTTTTGTGGGGCTATTACAAATGGAGTTGCTTTCGTAATTTCAGCCACACTTTTCTCATTGTTGGCATACAGAAAAGCCATTGATTTTTGGGGGTTAATTTTATAACCTGCTACTTTGCCGAAGTTTTGAATCAGCTTGAGTAATTTGGGAGTGGAGTCTATGGGATTCTTTAAATACAAGATCATGTCATCTGCAAAGAGGGAGAGTTTTATTTCTTCTTTCCCTATTTGGATCCCCTTTATGTCTGCATCTTGTCTTATTGCTGTAGCTAGGTATTCTAATACTAGATTGAAGAGAAGTGGAGAGAGTGGGCATCCTTGTCTTGTTCCTGAGTTAAGAGGAAATGGCTTTAGTTTTTCACCATTGAGTATAATGCTGGCTGTAGGTTTGTCATATACAGCCTTTATTGTATTGAGGAATGTGCCATGGATTCCTAATTTTTCCAAAACCTTCATCAGGAAGGGGTGTTCGATCTTGTTGAATGCTTTTTCTGCATCTATTGAGATAACCATGTGGTTCTTATTCTTGCTCCTGTTGATGTGATGAATAATATTAATTGATTTGCGTATATTGAACCAGCTTTGCATCCCTGAAATGAATCCTGTTTGATCGTGGTGTATGATTTTTTGGATGAATTGTTGAAGTCAATTGGCCAAAATTTTGTTGAGAAGTTTTGCATCAATGTTCATCAAAGAAATGGGTCTATAGTTCCCTTTCTTTGATGAGACCCTGCCTGGTTTTGGGATGAGGGTTATGATGGCTTCACAGAATGTGTTCGGTAGTGAGCTTTCTCTTTCAATTTCATTGAAGAGTTGGAGGAGTATTGGTGTGAGCTCTGCTTTGAAGGCCTTGTAAAATTCCGCTGTAAAACCATCTGGTACTGGACTTTTCTTAGCTGGGAGGTTTCTTATTGCTGTTTCTATTTCAATGCTTGATATGGGCCTGTCAAGCTGGTTTAACTCATCTTGGTTTACTTTTGGCATGTCAATATTTGCTAGGAAAATGTCCATTTCTGTCAAGTTCTCAAACTTATTAGCATAAAGTTTTGAGAAGTATTCCCTTATAATGTTCTGAATCTTGGTTGTTTCCGTGGTGATGTTTCCATTCTCATCTTTGAGTTTATTAATTTGGGTGTGTTCTCTTCTTTTTCTGATAAGATTTGCTAAGGGTCTGTCAATTTTGTTAAGTTTTTCGAAGAACCAACTCTTTGTTTTGTTGATTCTTTCTATAGTTTTTTTGGATTCTAATTCATTTAATTCTGATTTAATTTTGATTATTTCTTTCTGTCTACTGGATTGGGGTTTATCTTGCTGCTCTTTTTCAAGGAGGTTTAGATGTGTCATTAAATTGCTAGTTTCAGATCTCTCCAATTTGTTGATGTAGGAGCTCAGAGCTATAAACTTGCCTTTGAGTACTGCCTTTGCTGTGTCCCAGAGGAGCTGGTAATTTGTGTGTTCATTTTTGTTGAATAGCATGAATATTTGAATTTCCTTTCTAATCTCTTCCATGACCCACTCTTGATTCAGCAGTGTGTTGTTCAGCCTCCATGTGATACCGGACTTTCTTTGGTGGCTTTTGGTGTTGAGTTCTAATTTTATTCCCTTGTGGTCAGAGAGAATGCAAGGTATAACTTCAATGTTTCTGAATTTAGAAAAGTTTGCTTTGTGGCCTAAAATGTGGTCTATTTTAGAAAATGTTCCATGTGCTGCTGAGAAAAACGTGTATTCTGATGCTGCTGGGTGAAATGTTCGGTAGATGTCTGTTAAGTCTAGTTGATCTATGCAGCTGTTTAGATCTGCGGTTTCTCTGTTGAGTTTTTGCCGAGTTGATCTATCTAGTGGGGAGAGTGGTGTGTTAAAGTCCCCAACAATTAATGTCTTTGGATCTATATGGGATTTGAGGGAAAGTAGTGTTTCTTTGATAAATTTGGGTGCTCCATTGTTTGGCGAATTGATATTTAGAATTGTAATATCCTCCTGAAGGAGAGATCCTTTAATTAGTTTGTAGCGACCTTCTTTATCTCTTCTCACGAATTTTAATTTGAAGTCTATTTTATCTGATATTAAGATTGCAACTCCCGCCTGTTTATGGGGGCCGTTTGCTTGGTAGATTTTGTTCCAGCCTTTAACATTGAAAATGTGTTTGTTTTTACAGGCAAGATATGACTCCTGCAGGCAGCAGATAGAAGGGTCTTGTTTTTTAATCCAACTAGACAGTCTATGTCGCTTAATTGGAGAGTTCATTCCGTTACCGTTAAGAGATAGGACTCAGAGGTATTTGGGAGTTCCTGCCATGTTATCCAGCTTATTGGGGGCTGTGAAAACTGGGTTCTTCCTATGGTTCTTGGATTCTCAGTTTGGGTGCAGTTTCATGGCCTTTGTTGCGGTCTTGTTGGTTTTCTATGTGTAGGACAACTTTAAGAATCTTTTGTAGGGCTGGTTTGGTGGAGATGTATTGTTTCAATTTTTCTTTGCTATGGAAGGTTATTATTTGACCTTCAGTTATGAAGGAGTGTTTAGCTTGGTACAGTATTCTTGGTTGATAGTTGTTTGTTTTTAGGGCATGGCATACATCATTCCAGGCTCTTCTTGCTTTGATTGTCTCTGCTAAGAAATCTGAGGTGATTCTAATTGGTTTCCCTTTATAGGTGATTAACCTTTTCTCCTTGACAGCTTTAAGGATCTTTTCCTTGGTCTGAGTTGATCCTGTGTGGATTATAATGTGATGGTGGGATGTCCTATTCTGGTCTGGTCTATTTGGGGTTCTAAAAGCTTCTTGTATCTGAATAGGCCTATCTTTTTGTATGTTTGGGAAGTTCTCTGCTAGGATCCTGTTAAACAAATTTCCTAGACCATTAACTTCTGTTTCTAGGTGCTCCTCTACACCCATTATCCTTAGATTAGGCCTTCTGATGGTGTCTTCCAGGTGTTGGATAGATCTATCATACTTCTTGGGCTTGTCTTGGATGGTTGTATGTTCTTTCTCTATAATATCTAGGTTGTCTTCAATCCCTGAGATTCGATCCTCTGCATGGTCTAACCTGCTGTCAAGACTCTCTACTTTGTTTTTTATCTCTTTTCCTTCTACTTGGTCATCTTTGATGGCTTCAAGTTCTTTGTTGAAGCTCTGTTTTAGGTCTTGTATGAATTTCTTTACTTCCTTAATTTGGTGTTCAGTGTTTGTTCTCAAATCACTTAGTTGATTGGTTATGGTTTCTTTGGACTCCCATTCCTTCTGTTGGGTTCCATTCAGCATTCCCTTTGTGGTCTCCCTGACTTCCTTCAGCTCTTTGTTAATGGATTCCATGAATGGCTTTAGTGATTTTTGTGTGTTCTCTACCTAGTCTCTCAATTCCTGAATTACTCTTTGATTAGCTTCCTCCCATTTGTGGGATTCCTGCAGTTCTCTTTCCTCCCGTTCGTGGGATTCCTGCAGTTCTCTTTGAGTGTTCTCAGCCTGCTCACGCCATTTCTCCCTTTCTCTTTGAGTATTCTCAAGTTGTTCACGCAAATCCTGTATCAGTTTTTGAATAGCTTCCTCACGCTTATGATATTCCTGTATAAACTTTTGGGATGCCTCTTCTCTCTCCCTATCACGCTCATACAGAGTCCTTTGTAAGTTGTCAAACTTCTCATTTATCATGTTTGCCACCAGTGTTTGTAGAGCTATTTGGGAACTCTCCTCTGGATTGTTCATTATCTGATCTGACCCCTGATTAACAAGATTGGGAATTGAGATACCCGGATTTGCCATTTTTCTTGTGTTTTTCGGCTTACTCTGCCCATTTGAGATGAAAATAGCACCAGTTTTGTGCTAGAACACTATCTTACGGCAACCATCAACCAACGTTTGCATTTATACAGTCAATAGTCTACAAATACAATCTAGTTCAACAGATACATCTATTCAACATCAAACAACTATATGTTAATGGGCTTCGAACCGCAGAGAAGAATTTGGAAAACCAGAAATTTTTAGGGTTAGGGAGAGATGTGGGTAAAAATTAGGAATAGATTGGTGTGGGGAGGCACAGGGAGAGTTAACTATGTCCTAATCTCAATGCAGGAAATAGGTTGGGTAGGATGCAAGTAGAGAGGGAGAGAAATAAAAGAAGAAAGGGAAAGGGAAATGAAAAGAGACCAGAAAAAAAAATTAGAAACGTAAATATTAATATAGTTATGGAGATTGAAAGACCATCTATTTAGAGAGGAATGTGAATATAATGAGAAAACAGGAGGAAGATAGAGGAGATGTAAAAAACTTAAAAAATGCTTAAAATATTATATAGGTATAAAGAGGTAGTACTGCTATTAAGGAATTTAAGTCTCAGAGGTTTTGGATTGAGTAATAAATTTGTGGATTAAGTGTGTACACAATGGGGGATAGGGTCTATTAGTTAACTATGGGTTTATCTGAGGATGTGCAGGACAAGAGTTAAGTCACATACAGAAGAACAAAAGAAAGGAAAAGTTGAAAAGGATAAGAAAGGGAGAAAAAAAAGATCAGAAGTTCAGTAGAGCTAGACAAAAAATAAAAAGATAATTAAGAAAGAAAGAAAAAGAGAGAGAAGACAAGAAAAGAAAGGAAAACGTACATTCATGTATTCCTAAAATAAAAATTATAAGAGGGAAAAAAAAGTTACTGGAAAACAATTATTTTTTCAAAAAAGGCAAAAATTAAAGATTAATAAAAGTTTTAGGAATGGAAAAAACAATTTTTTTATATATATAAGGTACCAAAAAGAAAAAAAAGAAAAAAGAAAAGAAGAAAAAAAAGTTCTTTGATTTTTTTGGGAGGGGTGGGAAGAATCCTGTATCTCCCTTTTGTCTGTAACCAGCCTCTTGTTGGAGTCTCTGGTCAGCTTGAGGTCCTGTGGCTTGATTGGTTTCTTAAGTCAGTTTGTTCGAACAGGCAGAAAAATGCTCTGCTTTACCCCAGATTTTGAGATCCCCCTCCCAGGTTAGTTTAATGGGAGGGTGATCTGCTTTGAGAATCACAAAAGAGGGGTGATGAGGCTAGGTTCTGGTAGAGTTGAAGCCTTTCAACAAACAGTTGCTTTTCCTTGGGGCTATTTTGTGAAAAATTCACAGAGCCCACCCTGGAGCCATTCTCAGTGTTTCTGTTTTTCAATTGATTGTGGAGGCTGCTAGAGGGAGGGGCAGCCTCTGGCTCTGGTTACCCAGTGAGGAAAGCCACTCCAATGGCTGATGCCTGAGCTGGGTGACTTTTCCCTGGATGGAGCTGAGTCTGGCAGGTCACTTCGCCGTTAAGTTCTTGTGACCTGTTAAATGACTCGTTTTATTCCAAGGCCTGAGTTGGAGCTAGCCGCTCCTCTGAGCTTTGTCGGTATCCAAGATGGAGATCACCGGTGCTGGGGGGGGAGGGGTGGCCTTCCCTCCTCTGCTCCCTGAGGAGTGAGGAAGTCGGGCTTCTACTCACGCCGAGTCTTGGATCCTGGGTCGTCTCTGGTCTGCAAACTGCAGGATGAAGATGTCCGCTCCTTGTCGGTTCTTGCTGGTGTTGAGTAGAATCCTCTCACCTGCTGCGTCTGGCTCCTTCATCCCGGACTCTCTGTGTGAGTGCTCAGGTATGGCCGCGCCTGCGGTCTCCGCTGCGACCGTGCCTCCGAAGCTGCGGCTGCTGGCAGGCGCTCAGATGTGTCTCCTTGTCTTGGCTTCCCCTCTCTTGTCTAACTCTCTGTCCTGTGATGGCACACTTGGTGTGATTCTCATCCAGAATTAATCTTGACTGATATCTAAGCACATCCCTGGTATTAATTGCTGTGACATATTAACAAAACGTTTTTTTTTTGTTCAACACAGTATTCTAATATAGGTAAAGTACATGAATTAAGGACTATTGATAGGTATCAATTGGAAGGAGCAATTATATATTCCAAGTATGGGTTGTTTATTTTGCATTTCGTAGCTAAATGACTCTTTTGCCAGTCCTGGGGCTTGAACTTAGGGCCAGGGAACTGTTCCTGAGCTTCTTTTTTTTTTTTTTTGATCAAGGCTAGCACTCTACCACTTGAGGCAAAACACAACTTCCAGGGTTTCTTTTTCTGTTTATGTCATACTGAGTAATTGAACCCAGGGTTTCATCCATGCTAAGCAATAGCTGTTCCATGAAACCACATTCCCAGAGCCCTAAATGACTTTCTTTTTTATATTTATAAGTTTTTGGTGTGTGAAAATACAGTACAGAGGGGTTATAAGCACATGAGCAAGGTAATGAGTACATTTTTTATCAAGCATTTTTGCTTCCTCCTTTGTTTCCCCTTACCATCCCTGCCCATCGATGCCCCACACCCACTGCCAAAGTTGTAAAGTTCTTTATTGGACATAATGTCTAGTTGCAATGGGAATTTCTTAAGATAGCATTACTATTTCATTCCGTTAATATGTATTACAATTTAAGGCCAGGTGGTAGAAAAGGAAGTGGAAAACAATACTAAGTCCAGTAAGGCTGACATTCCTATCACATCACTAAGGAAGTAGTGTTAAGACCTGAAGTACTCTTAAGTCTGTTGTATGTGACATTATTATGTAAAACACTATTAACTGTCATCCCCGAAATCCATAACATTCTGATTACACTTTCCAGGTCAAGAACCAAATATCTACTCCTTTTTATAGATTGGGTGTGTTTCCTAGGAAGGAAGAAGGAGGATGTAGTAGGTGATGGTGGAAAAATATGTATATTGGCTCCCTGTCCACATTTTTTGCATTTTTAAAAAGTGCTACTGATGAACTCCCACTTACATCTAATTGACTTGCTGTTTGCACAAGATGCAGATAAATGAAGACATTTATTCTGGTGGATAGTCACATATATTAACAAAATCCATTTCTGGAAAAATAAGAGACTAGGTAAGAAATTATAAATTATTGTCTATAAAATGGTTTCTTTTCTTGGAGAACAAAAGGTAGTATTGAAATGATTACTCCAACTTTCTTTGAGACTTTATGTTGTCTCAGTATCAAAATGTTCTCTAATTTGTGTAACATCCAAACATAAAAGACATGATTTGAAGATCTCAGTAGTTTTAGAAAATAAGGAACGTAATAGCATCCTTCCTGCAGAGACATGTGATGGCAAGTATGATTGATTGTATTATGGTTCTCTGTTTTTCCTCTTTATCTCAACTGTTGCATATCTTGGCATATTACTCGATGTCCTGAATAAGCTTCCTGTAGGTGAGATTTACTTCTACTCTGCAGTGTCAAGATGGGTCCTGTGACTTACTTCAGCTTACAAAAGTGAACCAGAAGTGGTGAAAGGCTATTTCTGGGGAAGATTTCTATCTCATTATCTGTGTTTTTTTCCCCTTAGCTATAAATATAGCTAAACTTTAAACTTATATGTTGGAAGAGTATAGCATGTGAATTTGAATTAAAACATATAACACAGGCAGAACTAAGCTAATATTAGAATATGATATTAAGACGCTAGTTTCTTACCATGGTTTTATACCTTTATGATAGTTGATTATAGCACACCAGATTTTAAAAAATCCTAAACAAGAACTAAACAAATTGATAACATTTCCTACTGGAAGATATTACAATTTTTTTTAATAAATAAGCATTCTCCATGTGATCACTTGTGGGATTACCTATTTATTTTTTATTTTTTTATTGTGAAAATACTGTACAGAGGGGTTACAATTACATGGGCAAGATAATGAGTACATTTCTTATCAAGCATTGTAGCTTCCTCCTTTGTTTCCCCCTCCCATCCCTTCCCAGCCTCCCCCGGCCCCCACCAAAGTTGTAAAGTTCGTTTTCAACATGACAACTTGTACTTCTCATTGTTGCAACGGGTCCACCTGTATCCTTATTTAAACGACTTGTTTTTCCCATTCCCCTCCACAAATTATACCGACATCAAATACAGTGAAAGCAGGAGTTATACTGTGGGGGAGGGTCACACAAAGCAAAAAAGAAGTAATCTTATAAATGCGTTAGAAACAAATGCATGAAAGAAAAAAACATTTAAATATATATCTTAGGGTTTATTTTCCTAACATCACCTTATCTGACCTTTTCTGCTTCACTCATACATATATTAGATATTGCAAATAAGAGAAACCATGGGACCTATGTTTCTTTGGGCTTGGCTTACTTCACTTAATATAATTTTTTCCAAGTCTTTCCATTTCCCAACAAATGGGGCAATGTCATTCTTTCTGATGGAGGCATAGAATTCCATTGTGTATATATACCACATTTTCTTGATCCATTCATCTACTGAGGGGCATCTGGGAAGCTACCAGCACAACTATGTTTATTGCAGCATTATTTACCATAGGGATTATCTATTTCTATAGATATGTTTAATCACTCTTGAGCACTGTATCTAATATCCACAATCATTATCCAGACCTTGTAATTGAGATGAGGAAGAAAAAAATATCTAGATTGCTCCTTCTCTTTTCCTATTCTCCTTTTTCTAGTGTGGATTCTCATCTTTTCTCCAAATTCTCCTATTAATAAGGGAAGAATGACAAGTTGTGGATATGAAGCAAAAAGCTTCAAAGCCAGAATTTATTCTTTCAGAAATAGATGAAGTAAATCAGAGTGGCTCAAGGAAGAATAAAAAGATGATTTTTTTTCCCTTTCTGGATTTCTCTATAGACTCTGAACATGACTCTAAATAGCTAGTGAACCATTTGCCTTGGCTAACTTTTTAAAAATATCGTTTTTAAAATAAATGATAATTTAAAAAATTAAAAATTATTTAAAAATAAATAGTAATTTGTTGTTTGCTTTTGGGAGGCATGAAATAAGACTGCATTAACATTGTGTGAGTTGAGGGGCTAAATTTTATCAGAATCTAAACATAATGAAAAATAGATGATTTTAAGATGAATAGCTTGTAGATACATTTTTACTTGGACATAACCACAGAGACAAATATTTTTCTTCTTTTCCTCTCCACGCTGATTCAACTTCAATAACCAGTTCATGTAATTCAAGTGGCTGTGTTTCTTTCAGAAATAGAATAGACCCAAAAAGTTAGAAAAAGAGAACCAGTATTGGGTAATGCATTCTTTAAAAATAACAGTCAAATAAGTATTAACCATAATTGCAAAATAATAACAATCAAATGCTCTTGAAAAGAGAAGATTGTAAGCAGAATATACAAAAATTGATAGTGGCACAACTACTTCAGGAGCTGCTCTCTGGAATTTAGCATTTCTAGTACATGACAATGTTTTAATGAGGATTAATTGCTTTCAGGGACTAATATTTTTAAGTTATATTTCATTGAAGAAATATGTTGTTCAAAATTAATGAAAGGATAACAGTTTATAATAGAAAGAATGCTAAATACTCATTTTACATAGCAAAATACCTTTCCATAATATCTGTCTTCCCCAAATAACTAATACCTCAAATGGACATTTTCATTATATGTATATAAGTTTGTAAAATAATTACCTTTCATAATCCAAGGAACACAAATATGAAGAATTATCAGATGGGGGAAATATATTCAAATGGGTACTTTAAAGTCCCAGGTGTAGTTCGAAAGGACATGATGAGGTTAGAACCATCAGAGACATGTAAAGATGCTACATTAGAAAATAAAGAAAAAAACAACAACCCAGATTCTGAATTTCTGGAAAGCAGAACCGCAAGTAAATGCTTTTTCCACTAGAATCATTTGAAAAATATTTTAGCTCTGTAGGTTGCTCAATTTTAAACTAGTGTGACTTCTTTTAAATTTCTGTCCTTTAGAACTGCAAAATGATAAATACGGATTATTCAAGCCAACTAACGTGTAGAAATATTTTACAGCAGATTAAGATTGGTGAACTAATTCAACTGCAGCTTTTTCCTGATGCAACTACAGGGACACCACATTTCCTAGATTTTGAGAATAAGAAAATGTTTCCACTGGATTTGTACACATGTATGATGTGCATACTACTTACAGGCCTTACTTAAAGAAGTCTTGAAATTCTAACTAATATTCAAATAAGAGGTTTCCTATCTTTATTTTTACATTTGGGGATCACTAAATACCAAAATTATGTAGAGGGCTAGGGTAAGAATATGGAATTGAAATCTGTCTCCTAATATTATAAAGATAATTTTTGCCATTTTAAGTTACAGTTTCTAAAGTAACAAAAAATAAGGTAAAACAGATACAAAAGCTCAATTTTCTATCCTTCCTAACTTTCCAACAGCAATTAGAGAATCCAGTAAATGTACAGCCATCCCAGGATGATATAGGATGTTATAGGATCACTAGATGGTGAAAAAGAAGATAACAAAAATGGTTCCCCTGGAACAATGGGAAACAAAATCTACAGCTACAGATTGTGATATAGCTAGAAAATAGTTTCCACTATTCTAAGTCTTTGATATTTTAGGTTTGTTTACACAGAATCTTTCCATTCTTAGGAAATGACCCTTTATTAATACTCAAGTGTTTGCAGCTTATAACCCAGAAACAAACAATATTTCTAAATGTAAAGAAGAATGATATTAAGAGTAATCAAGGCTACTTCCATAGCTATAGCTGATAAATAAGAATGATATTGGGAAATAGTCCAATAACCTTGAACTTTTTCCTACCTTTACTCTTCTCCAACATGAGAAGTCCTAGTCAAAATATGATAAATATTAATAGAGGAATTTTATATTTTTTATTGTTCACACCAAAGCAAATACACGTTCCTCTTTGCAAGCCTGATTTTGAAAGAGTCAGACCCTCAAAATTATTTTATAGACAAAAGTTTACTGCTTTGACTTAGGTGTTTTCCTGCCTTTGGGTGTTGCTCCCTATTATTTTGGCAACTGCATAGAAAAACAAGATAAATACATTATGCTTGTGTTGAATTGTTCAAAGTAAAGCTGTCTTCACTGCTAATTACAGTTTAATTATTGCTCTTTAAATGCAACAAAAAGTGATACTTTAACATACATTCTCATTGAAATTGATGAAAACAGGAGTGTCTGTGATTGCTTCGTTAATAGTTTTCAAGTATTTCCCTTGGCTATTTTCATTATTGCCTTTGTTCCGGTCTTCTAATCATGAACAGAGGGTTACCTAAGATACAGGATGTTAGGTAGAAAAAAAAATAGATATATAATTAAAGATTTTCCTTTCATTAAAGACTGAAGCTCAGAAGACATTTTGCTATCACTGGCATTGTTAAGATGATTTGAAGTTTTGGTTCTTAAACTAAGTGAAATACATGTGAAATGTTACTTGTTCCAACAATGATTATGGCTTATACTTTTCTGCTCCAACGAGATGAAACTTCTGACAATGTTGGAGAGCATATTTATTTTAGGGTAGGAGGGTTAATTATAGAAAGCCAAGGGAGAATCCTAAAACAGTATTGCCTTTCATGTATCACTTAATTATACTTAATGTATATAAGTATAGAAATATAAAAATATGAATTGAGTGAAAATATGTGATTTAAAATTGATTCAATGACAACTAATCCAGAAAGCAATTCTCTATATTTATGTAAACTAGTATACCTAGTAAGGATTTAAAAATTGTTAGAATATATTTTTTAACATTTATGTGAAAACATTTGTTTATTTGTAACTGTTTATTTTAAATTTTTGTTGGTAGTGGGTCTTGAAATCTGGGCCTGGACACTATCCCTCAGCTCTTCAGCTCAAGATTAGTGCTCTACCACTTGAGCCACTGACACTTTTCTGGTGGCTCTATGGAAATAATTGTCTCACGGACTTTCCTGACTAGGCTGGCTTTGAACCATGACACTCAACTCTCAGCCTTCTTAGTAGCTAGGGTTATAAGCATGAGCCACTGGCTCCTAGTACACAATTATTTTTTACATAGCTATGAAATATTGATTGATAATCCCATTCACTTATATGTTGTGTAATGATAAAACTACATCATATCCATTAATTTCTGCATGTAACATTTCTTTTTAGTGAGAATGCTCAAAAACTTATCTTCTGGCTAGGATGAAATATCTATTCTTAAATATAATCACTTTGCTTCTTGTGGTATACAATTAATATATGTAGCTTTATTCCTGGAAGTCTGATAATCAAAGTTACATAAAACATGAATTGTAAAGTGAAAGAAATTCATGGTTCCATTACTTGTTGTAAGAAAACAATTATGCCTTTTGTTTCCAATTATATTTCTGTGGGAATGTGTAATGTTCATTGATTTAATTGTTAAGATTTATAACAGTTACATTATATCAAGTTGATTCAAACTTGTTTGGTCCTAGAGCTTGAACTCAGGGTCCCTGAGATTTGTTGCAATTTTTTTTAACAATTTACCATTTCAGTCATGCCTCACTTCTGGCTTTTTTTGCTGATTAATCAAAGATAAGATTATCAGGGAGTTTATTTTGAGGGCTGCCTTCAAACAGCAATACTCAAATCACAGCCTACCCAGTAGCTAGGTACATTTGCCACCTGCTCCCAACTTCTATTCACCACTTGTATATGGGCTTTCATAGACTAAATTGTTTTACACTTTTATTGAGTCCAACTCTTTCGTTTTCCTTTCCTATAATTTTAATGCCAAATTTAAGACTGCTTCATCTCAAAATTTTCAAAACATCTTCCTTTGCTTTACATTTACATCTCTCTTTTTGTTTTATATGCCACGTTTTAATCCTGCTTGAAGTTAACATTTGAATAAATTGTTATGTTTAAGTCAATGTTCACTTTTTAATTTTCCCAAATACTGCCTAACCTATCACCTCTTATTTAACCGAACGTCATTCCACAACTGTTAGGTTTCACCCCTTAGTAAATATTCCTTGATAATATTTATGTGGATCTAATCTGGTGCCCTACAGACCCATTGAGCTGTATAATCTTTCCTCTACAAATATAACAATTTTATACTAATAGATTTAATATTGGACAGAGAAATATATTCCAGTTTATTTTTCTTTATCAATGACTCAAAGCGTGCTAGTCAGGTGTATTTAGAAATTGTCATAAACCTAAATAAAACTGTGAAGCTGAGTGCTGTTGGCTCATGCTTGTAATCCTAGCTGCATAGGAGGCTGAGATCTGAAGATTGTGGTTGAAATCTACCTGGAATGGGAATATCCGTAATACTCTTATGTCCAGTTAACCACCAGAAAAACAGAAGTGGCACAGTTGCTCAATGAGTAGAGCATTCACTTCGAACTGAAGACCCGAGAGACAATACCCAGGACCAAATTTCAAGCCCCTTGAATGACCAAAAAAGGGGAAGAGATAATTTATATCATTTCTCAATTGTATCCTCCAATCCACAAAAATTATGTCTCCATTAATTTAGATTTTTGCTTTTATATTCACCATTGTATAATTTTCAATGACGGTGAGTAAGTAGCACTTTAATACATTTTGACAATGTGTGAAGATAGCACAAAGAAATTCACAGAAAACAGTTGAAATATAAAGGGCAATGGGAATGGAGAAAGTCAGAAACGGGTTAATCAGGCCCTTCATCAATATGTGAGAGTGTAAGATATTTCAATAAGATATCTTCATATAATTAATATACACCAACTAATAACTATCTTCCAAAGGCTTTGGTATTCAAGTATGACATAAAGGATAAATACACATTCTGTGGTGAAATGAAAGAAAGATAGATAAGAAAATGCGTACTTATAATGATTGTGTAAATAAACTAAGAAATTCAGTCAACATTCTGAGGGCTCATGGCTCATTGGACTCGAAGGTTGCTGGTATCTAAGATAATTCTAAAATGTTAGACTTGATCTTATCTTTAAGACTGCTTAATACTATTGCTTTTTGAGTCTGTATTCTTTTTCTTGGTGTTGGTTGTGGTGGTGGTTCTGGGCCTTGAAACCTGGGCCTGGGCGCTGTCCCTCAGCTCTTCAAATCAAGGTTAGAGCTCTACTACTTGAGCCATAGTACCACCTCCGGCTTTCTGTTGGTTTATTGGAGATAAGAGTCGCATGGACTTTTCCTGCACAGGCTGGCTTTGAACCATGATCCTCAGATCTCAGCCTCCTGAGTGCCTAGGATTACAGGCGTGAGCCACCAGCGCCTGGCTCCTTTTTACAACATTTAAACATAAAATAAAATAAAATAAAATCAATATAGGGAATGTTTGGCAAATAAGGTAAAATGATAACTTACAGACAAATGAAAATAATAATGTATGTATAGTTATATATACATATATGTACACATCTGTATATTCATATATGTATACATATATAGGTATTCAAATATATACACATATAAGTATGAATATATGCATATGTACATGTAGTGTGTACAAATATACATTTATTTAAATAGACTTGAATCAGAATTATATTAATAGCATATTAATGCCAATGAAATACTTTAACCATCCTGAATAAGTTATCCAAAAATCCAAATACATATCTCTATAGTAATATAAGAACAATCAAGGAACATATGGAAAGATCATAACATACCTAGACATTGCATACATACAGAGATTAGTGGAAATAGAAACAATAAGATAGCCCTGCACAACCATTATGTAGAAATTGCAATCCTTATACATTGGTGCTTGGCACTTAAAATGATATAGTCAGTTTCTTAAACATACTGGAAATCTTTAAGACATTACACATAGAATTGCCTCTTTGATCCGCATTTTGAATTATAGTTTTATATACAAAATAGATTTTAACATATGTCCAATGAGACACATGTACAAGAATATACATAGCAAAATCCTTCATAATAACATATAATAAAATATTGAAATGCCCATTGAGGATGTTATTCCAATATACACGTGCATACAAAACAATATGCTCTATCCATGAGAAAAACTTACATGGACTTATTTTGGAAACAGTGATATTACATGGGAAAATGGATAAAATAGACTACATTTTCTAATTACATGAGGTTTTTAAAATTGGCACATCTGTAGAGGTAGAATATGAAATAATAGCTGCTCAAGGGGAGAGAAGGTTGAAATGATGACAGGAAATGACTATTAATAAATATTTGAGTATGTTGAGAGGGTAGTAATGATAAAATGTTCCTGAAATGAAGGTGATGTTCTTACTCCAACTCTTTAACATCCTAAGAATCATTGTATTTTATCGAAGAATTACAGATTGCATTTGCATTAACCTTAGGAAAATTTTTAGAATAGTAGTGGGTGAATCTGACTGATAATTTAGAATGTAAAATCCCAGAATTCTATAATGCACAACTTTAGTATGTTGATTAATAAGACTATCAAGAAAATATGATCTGTGATATATCCTCTGAGTGACTATACATGACATTAAGAGCCAGTGAATATTCTACAAATTCATGTACATTGAGCTATGAGATAAGATTGAGAAGGATGAGGGATAATGATCATCAAGATGCATTGTATTGGCCATGGAATGTAGCTTAGTGGTAGATACTTGCCTTTCATGTGTGAAGCCCTGGGTTTGATTTCTCAGTACTGCATAAACAAAAAAGCAGGAATTGGCACTATGACAAAATCATAGAGTACTAGCATGAGGAAAAGAAGCTCAAGGACATTGCCAAGGCATGAATTCAAACCCCAGGACTATGCAAAAAAAAAAAAAAAAAAAGTGCATTTTATTAAGCCGGGCACTAGCGGCTCACGGCTGTAATCCTAGATAATCAGGAGGCAGATAATTGAGGTTTGAAGCCAGCCCAGGCAAGAAAGTCTGTGATATTCTTATCTCCAATTAAATCTCAGAAAAATCAGAAAGTGCTGCTGTACCTCAAGTGATAGAGTTCTAGCATTCATCTAAAGGAGCTCAGGACAACCCCCAAACCCAGAGTTCAAAACTCAGGAGAGGAAAAAGGAAAAAAAAACTCACTATACACTATTAATATACTGCTTTGTCAAACAGTAAGTCCCACACAACTAGTTAAAGTTAATTAAAAATATGATAATATACAAGTCATTTTGGGAACCAGACAAAGATAGTATAGACGGGACAAAGTAAATGTTATATCATGCAGTTTGATTTGAAATTTGTTCTATAGTCTTCTTACATTATTTATGAAATTGACAATAGTGCCAATTATAGGTCAATTTCCTTGAGGAACAGATTGTATTCTGCTGTCTTTTATATGAAATCATAGAGGTGATTTTTTGCCATATATTGAACTATATCTGATATTTAAAAGTAGATTGTCCTAATATAATATTAATTTAATCAATCATTTCATTAGGTTGATGTTGGTTAGATTTTTTCTAGTAAATCTTATCCCCTATAATAAATGAGAGCATGCTGTGACAGTCTCCTATTAATATGAAAACGTACTTTATAAAATTAACTTAAAGGGGGGAAAGATTAAACTTGACTTCTGATTTTATACATTTCAGATTATGTTTCTTATCCTCATTGACTTGGGTTGGTGGTGGCACAGTACCCCATGTCAGGAATATGTGTTGGAATATGTGTATTCATGGAAGCCAGGAAGTAAAGAAGAGGAATAGGAGTGGGAAAGGGAGAAGGAGGAGGAGGAAAGAGAGACAGGAAGAAGGAAAAAAAGAAGGAGAAGGAGACAGAGAAGAAAAAGAAGGAAGAGGAGGAAAGGACTTTGGTCTTAACACCTTTGATCACAAGTTCTCAGTGACCAAAACTCTACAACTATGCCCACATGAAAGGATTTGCCTCATTATGGCAACTTAGTGAAAGCTAATTATAAATCTCAATCCTTTATGATTACAGATTTAATTTCTAGAGTGGTGGGTAGATATTTCTATACATTGTAATAACTTCTGTTCCTAAATATTTACTTGACTTAATCAGAGAAGCTGTTTGGCATGGAGATGGTTTGGTTATACCATTGTTCGAGAAATATTTTGAGTGAAAATACATTTTATTTAAAAGATAAGGAGGCTTCAGAGATTTCATTTTGTGACCTTCAAAAATGACTATTTCATCTAACTCATAATGAATTTAATTTTTCATAATTTTATGACATTTCTATTCAAATTTTTGTCATCTATAGTTAGGTTCTTTCTTTCTAATTGAAGGAAAAATAAATACTATCACAATCATTTATTTCTTAATTAGTCTATAGAGTAGGAATAATATGAATTTCCTACCATTCAAAAATAAGTTGTATTCATGTCTATAGAAATAATTGCATAAGTCATGGAATATCTTGCTTTATCTCATATGGAGATTGATTCAATTTCTAAAATTGACTGATGACATAAAATACATGAAATTCAGTGTTTCTCTGAAATGTCTCGTTACTCAAACCTCAGAAATAAATGAGCAGTAATTAAGATTTTTATATACTCAAAAAATGTATGAATCTATATTTTATGTCAAAAATGTTTAGGTTTAAAAGAAGAGAAAATCATGTGACCACAGTAGATAATATTTAATTTAATGAAAAATTACTTCATTCACCCTGACACAGCCTAATGCTTTTAGCTTACATGAGAAATTTAATTAACGATCCCTTCATCACTTTTGAATATTACAGTATTTCAATTTGTGCAAAGATTCTGTCATTTAAATCTTTGAGTGTATATTTTTTCATAAAAATGAAAACTTTTTTCACACTGCAGGTTCGGATTCAATAACTAAATAAATATCTAAATGTTAATTTGTTAAATTGAGCCTCTAGAATTCAAATAAAAAGAAATTTATTTTATTCTTACATGTATTATATCAGTGCTGAATATGGGTATCTCAAGCTTGTAATCCTCACTAGTCAGGAAGCTGGGGTTCAAAGCCAGCCTTGACAACAAAGAAATCATCTTATAATTATGTTAGAAACAATTACAAGAAAAAAACATTTGAATACTTATTTTGGAGTCCATTTCACCTAATATCAACTTATCTGACCTTTGCTGCTTGTCTCAGACAAGTCCCTCCCCCACTGCTTTCATTATATTTAATGTTGGTATAATTTGTGGAGGGGAAGGGAAAAAACTAATGGTTTAAATAAGGATAGAGGTGGATCCATTGCAACTATGAGGTGTAAAAGTCGTTAAGTTGAAAAACGAACTTTACAACTTTAGCAGAGTGAGGGGCAGAAGCGGGGTAGATGGGAAGGGTTGGGAAGGGGAAACAAATGAGATGGCAACAATGCTTGATAAGAAATGTACTCATTACCTTGCCCATGTAATTATAACCGCTCTGTATGGTATTTTCACAATAAAAAATAAAAATAAATTTTAAAAAAGCCAGACTTGGCAAGAGTTTGTGAGTCGCATTTCAAATAATCACACACACATCACAACACACGCACACACACACAAAGCCAGAACTGGAGTTGTGGCTCAAATATTAGAGCAATGTCCTTGCGAGGAAAAAAATCAAGGAATAGGTCTGGAGTTCAAATCACAAGAACAACACACACACAATATTATGTATAAATTCTTATTTTAGTTTGAAGAAATAAACAATATCGTGGAAAGTAATTTTTGTTACTTATCCTGAAATTTTGTGAAGTTGTTTTTATTACAATATGTCTTAAGATATAACATAGGTTATTAAAATTAATATTAATATAGTATATTTATAATTACTCATAACACCTTGGAGTATAACAGTTGGTATTTTTTCAAAAGCCATAAGAAATAGTCTGAGTAAAAGAAAGAAAAGAAGAAAAAGAATGAAAGAAAGAAGGAAAGGAAAGGAAGGAAGAGAGAAAGAGAGAGGTGAAGGGATGGAGGAAAGGAGGGAGAAAGGAAAGAAGAAAAGAAAGAAGGAAGGAAAAAAGAAAGGAATTAAGGAATGAAGGAACAAAGAAACTAAGGAAGGGAGGGAGGAAGGAAGGGACAAAAACAATTTAATTTATAAAATGTGCTATTTAGCCCAACATAAACTTGTAATTAACCCTTTAGTAAATGCAAGTTTGCAATTTTCATTTCTCTGCATGTTCCCCATGCATGAATGAAACCAACAAATGAAGGTTCAGAAATAACCAGGTGAATCTGTTTGCGTCTGTAGTAAATATGTATGCAAATCTTTTTCTCATTTTCCATACATCATCAAATAATTATTTGGAAACAATTTACATTTAGTTATAAATAGTCTAAAAATTGAGGTAACCAAGGGATGTCAATATATTATATAATGTGAATACTAGTAATTATAATGCTATTAATATTAGTCTTTATGTTATATTAATTGTAACAATTTTATTATGTATTTTATCAGACAAATTAGCATACTCTGATTTTGGTGTTTGTGGGAGTCCTAATAGCAGACAGTAATTAAATGAAAGGAGATCTGTATTTGTTGGCACAAACTAATATTTTTGAAAGCAATTAACTAATTGGAGATTTTTCAAATACATCAGAAGGGCCTTAGAAAGGCTGTACCACGTTAACATGGTTACCTATGATGTGATTTACGAGTCACTAAACAATCCTACTTCACTTTGCCATCACTATAATTATTCCCATTGTAAGAAGAATCATTCACATAATTTACATGACATAATCTTGTCCTTGAGTTATTTTGTTCTGTGAAATAATATCCAAATGTACACCACACTGAGTTAAAGCAAAAGTAGCAAAGTGTTTGGACCATGTAACTCCTTCCAGATACACATGTTAAAATTCGATTCCCCTGTCTGGTGACATCAGAAGCAACCTTTCAGAGATGACCCTGCAATAATGATCCTGACGAAAGAATCCCAATATAATTACTCTGCCATGTGAACGTCCAGCAAATAGATTATAATGAATCAGAAAATAGACCCCCATAAGACAAAGAATTACTTTGAATAACCATTTTGAAAATCAATGTTTAAGCT
Source organism: Dipodomys spectabilis (assembly GCF_019054845.1). Classification (NCBI taxonomy): domain Eukaryota; kingdom Metazoa; phylum Chordata; class Mammalia; order Rodentia; family Heteromyidae; genus Dipodomys; species Dipodomys spectabilis. The sequence goes on from NW_024871192.1 coordinate 2,532,136, forward strand.
TCTAGAATATGGATAATATACTCCTGATGTTTTTAAGCCACTTATTTGAAATATTTTAACAGCCCAATGGCTGACAAAAAGCAAAGTTTTGATTTAAATTTCACAAATTCTGACAACAAAGATTCATAGGGTTTTATTATTTGAATTTTATTCTCCAAGTCTCTGGATTAAAAATATTTTTAAATGGGAATTGAGTTGAGGTGCAACTCTCTATTCAACTATCATAATTAATTTTTTGAATATTTTTATTATCTTTAGTTGTACAAAGGATTTGCCATTCACTGAAACAGTGTACGGATACAGTGCATCTTGATCAATGTCACCCCTTTCAACAGTCTTATCCACCCCTACCAATCATCTCCAATCCTTATGTATCTCAATATTATGTTATGCAATTTCTTGCCATTTAATAAAGCAGTTTATGTGTACAATGCACCTGGAATTGTGTTACCACTTCAAAATCTTCAACCCCATTTCACACTACCCCTTGCTTTGTACATTTCAATTCTGGGAAGTATACAATGGATTCTTGCCTGTATTCTATCCTTTTCCCCTTCAATTTCCTTCCCCTCTCACATTGCCCCCCACTATCCTCTCTTGCACTACACATTTACTGGTATTTATTTTGTTGGGCTTTGACTTAGCCTTTTATGAGAATTATAGTATTTTCACTCTCCATGGACTATGACATTTCAGATAATTCATTTGTAATTCCTTGCATACAATCCAGTGTGTTTACTTTTACATTTATAGACACTCCTATCTACCACAAGTGAGGAAAGTCAAGCAAACTAAGTTTCTCTGTGTCTGCTTTATTTCACTTAATATTATTTCTAAGTGTTTCATTTTTCCTTTAGAATGGTGCAATATTATTTTTACTGATGGATGAACAGAATTCCATTATGTATGTATTTATATGTTTGTATGTATATATATATATATATGTATATATGTTTGTATACATACATTTATATACATACATATATACTTGTTAATTGGGACAAATAAAATTAGATATATATGTATATATATGTAATTTATATATACATATATAATTCTTGATCTCTTTTTACAATGAGAGGCATCTGGGATGATTCCATATGTTGGCTACAGAAAATAATGCAATAATGAACATGATTGTTCTGGTATCTTCAGTGTGGCCTTGTTTCTGCTCTATTGGATAAATGACCATAAGTGGATTTGCTGGATCATAGGTAGGTAGCTCTCTATACAGTTCTGTGAGCAATTTCATAGTATTTTGCAGAGTGATTGAACAAGATTACATTCCCACCAACAGTGTAATAGAGTTTCCTTTGGGCCACATCCCTATCAATATCTGTGATTGTTCGTTTTTTCATAATGATATTGTAAGAGGGGTGAGATGAATATAAGTGTTGTTTGGATTGGCATTTCTTTTATGGAGAGAGATTTGTCTACTTTTGATTCTTACTTCTTCTTCTAAGAAGTTTTCTTTAAGTCTTTATCCCATATATTAATTGGGTTCTTGTTTATTTGAGGGTTTATTTTTGTTGGGTTTAACTTTTTGATCTCTAAATATGGGTTAGTTATAAAAACACTTGTCTAATGCTTAACTAGTAACAATATTCTTCCATTCTGTTCTCTTTCTATATATCCTGCTATCTTTTCCTGTTGTCATGTAGAAACTCTTCAGTATGATGTGATTCTATTGATCCAGAAAGAATGATATTACACCATTCATAAGGAAATGGAAAGACTTGGAAAAAACATATTAAGTGAAGAAAGACAGACTCAAAGAAATATAGGTTGCCTAAATTCCCTCATTTGTTGTAGAAGAATGTGCCTCTAATTCTACAAGTAATCACAGTTGGGTGGTAAAAGAGAAAACATTACTCTTGGACATTATAAATTTTATGGGATTCTAAACATATATACAGTGAGATCAAAGGAGGATGCCCTTTGGAGAGGATCACAAAGGATCAATAGCTGTATGAAGATTATCATATAAAACAATGTTATTTAAAATGATCTCCAAGAAATGATTATGAGAGTTTGTTTATTATTTTGCTTTTTCCTTCAGTGTTCTGATGCCGTTTTTTTTTTTTAATTTCTGCACCTTTGGTCTTATATGTACGTTTGGATAGGGCAAGGGGGAATACAGAAATTGTGGGACAAAGGCTTAAATGCAGCAGTGCTACTCAATAGACACTACATTGTAAATGAACCATACAACTTTAGCGAGAGGGAGGTTGAAAGGGAAAAACTGGGAGAACATATGTGAAGAGGTGACACTGTTCAAAAAGAAATGTGCTCATTAGCTGACTTATGTAATTGTAACCCTTTTGTACATCATATTTACAAATTAAAAATGGACCTCATAAACAGGCTAGAGTAGCTATACTAATATTAGATAAAATTGGCTTTAAAATATAAGTGGTATGCAAGTAAAAAGAGACAAAGTAGGACATTAAATATTGACAAAGAAAACTCTCCATAAGAGGGATATAACAATTCTAAATATCAATGTCCTGAAACCTAGAGCTCACAAATTCATCAGAGAAATACTACTTACCCTAAAAACATGCATACATCCAAATTAATTGTTGGTTGTTTGAACAAATCATTCTTACCTCTGGACAGGCCACCCAGGTAAAAACTTAGCAAAAATCTTTAGAGCTAAATAACTGTATTGACAAGCTATATCTAACAGATATCTACAGAGTATTTCACCTACCAGTATCACAATATATACTCCACTCAGCAGCTTTCAAAATTCAAAAATAAAAATGAAATTACTCTTTGTATCCTGTCAGACCATGATGGACCAAATTAGATCTCTACATCCAAAGGCATCACATAACATTCTGAAACTCACAGAGACCTGAATAACACATTGCTAAATCATCAGTGAGTCACTGAAGAGATATGGAGGGAAGTTCCAATGTTTGTGGAATTCAGTGGAAGTGAACACACAAAATATTACCTTCTCTGGGACATAGCAGTAGCACAGACAATACTCAGAGGAATATTTATAGCTTTGATTATGTACATCAACAAATTAGAACAATCTTTTTTTGTTGTTGTTCAGTCGTGGGGCTTGAACTCTGGGCCTGGGCGCTGTCCCTCAGCTCTTCAGCTGAAGGCGAATGCTCTACCACTTGAGCTACAGCGCCACTTCTGGTTTTCTGGTGGTTTATTGGAGATAGGAGTCTCACGGTCTCTCCTGCCTGGGCTGGCTTTGAACCGCGATCCTCAGATCTCAGCCTCCTGAGTAGCTAGGATTACAGGCATGAGCCACCAGCGCCTGGCTAGAACAATCTTAATCAGCACTAATGATGCACCACTAAGTCTTTGACAAAACAGGAAAAACAAAACCAAAAACCAATAGACAGAAATAATACAAATTATATTAAAGAAATAAATGAATCAGTCTCAAAAAACATACAATCATAATTGACTTTTATCTACTAGTAGCTCAAAAATTTGCCCAATGAATGTCAATATAGCTATTTTCAGAGATAGACTCAACCAGCTCAAACCAGTGAACAAAACAAACTTCTAGGATTCTAAGAAACAACATTTTGTTTGCCTTTTTTTAACAGAAATTTGCTCTGTTGTTCTTATTAGGGTGATTTATAGATGGATTACAATTACAAGGGTCAGGTAATGAGCACATCTCCTTTTGTGAAATGTCTTCAGTTCCCACACTTGTTCCCAGTCCCACCCTCCTGTCCCCACCCATGTGTTAAATAGTTCACTTTCATCAATGATCAATGAACTACACTGCTGCAATTTTCGACTCTTTTCCCTAAAACTCTGTGCCCACCCCTCACCTTCACAATGAATATACCAGGCATAAGGCAAAAAAGACAGAATTATCACAAACTATAAACAACAACGAACACAAAACAAAAAATAAGTTTTCTGTTTCCGTATCTCATAGTCCGTTTGAGTATGTATATCTTGTTATATAAATCTAATTGTTTTTTATCATGAAGTCAATTCAGGGAGTAAGGTGTGATAACATAATTTTGCTCTCTATTTAATGATATTTTTTATTTTAATATTAAATTTGTAAGTAACACAATTGAAGTACTAGTGAAATTTGAAAGTTCAGATTTAAATGTTCCAAATGTCTAATAATTCCATTTTGGCAACCAAAATGAAAAACAGGTATGTTTTATCCTCAAGAATGTCATTATTTCATGTGCAAAAAAAATAAAATAAATGTAATGTTAATTCAGTGGACATAAGGAATCAAATACTTATGCAATGCATCAGTACCAAAGATTATGACATCTATTAATAAAGTTAATAAAACTTGTTTTAAGTAGATTACTTAAGACATGAAGCAAGTGATAATTTTCTTTTCTAAGTGAAGTTATATAGAAATCACAGTTCAAAGATTCCAGAATTCTGTGTGCTTTATACTTGTCAATTTACACATACGCTAGGCACATCTCAACGTTATTTGAAGATAACTGAGAAAAGGATTAGAATAAAAAAATCATGCAAGTGGTTAGCTGTATTTTGTGACTAACTAGGTCTCTTTTATATCTCTATTTTATTTGAAAAATCTGGAAAATTTATTTAAGTCACATCAAAAATAATGAGAAACACCCTTAGCTCCTTAAAAGACAATAAAAAAAGGAAACAACAAAGAAAAAATTGAACTTCATTTTGCAAGTGGTCTTTGTATATTGTGGTGCTTTGTTATTGTGGATTCTGTGACTATCCCATGAATCTGGACTCAAATCACAAGGGCTACAGGAAGAAAATTTCAAAATCTAGAGCAGCTAATACAGCTCTGCAGTTGTTTGTAGGTTTGACTAATGTCGCAGCTGGACATAAACAGTACAAAGGAAATAATTCTACTGCTTTGCAGGCAAGAATGTGATGAAAAGCATACTGTTATCTTCTTAGATGAAATAAGAAGACCACACTTTAAAAGCTCACTAAATGATCAGCCCTTTGAATAACAGTGCCATTTTTAATGCACTCTAGAAAATTCAAATCCTTCATCCCTCCACAAACATTAATGACATTCACAAATAATTGCCGAGGGGAATTTCCAGTTTTATTTGATATTTCAAATGGATTGGGAGTAACATAAACAATGATTCAAGTTGTTGAGAATATTTAATTTAGAATAAGCAAACAAATCAAATTCAACTCCATAGCATAACCTTTAAGAAAAATGAATTAAGGTATATGGCATGTCCTTTGTAATTTAATTATAGACATTAGGGCAAAATGCCAGAAACACTATACAAGAAGGAAACAGAAGTCTTTGATAAGATATATTAAAGATTACAAGTAATTTTACCTACAATTTCTATTATATGATAGCATATTTTTTCTGCCAATCAGAGACAAATTTATTTTAAATTATGATATGAAAAATGGATGATCATGAATGAATGAAATCAGGGAGTAGATGGCTCAAGTGCTGGTTGGTTCTGTTAAATGTTCTCATTATTTTGAATGATCTGGTGTTTTTGTCTGTGTGAAATTATGAATGTATTTTATGTCTGGGCAGGAAAATTTGATTATTAGATCACTGCTGACACCCAATGTCAGGAATCTAACCTGAGTCAGTGTGGTAAATATATATGTGTATGTGTGTGTGTGTGATTGTGTGTATGCCTGCAAGTCTGTACTTAGAAGGAAGTATCTTATTTCCTTCAGGGTATATACTTAATTCTATTAGATATACTTCATTAATGAGAGCAGATAAAAGTAATTAACATTTTGAGACATATGTTTATGTTCCTATGTTTGCATGAACAAACTAAAAATTTATATTTTGGGTATGAGTTTTGTGGAAGGTCAGCTGAAAGTATAAATATCTTGAGAAAGATGTCAATGACAATCATTTCAGTGTAGATCAATTTTAGACAACACTTGGAAGGATATGTAATCATATATGAAAATGCAACATTTATTGATTTTCAAAAGCTACACTATTCGAGAAATATTTAGGAAAACAAGTTAAATTATGGAAACATAAAAGGAATATTATTTCTACTGTATAGGAAGGAAAACCCTAAATATTACAGTTTGTGTCATATTTCACATTGAGAAGCTTTGTCTATATCAATGTTTATTTCTTTTGTTTCTACTTTCCTATTCATAATTCTGCTTCTCATAGTATTCTTCTAAGGACTTTTTCTTTCTGCCAGTTTGGGGCTTGAACATACATCATGCTCTGTTTTTTTTTTTTTTGCTAACACAAGTCAGTCTACTATTTGAACCATGTCCCAGCCCAGAAATTTTTGTAGTTAATTGGAGATAGAACCTCATGAACTTTCCTACCAACCTGAAAAACCATTATCCCCCAAGTCTCGTACTTCTTAATCACTAGGATTATAGACATGAGTCTTGGATCAGAACAGTCAATGACTTTTCGTGTTTTATGGCTTCCACATGTTTGCTAGTAATTGCAATAATAAACTACCACAGATTGGGTAGCATTAACATTGTAAATACATTTTCTCTGAGTTGGTGGAATTTGAACTCCAAGATTAGATTTGGCTTCTGATTCCTCTTTCCTTGGCATATTCAAGGCATTCTGCTTCTCTTGGAGTAGACTTCAACTTAAATGCTACATTTGAGATTCTGTTTCCATATGCAGTCACTTTGTAAGACAATGGGTGTTTTATCTTTAGTCTGAGTTCAGTGGGACATAACATATTGCTTAATAGATAGAAGAAAATCTCTAATATGAAATTATTTGTTTGGGGAATGGAAGTTATGGTTATACTTTCAAAAAATAGCAAAAGAGGTAAAGGTTTTATTAGAGCTTGTAAGATAATTATGAAGTCTTGACCTTAGACATGACACATTTAAATTCCCAGTTCTACTGGAGGATTGAACTCAAAACCTACACTTGTGAAATAGCATCTCTACCACTACCATACCTGCAGATTAAATTTGATTGCTTATTTTGAGGTATTATCAATATGCCTGGGTCTGCTTGGACTGAGGTCCTCCTAACACAAGCATAAAACATTTTGCCTGGAACTGGAATTCTCTAAGCTCTGTTTTCCAAGTCGATAATATTATAGATTTGAGCCACTTTATCCAGTAAAAGTATACAATTTCAAAATATCTTGATATTGCCTATATTTGTGTTTAACATATATAGCTAGCCTTAATTTTCTCCCTCTTTTGTTTAGTACTCTGGGTTGAAAACATTGGCTTTCTTCATAAACATGGCTTTGTTTAGGATGGAATCCCATCACAATCAAAAAAGTCTCACAAAAGTTTGTCAAAAATCATGGAAAAAAAGGCTTCAGGTTGGAAGAAAACACTGATCTTTAAGTTATAATTGCACTATTATTTATAGTGTTAGTCAATGCTTGCATAAGTATCAGGAGGAAGGCAGAAATGTGAGAGATGTCAGGTCACTGTAGAAATTTTGTAGTTGTCACTTCATGTTATCTTCCTTCCTTAAAGCTTGTTTTATTAAAGCTCTCTGGGTGTATATTTGTTGGACTGATTGGTAATCATCTCTGGAAATAAAGCTGATTTTAAAAGGCTGATGGTGTGGTAAATAAAGGAATGGTCAGAATGAGCACAGATATTGTCACAGATTGAGCCGACCAGGTTAATTGCTGAACAGCCAAAAAAAAAAAAAAGCAAAGTTTCAAGTTTGATGATCCATATTGGAACATATACAGATAGATAGATATATACATATACATATACATACATACATGAAAAATTAAATCTCCAGTAGTTTATAGAGAAACAGCATGACAGGTATTAAACTATATCAAACTGGTTGCAGGAAAGGTACAGTAAAATATAGATAGTTTAGCATAAATTTTGTAAAGGATGAAAATTCTTCCTTCATTATATACTTTACAAATATCCTTACTATGTTTTAAGTTTTTTTGTGCAAATAACATACAGAGATGTTACAATTACAGGGACAATGTAATGAGTACATTTTTATCAAGCATTGTTACCTCCTCCTTTCTATCCCTTTATCATCCCTTTCCATCTCACTTTCCTGACCCTTTCTCCCATCTTGAGCCAAAGTTGTAAATTTCATTTTTCTACAAAACATCTTGTACATCACATGGTTGCACTGGGTCCACCTGTTTTCCTATTTAAACAATTTGGTTTTTCCCTTCCCCTCCACAAATTATACCAACATCAAATACAGTGAAAACTAGGTTTAGTTTTTTTTATATTGTAGTAGGAGCATCGATACAATGCTGACAATTTGAATTACACAAAATATGCAACATGGGTAGGCACTGCTGGTTCAAGGATGTAATCTTAGCTAGTTAAGAGGCTAAGATCTGAAGATCACAGTTCAAATCCAGCCTGCATAGGAAAGTTCATTAGATTCTTATCTCCAATTAACCACCAGGGCAAATGGAGTTCCAGTGCAGATTGTATGTCGAGCACTGGCTTAGAACACAAAAACCCCATCCAGGCACTGAGTTTAAGCCTTGGGATCAACAGAAACAAAAATATAAAATAAAACATGGAGTTAGATATTTTATAATGAAGCATAATTTAATATACTCTACATTGTTAGAAAGACTAGACTTCTGTGTTAGCTTTATAACCTACCATAATAAATGATGTTGTCCACTTATTATACAGAAATGCTTATTTAGATTTACAAGTTTGAAGGTTTCAGTGTATGGTCAGTTGGTTTTATTACTTTGGGAGCCTGTGACAAGACAATGGCAAGGTGGGGAGTAGGTCAAAGAGAAAAGTTTTTGACCTAGACTGAGTAAAAGATAAAATAAGAAAGTAATTGAGAGTCTATGTTCTCATAGCTTTCACGCTGAAGAACTTTATCTTCAGAACTATTCTGATATTCTCCACAGTCTGGGAGGAAATAGAAAGTCATTTTTCTTTAACACATAGATCTTTCTGGGGCATTCTAAATTCAGTTGGCAACACCTTCACAAAGGATAATGACTTATCCAGGGGAAGACACAAATAGATATTTCTGTAAATTCTAATCAGAACTCAGCAGACTAAATATTTTATGGAATTCCTATTAAAATATTTTCTTGCAGACGGAGTGGGTCTTTATTCTACAAATGTGTGTATCTGTGTGTTTGTATGTGTGTATGTGTGTGTTTCAATAAACTAATATAACAATGTAGCAGAGAAAAGCATTAGTGGGCCTGGGAAGATCGCTTAGTTGTGGAGCCCTTGCCTTGCATGCATGAGGCCCTTGGTTCGATTCCTCAGCACCACATAATCAAAAAGAAAAAAGCCAGAAGTGGTGCTGTGGCTCAAGTGTTAGAGCGCTAACCTTGAGCTTAATAGCTGAGCAACAACGCCCAGGCCCAGAGTTCAGACCCCACAACCGGACCCCCCAAAAAAATTAGTATGGCCTTTCGTTTTTCTTCTTATACTATGAAAGTCTGTCACAATTCCCAATGAGATCTTATCCAAGATTCAAACATTAATGCTGTCTCAAAAGTTTTGCATGCATGAAGAGCTGGGAAGGTTGCTCAGTGGTAGACCACATACCTTACTTACCAAAAGTTTTGCATGCCAACCGAAGTTCATCTACCTCATTTAAGATGGCCATGGTATATAAAATTTTAAGTCCTCCAATTATGTTGTCACCATGGAAACAACATATAATACTTCTTTTAAAATACCTAGATTGTAGAACACTTCACCCAGACAATTGAAGGACTATACTTTATGGGATTTAATTTAAATATTTAGTCACTGAAATGGATGTTCTATATCCACAACTCAGAGTCCTATTAAGCTACATAATTGCAAAACTCTTCTATTACCATCTTGCATGAATACAGTCCTTCCTGAAAACAAACCAGATGTGGTAAACAAATTAACATGTACGACATTGTCAAATGCAGCTGTTCTAAAGCATGGAACTGACAGAGCAATTAATGCCTGTAAACAGCTGGTTCTAAGGAGTATGGAAAGTGATTTTTCCACTATAAGTGGAAAAGTCCACAGATTTTTCAGATTGTGTTTCGTTGTTGGCATTTGTGAGATGTATTTTGGAAAGCACAATTAATGAAAGCATGCTGTTTTGTAAAACTTTGCTGGCTGACACACCAGGGAAGAAAAACTTTTGAAATGTTTCAAATGAAAAGACAAACAATAGGGTGGGTAAATTGTGGTATGCAGTTTAAATACAGACTGAAGCAAACCAAAGAATGGGAAAAAATCATTTTCCTTAAGAAATGCTTTCTGGGTATATTGTGCTATACACTATAACGATGAAATGATAATTTCTTTGGAAAAGTAAAGAAAAAACACTTACCTGTTGAACTTCTTTTTAAAGTGAATCTTAAATGACAAAGATGAAGAAATTTAAATGGGTTCATATTATTATTACTTTAATTTTTTATTAAAAGTTAAAACAAA